>NC_135753.1:39942500-40307500 GCF_041903045.1 Epinephelus lanceolatus | reverse complement strand
ACAGACCAACCATGCCCTGTAGGCCTCCTTCTTCAGCCTGACGGCTCCCCTCACCTCTGGTGTCCACCAGCGGGTTCGGGGATTACCGCCGCGACTGGCCCCAGCGGCCTTGTGGCCACAGCTCGCAACCGCCACCTCAACAATGGCAGAGCGGAAGAAGGCCCATTCGGACTCAATGTCCCCCTTTGCCCTGACGTGGTCGAAGCTCTTCCGGAGGTGGGAGTTGAAGATCATCTGGACAGGTTCTTCCGCCAGGCGTTCCCAGCAGACCCTCACTGTTCGTTTGGGCCTGCCAGGTCTGCGCAGCGTCTTCCCCCACCATCTGATCCAACTCACCACCAGGTGGTGATCAGTTGACAGCTCTGCTCCTCTCTTCACCCGAGTGTCCAGAACATATGGCCGCAGGTCAAATGATACGACTACAAAGTCGATCATTGACCTGCGACCTAGGCTGTCCTGGTCGGGGCACTGTCCAGCACCCGTCCCAGGGACTTCAAAATGGGCGGGTACTCTGAACTGCTGTTCGGCGCATAAGCACAAACCCGTTCCCGACCCGAAGGCGCAGGGACGCAACCCTTTCGTCTACTGGGGTGAACCCCAACGTACAGGCAGAGAGTCTGGGGGCTATCAGAAAGCCCACCCCGGCCCTCCGCCTCTCACTCGGAGCAACTCCAGCGAAGGAGAGAGTCCAACCCCTCTCAAGGACTAGGGTTCCAGAGCCGGAACTATGTGTTGAGGTGAGGCCGACTATATCTAGCCGGTAGCGCTCAACCTCTTCCACAAGCTCCGGCTCCTTCCCCGCCAGAGAGGTGACATTCCATGTCCCAAGAGCCAACTTCTGTAACCGAGGATCGGACCGCCAAGGCCCCCGCCTTGGTCTGCTGCCCAATCCACATTGCACCGAACCCTTCTGGATCCCTCTGCGGGTGGTGGGCCTGCAGGGGGACGAGCCCATGTAGCCGGTTCGGGCTGGGCCCGGCCGGACCCCATGGGCGAAGGCCGGACCACCAGGCGCTCGCCCACGGGCCCCAACCCCAGGCCTGGCTCCAGGGCGGGGCCCCGGTAACCCTCCGGGCCAGGTACACGTGTCCTTGTTTGTATCCATCATGAAGGGTCTCTTGAATCATTCTTCGTCTGACCCTTCGCCCAGAACCAATCTGCCATGGGAAACCCTACCAGGGGCAAAATGCCCCCGACAGCATAGCTCCTAGGGTCATTAGGGCACTCAAACTCCTCCACCATGATAAGGCGACGGTTCTCGGAGGAGTCTGTTACAGTAACTGTAACTGTTACAGTTATTATTAGATTCATTAACACTGTTAAAGTTGTTATAATTATTATCATTAAATTCATTAACACTGTTACAGTTATTATTATTATTAGATTCATTAACACTGTTACAGTTATTATTATTATTATTAGATTCATTAACATTGTCACAGTTATTATCATTAAATTCATTATCACTGTTACAGTTGTTAATTAAAAAAGTTTTATGGTATTCATTCTACTAATATGTATTTATTTCTTAGTATTTTACATTGAGTTTTAAGAGTTGAGACATACAACAATTCATATCCCTTCCATTTTTATTTTACGCGCTGGTATCGGATTGGTACTCGGTATGGGCAGATACCTAAGGTTCAGGGATAGAAATCGGTATTGGGAAGGAAAAAGTTGTATCAGTACATCTCTAGTCCTCAGCCTGGTTTGATTTAAAGGACGTCGTCCTAACCTGTCATAGTACACACTTGTCTCACAACACATGTCCAAAGCATTGTTGACCATTCGTTACTTTTAGAGACACTGTCCTATAGTGGTTCTGATCCTGTCCGTCTCTTGTGGTATCCAAACGTCCTCACTAACAGATTACAATGTGTCAAAAATGGATGATGTCCATCATGATTTTTAGATATTACTGAAGGTGTCCCACAGGTTTCAGTGTTGGGTCCAGTCTGGTTCTGAATCCTGTCATTTTTCATCTGTATGCAGATGATAAAGTTTTATTATGGTCCGCCTCATCTGATGTCTACCATCACCCGACTCCCCCCTGAGAGCCATGAAGGTTGTCTCATACGGAGTCTGTCAGTGTTCGTCCGTAGAGACGCTCCCACGGTTTTACCACTTCGCTGTCTGGATGATAACCTCGACTGTCAGCATCATATTGACCCGAAATTAGAACTCTCCTCTGGTGATGGATGCTGTTCATACTCAGTCTGAAGGTTCCTGCGTGCTGATCCTTACAGCAGCCACCACTGCCTTCTTTACCTGAAGGTCCAGGGACACATGTGAGACATAAGAGATATGTGAGACATGAGAGACATGTGAGACATGAGACATCTGAGACATCTGAGACATGAGAGACATGTGAGACATGAGAGACATGTGGGACATGAGAGACATGCGAGACATGAGAGACATGCGAGACATGAGAGACATGAGAGACATCTGAGACATGAGACATCTGATACATGAGAGACGTGAGACATGAGAGACATGTGAGACATGAGAGACATGCGAGACATGAGAGACATCTGAGACATGAGACATCTGAGACGTGAGAGACATGCGAGACATGAGAGACATCTGAGACATGAGAGACATGTGAGACATGAGACATCTGAGACATGAGAGACATGGGAGACATGCGAGATATGTGAGACATGAGAGACATGTCAGACATGAGAGACATGTGAGACATGAGAGATATGCGAGACATGAGAGACATCTGAGACATGAGAGACATGTGAGAAATGCGAGACATGAGAGACATGTGAGACATGAGACATCTGAGACGTGAGAGACATCTGAGACATGAGACATCTGAGACGTGAGAGACATGCGACACATGAGAGACATGAGACATCTGAGACATGAGAGACATGGGAGACATAAGACATCTGAGACATGTGAGACAAGACCAGCGTTGGTTTTTCTTCATCTATAAAGCTTTGATCCAGACGCTTCATGTTTCATCCCTTCTGAGAATCATGGTGCCATCTGATTGAACATTTACCCAATCAGATCTGAACCTGGTACACCTGGTACACTTTAGGGACACCATGGACACTTTATAAACACCACTATAAGCATAACTGTCCCCCTTGTTGTTGTTGTTGTTTATTTGCACATACAGTATTAACTTTGCACTAAATATGCTCATTTTAATCCACTGCTCATTATTATTATTATTATTATTATTATTATTATTGCTGTTTCTTGTATTTTATGTCCTTTTTTTTTGCATTCTTAGTTTTTTAAGTTTTCAAATATTGAAATCTTTAATCTGACTCTTTCCCCTTGACACTGGAATTTCTCAGTTGTGGGATCAATAAAGGTGTATCTTATCTTATCTTATCTTATCTTATCTTATCTCATCTCATCTTACACCTGGTACACCTACCTGAAACACCTGGTATACATGGTACAAATACCTGAAACACCTGGTACACCTGAAACATGGAATAATCTGAGGACAGTCGGACACTTAGATGTCTTATTTCAGATCTGGTTTTAACAGCGTGTGAATGCATGTTTATTTTCCTGAATCGAGACCATTTTTTTGTTGTTCAGTGTTTTCAGTGATTTTATCGACTTCCTGTCAGGTTTTCAAAATAAAGTCTTTGTCTCCCAGGTAACGCGTGTCGCTGTGTGACGGCTGTGTGTGTCTCCAGTTTCCTCTTCCTGTTACTGCAGTCCTTCTTCCAGCTAACCACCGCTACACTGCAGCCAGAGTCCAACTGTAAGACACCTGTCTGTCTCTCACCTGTCTGGTTCTCTAAAGACACCTGTCCGTCTCTCACATGTCTGTCTCTCTAAAAACACCTGTCTGTCTCACAGTGTGTTGATGACCTGTCTGTCTCTGCAGGTACGTCGTGGCAGAAGGCTCTCGGGCAGCTCGGTTTGGTGAGGTAAGAATGACATCATGTGGCAGACACTCAGGCAGGCAGGCAGGCAGAAGATGGATGTTGATGTCAATTCACTTTATAGCATAATGGGAACTGTAGTTCCCAACCTTGGAGCCTGGACACACAGACTTTTGATCACTGATGACACCAGGTGATGTTCAGATATTTGGATGTTGGGAGCTGGTGCTTCAAAGTATTAACATGTTTATCAGAAATAATTAATAACTATTAAATATAATGATAACATGATTTAATTACTGAGTTCTTGACTCAGTCATTGGTGATTCATCCATTCTTCACATTGTCTAAGGCCACACAACCTGCAGGACAAAATGGCTGACAGCAGAGATAAATACAAAGGAGATGGTAAAATCAAAGACGGCATGAGAGGGAAGTGTGTGACCACATGTGGTAGGTCAGAAGAGCAACAGGAACTTGAGGTTCCCTCTCTGAGTGTAGCCATGGTGAAAGGCATGTTAGAGTGCATGTGTGTGTGATCTGTGGTGCATTAAGGTGCCAGGTTAGAATTCGATCTGTATGAAACATCAGCTGACGAACATCAACTCCCCCAAATCCCGTCGACAGAGAGATCACATCAGGAACTGAGCAACTAACATCAGATCATGGTGCACACACCGACACAAGTCACACAGTGCCTTTCATCAGCAGGAAGTAGTGTCAGGGCATCATCCCAGCACTTCATAAGAGAGCGCTCCCAGAGCTGTTTGTTTTTTAGTGATGCACTGAGCATGTGATTTGTTTCTATGACAACAATATCTTGACACCAACAGAGGCAGCTAACTTCCGTGTGTCTGTCCTTGTTGTGACAGTGCACAATATTCTCACTAAACAACAGTACTGACATCACCAGCGCCTTGCTGAATCCGCTCCATGGCGAGTGGAGGGCAAAAACAACAGCTGGACAGTGCAGAGGGTCTTATCTCCGACTGCCCAACACCGGTTAGACACAGCGCTGAAGGACCGTCAGTGTCGACAAAGGGGAAACTTGTGACATTACTTCCAGATACTCATTCATTCATTTACCTTAACTTCTTATCCTCTTGAGGGTCACGGGGGTGTGGAGCCTGTCCCAGCTGACACTGGGTGAGAGGCAGGGTTCACCCTGGACAGGTCACCAGACTATCACAGGACTGACACATAGAGACAGACAACCATTCACACTCACATTCACACCTACGGACAATTTAGAGTCACCAATTAACCTGCATGTCTTTGGACTGTGGGAGGAAGCTGGAGCACCTGGAGGAAACCCACGCTGACACAGGGAGAACATGTCAGAGCACCTGGAGGAAACCCACACTGACACGGGGAGAACATGTCAGAGCACCTGGAGGAAACCCACGCTGACACAGGGAGAACATGATTGGAGCACCTGGAGGAAACCCACACTGACACAGGGAGAACATGATTGGAGCACCTAGAGGAAACCCACGCTGACACAGGGAGAACATGATTGGAGCACCTGGAGGAAACCCACACTGACACAGGGAGAACATGATTGGAGCACCTGGAGGAAACCCACACTGACACAGGGAGAACATGATTGGAGCACCTAGAGGAAACCCACGCTGACACAGGGAGAACATGTCAGAGCACCTGGAGGAAACCCACACTGACACGGGGAGAACATGTCGGAGCACCTGGAGGAAACCCATGCTGAAATGTCAAACCAGCAGAATCTTAAAAACACTGGTTCACATGTTCTTTTTCTGTCTCCATCCTGTGAGATGTCCTGGACAAGACATTTATTATATGAATCTATATTTAGTCCCCATTAAGATTGTGACATTATCACTGCTGGAGAGTCACATGACCGACACACAGATCTGCAAAATGTGGAGCAGTGCATTGTGGGACTCTGCTGTCTGTGACACACACACACACACACACACACACACACACACACACACACACACACACACACACAGCTGTGTCTGTTTCCAGTTAAAACTTTCCTGACTCACATCAAACAGGCTGAACACATGTGGTTCACTGTGTGTGTGTGTGTGTGTGTGTGTGTCAGCAGTGGGAGGTCAGACAGTAGTCTCTCTGTCTGGATTACATGACTCTGTCAACACCTACACACACACACACACACACACACACACACAGAAACACATCAAAAACAAGTTTAAATTTTCATCTGAATCAGTCACAGGATGTTGCACTCACATGTATATTTACATATGATCATGTGCACATACATATATAAACACATACAAGTGATATAAATCCTTAAGCAGTGTGGAGGCTGAGAACCTCTGAAGCAACATGGAGATTCTCACTGTTCTCTGCTGTAGTACAAATGCTCCTCCAGTGTCCATATCGCTTTGTTTATTGTGATTTCCTAGATTATCTTCAAATGCGTCACATCCCTAACAGATGTCCAACCTGAGCTCAACACTTCTAAAAGTCAATAAATCTTATTAACTGGCATTGAAACAGTATCATAAAAAAACAAAAACAAAATGGTTTTAATCAAATGTTACAAAATTAAACATTTTGATCTAAAAGATAGAAAATAATAATAATAGTAATAATAATGATAATATGCTCTGACATGTTCTCCCTGTGTCAGCGTGGGTTTCCTCCAGGTGCTCTGACATGTTCTCCCTGTGTCAGCGTGGGTTTCCTCCAGGTGCTCCGACATGTTCTCCCTGTGTCAGCGTGGGTTTCCTCCAGGTGCTCCGACATGTTCTCCCTGTGTCAGCGTGGGTTTCCTCCAGGTGCTCCAATCATGTTCTCCCCGTGTCAGCGTGGGTTTTCTCCAGGTGCTCTGACATGTTCTCCCCGTGTCAGCATGGGTTTCCTCCAGGTGCTCTGACATGTTCTCCCCGTGTCAGCGTGGGTTTCCTCCAGGTGCTCCAATCATGTTCTCCCCGTGTCAGCGTGGGTTTCCTCCAGGTGCTCAGACATGTTCTCCCTGTGTCAGCGTGGGTTTCCTCCAGGTGCTCCGACATGTTCTCCCCGTGTCAGCGTGGGTTTCCTCCAGGAGCTCTGACATGTTCTCCCCGTGTCAGCGTGGGTTTCCTCCAGGTGCTCCAATCATGTTCTCCCCGTGTCAGCGTGGGTTTCCTCCAGGTTCTTGCACATGTTCTCCCCATGTCAGCGTGGGTTTCCTCCAGGTGCTCCGACATGTTCTCCCTGTGTCAGCGGGGGTTTCCTCCAGGTGCTCCAATCATGTTCTCCCTGTGTCAGCGTGGGTTTCCTCCAGGTGCTCCGACATGTTCTCCCTGTGTCAGCGTGGGTTTCCTCCAGGTGCTCTGACATGTTCTCCCTGTGTCAGCGTGGGTTTCCTCCAGGTGCTCCAATCATGTTCTCCCTGTGTCAGCGTGGGTTTCCTCCAGGTGCTCTGACATGTTCTCCCTGTGTCAGCGTGGGTTTCCTCCAGGTGCTCAGACATGTTCTCCCCGTGTCAGCGTGGGTTTTCTCCAGGTGCTCTGACATGTTCTCCCCGTGTCAGCGTGGGTTTCCTCCAGGTGCTCTGACATGTTCTCCCCATGTCAGCGTGGGTTTCCTCCAGGTGCTCCAATCATGTTCTCCCCGTGTCAGCGTGGGTTTCCTCCAGGTGCTCCAATCATGTTCTCCCCGTGTCAGCGTGGGTTTCCTCCAGGTGCTCAGACATGTTCTCCCTGTGTCAGCGTGGGTTTCCTCCAGGTGCTCCGACATGTTCTCCCCGTGTCAGCGTGGGTTTCCTCCAGGTGCTCCGACATGTTCTCCCCGTGTCAGCGTGGGTTTCCTCCAGGTGCTCCAATCATGTTCTCCCCGTGTCAGCGTGGGTTTCCTCCAGGTTCTTGCACATGTTCTCCCCATGTCAGCGTGGGTTTCCTCCAGGTGCTCCGACATGTTCTCCCTGTGTCAGCGGGGGTTTCCTCCAGGTGCTCCAATCATGTTCTCCCTGTGTCAGCGTGGGTTTCCTCCAGGTGCTCCGACATGTTCTCCCTGTGTCAGCGTGGGTTTCCTCCAGGTGCTCTGACATGTTCTCCCTGTGTCAGCGTGGGTTTCCTCCAGGTGCTCCAATCATGTTCTCCCTGTGTCAGCGTGGGTTTCCTCTAGGTGCTCCAATCATGCTCTCCCTGTGTCAGCGTGGGTTTCCTTCAGGTGCTCTGACATGTTCTCCCTGTGTCAGTGTGGGTTTCCTCCAGGTGCTCCAATCATGTTCTCCCTGTGTCAGCGTGGGTTTCCTCCAGGTGCTCCAATCATGTTCTCCCTGTGTCAGCGTGGGTTTCCTCCAGGTGCTCTGACATGTTCTCTCTGTGTCAGCGTGGGTTTCCTCCAGGTGCTCTGACATATTCTCCCTGTGTCAGCGTGGGTTTCCTCCAGGTGCTCTGACATGTTCTCCCTGTGTCAGTGTGGGTTTCCTCCAGGTGCTCTGACATGTTCTCCCCGTGTCAGCGTGGGTTTCCTCCAGGTGCTCTGACATGTTCTCCCTGTGTCAGCGTGGGTTTCCTCCAGGTGCTCCAGCTTCCTCCCACAGTCCAAAGACATGCAGGTTAATTGGTGACTCTAAATTGTCCGTAGGTGTGAATGTGAGTGTGAATGGTTGTCTGTCTCTATGTGTCAGTCCTGTGATAGTCTGGTGACCTGTCCAGGGTGAACCCTGCCTCTCGCCCAATATCAGCTGGGATAGGCTCCACACCCCCGTGACCCTCAAGAGGATAAGCAGTTAAGGTAAATGAATGAATGAGTATCTGGAAGTAACGTCACAAGTTTCCCCTTTGTCGACACTGACGGTCCTTCAGCGCTGTGTCTAACCGGTGTTGGGCAGTCGGAGATAAGACCCTCTGCGCTGTCCAGCTGTTGTTTTTGCCCTCCACTCGCCATGGAGCGGATTCAGCAAGGCGCTGGTGATGTCAGTATTGTTGTTTAGTGAGAATACTGTGCACTGTCACAACAAGGACAGACACACGGAAGTTAGCTGCCTCTGTTGGTGTCAAGATATTGTTGTCATAGAAACAAATCACATGCTCAGTGCATCACTAAAAAACAAACAGCTCTGGGAGCGCTCTCTTATGAAGTGCTGGGATGACGCCCTGACACTACTTCCTGCTGATGAAAGGCACTGTGTGACTTGTGTCGGTGTGTGCACCATGATCTGATGTGTCAGCTGGGATAGGCTCCAGCCCCCTGTGACCCTCAAGCGGATAAGAGCTTATAAAGATGGATGGATAATGATAATAATAACAATAATAATAATACATTAGATTTATATAGAACTCTTCAGGATACTCAAAGACACTTTACAGAGAACAACAGCAGCCATCGATAGAAGAAGAAATAATCCACAGGGATGTGGAGAGGGAGAAGGTGAAGGGTGTATCAGGATGTGATGAAGTATTGGTTTTTATTGCAGTCACTTTAAATATTTTTCATTTATTAAATCTATTCAGTTGCTTTTATTTATTTTTTCATTTTGCTTTTTTGTTTTTTTATGTTACATTTACTTTTTTTCCCACATTATTTTATTATTAATCTTTAATTTTAGATGCTTTTTCATTTCTATTCATTCATTTATTTTTTTTGTATTTTTCTGTATTTTTTTCAACCCGCTGCAAACGATGGTCTATTTTTTTCTATTATTTTTTTATTCATATTTATAGTTTGTTTTCAGTTTATATATTTTTTGTAATTCATTCATTTTGAATGTTTAAAAAGGTTAATTATATTAATATGACGTCGTAACAAAAAACTGAAGAGTCCATCTGTGTGTCTGTCTGTCCATCTGTCTTTGTGTGTGTGTGTCTGTCTGTGTGTCTGTGTGTCTGTCTGTCCATCTGTCATCTGTGTGTCTGTCTGTCTGTCTGTCTGTCTGTCTATCTGTCCATCTGTCTGTCTGTCTGTCTGTCTGTCCGTCTGTGTGTCTGTCCGTCTGTCTGTCTGTCTGTCTGCGTCAGTCTGACAGGAAGTGATGCTGGCTCTGCAGTGAGACAGGTGTTTCCAGATGTTGGCGTGCTGGTTGTTGGTCTGCTGACCTGGAGGCTGATAGTGAGACTCAACACCAACAGACACACACAGGTAAGACACACACACACACACACACACACACTCAGTAATGAAGCAGGTGTAACCTTGTTAAGTTGTCTCCTCTTGTTTCTTAACGAGGTTTCCTGTCTATTAGTGAGTAACTCAGTAAGATATTTATTAACTGTAACCTTGTTATGTGACATCATCAGGACAGTGACACACACACAGTGATACACACACACACACACACACACACACAGACACACACACACACTCAGTGACACACACACACACACACACACACACACACAGACACAGATATTGATGAGGTTTCAGGTTCATCAGTTCGTTATCTGAACTGTCTGAGTGTGTTTGTGACAATGAAACCAGACCAGCAGACAGCAGCTCCTCCTTCTCACTTTACATCACTTCACTCGGATGGACCAGTCTGTCCAGCTGGAGCACGATGACGTCCACAGGTGGAGGACAGACAAAGACGTCCACAGGTAGAGGACGGACAAAGACATCCATAGTTGGAGGACGATGACGTCCACAGCTGGAGGACGATGAGGTCCACAGCTGAAGGACAATGACATCCACAGCTGGAGGACGGACGATGATGTTTACAGGTGAAGGACGATGACGTCCACAGGTGGAGGGCAGACAAAGACATCCACAGCCGGAGGATGATGAGCTCCATAGCTGGAGAACGATGACGTTCACAGATGTAGGATGATGAGGTCCACAGGTGAAGACGGACGATGAGTTCCATAGTTGGAGGACGATGACGTCCACAGGTGGAGGATGATGAGGTCCACAGGTGGAGGGCGGACAAAGACATCCACAGCCGGAGGATGATGAGGTCCATAGCTGGAGGACGATGACGTTCACAGATGGAGGATGATGATGTTCACAGCTGGAGGACGATAACGTTCACAGATGGAGGACAGATCATGACGTCCACAGGTGGAGGATGATGAGATCGACAGGTGGAGGACAATGACATCCACAGGTGGAGGACTAGTCTCGCCACAAGACAATCAGAGATCTCCGCCTTCTGATAGTCTGGGGACATTCCTTTCTAAAGTGTGTTTAACACACCGGCAAAAACGGCCGGCAACAAAGCAACGCCTCTTGCATTTTTGAAAAGGACACGCCTTCTCGGAAATGTGCGCTCCTCCTTTTCTCGTCCGCAAGGAAACAAACACACACCGTTTTATCAAACGTGTGCTCATCCGTGAAGAAAATATCTTTTCCAGTGGATGTCTTATGCTGTGTTCCCACCAAACGTGATGAACGTGATTTAATTGCTCCTAACGCGCCGCCCGTAACGCGTGAGTTTGGACACCTGACCATTTTGTTAATTCGCGTAATCGCGTCATTCACGCGAGTAGCGGGGAAACCGGCTGTGCTAACTGGAGCTAAGCTAGTGCTAACGTTCATAGTACAACCATTCTGCAAACTAATTAAAGACACATATTTACAGAACTTACCAAGTAGACCAGTCTCCTCGGCGTCTTTCACCCAAGCCTGCTCCACGCGAATTTTGCATCTATCGCGCCGCGCTAGACTTCAATTCAATTCAATTCAATTTTATTTATAAAGCCCAATATCACAAATCACAATTTGCCTCACAGGGCTTTACAGCATACGACATCCCTCTGTCCTTTGGACCCTCACAGCTGATCAGGAAAAACTCCCCAAAAAAACCCTTTAACGGGGAAAAAAAAACGGTAGAAACCTCAGGAAGAGCAACTGAGGAGGGATCCCTCTTCCAGGACGGACAGACGAGCAATAGATGTCGTACAGAACAGATCAGCATAATAAATTAACAGTAATCCGCATGACACAATGAGACAGAGAGAGAGAGAGAGAGAGAGATACAGGTAATAACAGTAGCTTACAACAACATTATTGAAAGTAATAATATTATAGTTATAGTTCTGGCTACTGTGGTACAATATGTTGAAAGTATGTATTAATATCTGGCAGTATACATGTGCGCTGATGTCCAAAGGTGGAGGAACGGATGATGACGTCCACAGGTGGAGGACAATGAGGTCCACAGGTTGAGGACGATGACTTTCACAGGTGAAGGACACAGACGTCCACAGGTGGGGGACGATATCGTGCACAGCTGGAGGAGGGACAATGTTGTCACAGCTGGAGGACAATGAGGTCCACAGGTGGAGGACGCTGACGTCCACGGGTGGAGGATGATGACATCCACTGATGGAGGACAGACGATGACGTTCACAGCCGGAGGACGATGACTTCCACAGCTGGAGGACAAACAATGATGTCCACAGGTGGAGGACGATGATGTCTAGAGGTGGAGGACGATCAGGTCCATGGATGGAGGATGTACAAAGACATCCACAGCTGGAAGACAAACAACGATGTCCACAGGTGGAGGACGATGACGTCTAGAGGTGGAGGACGATCAGGTCCATGGATGGAGGATGGACAAAGACATCCACAGCTGGAGTACAATGAGGTCACAGTTGTAGGGCTGACAATGACATCCACAGGTGGAGGACAATGAGGTCCATAGCTGGAAGATGGACAATGACGTTCACGGGGGAGGACGATGAGGTCCATAGCTGGAGGATGGACAAAGACATCCACAGTTGGAAGACAATGAGGTCCAAACACGGGAGGATGATGAGTTTTTCAGCTGGAGGACGGACGATGACCTGAAACCTCAAACCAGAGACCTGAGATCTGAGACCAGAGACCAGAGACCAGAGATCTCAGACCAGAGACCTCAGACCAGAGGCCAGAGACCTCAGACCAGAGACCAGAGATCTCAGACCGGAGACCAGAGACCTCAAACCAGAGACCTGAGATCTGAGACCAGAGACCAGAGATCTCAGACCAGAGACCTCAGACCAGAAACCAGAGACCAGAGATCTCAGACCAGAGACCTCAGACCAGAGACCAGAGACCTCAGACCTGTAGGAAACAACAATATTAGGCCTCACCAAGGGGCACCATTAAGGTAGGGAACAATTCTGGGCCTCAAAGGGGGACATTATTAATGATGTCAATTATACTGGTGATACTATAAAAGAGGGGATACTATGTGTTGTGATCTAGGCACCAGTGCTGTGTTGTACACGGTAGCACCATTGGTTGGGACTTAAGCCTTAACAGGGGCCTAACCTCGTAATAGATTAAATTAAAGTATTAAATTGGCTATCTGAAACAACTGATAATTATTCATATTAATTATTAATTATGTGAAATAATGTGACTTAATTAACATTAAATCACCTCGTGGGGCACCATTCCCCAAAAGGGAAAATGATAGCCAGTTAAAGATATCAGTTTCATAAGTTCACTAAACTATCAATTTGGAATTTTTATAAATAATTGAATTAATAACAATAACCAAATTTAATAATAAAGCCTGAAGGATCCTCAATGCAGCAGATGTTGACTATTCACTCACTCTTGTGCAACATTAAACAGACAGCAGGTATGATTCCAAAAAAAAATATATTTGTTCACAAAGTCAGAAAAGCAAAACCTAACTATACAAGCTTGGTGTGTATGTGTGTGTGTGTGTGTGCGTGTGTGTGTGTGTGTGTGAGAGAGAGAGAGAGAGAGAGAGAGAGAGAGAAAGGCAGGTGTGGTAATCAAAGAGCTTACAAAACAAAATGGCTGACGACAGAGAACTACAAGATGGCCGAATAAAAGCTGTCTTCAGATCGGGGGAGGTGTTTGTCTGACAAAGATCAGGACAAAGACAAGGGAGATGAAGCAGAAACTTTGAGTCTCCTCTTCAGGTGTCGCTATGTTGAAGCCAAAGTGTGAGTGAGTCTATGTGAATGTGATGTGTGGTGCAAACGGTCTGGATTAGTGCCGAGATTGTTTAGTTGTCTGCAAGAATCTGTTTGTGAACAGCATTAGCAATCTACCATCACGTAGCTTTGGCGAAGCCAACTAACCAATGACCTAACTGCAACCAGTCACAACAGTGACTCGGTGAACAGCATCAAATCACTGTCGACAAAGTGAAACAGTCTCACTCAGCCTGTACAGCTGTGATAAAGCTATGCCCAGTTGTTACATTACCAATCCTTGACTGGATGGAAGAAAGAGTTGCTTTGTGCTGCTTTTGTTAGCTGGCAGTTGAAGGCTGGAAGGAAATGGGGTTCCATATGCAGACTTTGTTGGGTCCTTGTTCCAAAGGTGTAGATCTGAGGAAGCTGGTCACTTGGGGTCTTTGCAGAGTTACAAGTCTGCTGCTAATTCAGCTTGGTTCTCCTTGTCGCTGGAAAGTTAGTTGCAAACCTTGTGTTTGTACTTCTAACTTCTCTGGTTCAGGTTAAGAGAGTCCGTGAGCAATTGTGAGACTTCTGACCAGAGACCTGAGACCTCATACAAGAGACTAAAGACCAGAGACCTTTGAACTCATACCAGAGACCAGAGATCTCAGACCAGAGACCTCACACCTCACACCTCACACCTTAGACCAGAGACTTCTGACCAGAGACCTGAGACCAAAGACCTCAGCCCTGAGATCAGAGACCTGAGATATGAGATCTGGGACCTCAGACCAGAGACCTCAGACCTGAGATCTGAGACCTCAGACCACAGACCTCAAATCAGAGACTAGAGACCAAAAGACCTGTGACCACAGACCTCAGGCCAGAGTCCTGAGACAAGAGACCAGAGACTTCAGACCTCAGGCGAGACACATGAGACCTGAGACCAGAGACCTCAGACCAGGGACCTTGGACCAGAGACCTGAGACCAGAGCCCTGAGCCCAGAGACTTAGAGGCTAGACACCTGAGATCTGAGACCTGAGACTAGAAACTAGAGGCCTGAGGCCAAAGACCTGAGATCTGAGACCTCAGACTAGAGACCAGAAACATGAGGCTTCAGAACAGAGACTAGAGGCCCCAGACCAGGGATAAGAGACCAGAAACCTTAGTCCTGACACCTGAGATCTGAGACCTCAGACCTCAGACCTCAGACCTGGGACTTCAGACCTCAGACCAGAGACCTTGGACCTGAGACCAGAGACCTGAAATCTGGGACATCAGACTAGAGACCTTAGCCCAAAGACATCTCAGACCAGAGACCCGAGGCCAGAAACCTGAAATCTGGGACCTGAGACTAGAGACCAGAGATCTAGAGGCCAGAGACCTGAGATCTGAGACCTCAGACCTCAGATCAGAGACCTGGAACCTGATGCCAGAGACCTGAGACTAGAGACCAGAGATCTCAGGCCAGAGACCTCAGACAAGAGACCAGAGACCCCAGCCGTGAGACCAGAGACCTGAGATATGAGACCTGAAATCTGAGACCTGAGACTTGGGACTTCAGACCTCAGGCCAAAGACCAGAGACCTCAGTCCAGAGATCTGAGACCAGAGACATGCGATATGAGACCTGAGACCAGAGATCTGAGACCTCAAATCAGGGTCCCCAGACTAGAGACCTGAGACAAGAGACCAGAGACCGTTGACCTGACACCTGAGACCAGAGACCTACGATCTCAGACCAGAGATCTCAGACCTCAGGTCTCAGACCAGAGAACTCAGACATCAGACCTTTGACCACAGACCAGAGACTTCAGACAGACCAGAGTCCTGAGACCCCAGACCAGAGACCTGAGACCTCAGGCCAAAGACTACAGACCTGAGATCAGAGATCTCAGACCTGAGACCACAGAGCAGAGACTTAAGGCAGACCAGAGTCCTGAGACCCCAGACCAGACACCTGAGACCTGTGACCTCAGACTGAAGATCTGAGATCTGAGACTCGAGACCAGAGAGCTGAGACCTCTGATCAGAGGTCTCAGCTCTCTGGTCTGAGACCTCTGATCAGAGATCTCTGACCAGAGACCTCGGACCAGATTCTAGAGACCTCAGACTTCTGACCAGAGACCTCAGACCAGAAACTAGACACCTCAGACCCTTAGACCAGAGATTAGAGACCAGAGACCTCAGACCTGAGACCAGCGACCTGAGACGTCAGACCAGAGACCTCTGACCTCAGACCAGAGACCTAGGCCAAAGACTAGAGACCTGAGATATGAGACCAGAGACGTGAGGCCAAAGACCAGAGACCAGAGACTTCAAATCTCAGACCAGAGACCTGAGACCAGAGATGTGAGACCTGAGACCATACACCTGACATCAGACTAGAGACCAGAGACTTTAAACCAGAGACTTTAGACCAGAGACCAGTGACCTTACACCTGAGACCAGTGACCAGAGACCTCTGACCTCTGACCAGAGACCTCAGACCACAATCATCAGACTAGAGACCAGAGACCTGACAAGAGACCAGTGACCTGACACCTGAGACCTCTGACCAGAGACCTGAGACCAGAGACTTCTGACAAGAGACCTGAGACCAGAGACCTCAGACATCAGATCTGAGATCATAGACCAGAGACCTGAGACCCCTGACCAGAGACCTAAGAACAGAGACCTCAGATCAGAGACCTCAGACCAGTAACCAGGGACCACTGACCAGAGACCTCAGACAAGAATCATCAGACTAGAGACCAGAGAGTTTAGACGAGACCAGTGACCTGACACCTGAGATCACAGACCAGAGACTTCAGACCTCAGACCAGAGACCTGAGACCCCTGACCAGAGACCTAAGAACAGAGACCTGAGACTTCAGGCCAAAGATTTGAGACCTGAGATCTGAGACCAGAGACCAGAGACCAGAGACATGAGGCCAGAGACCAGAGATCTGAGACCTGAGACCAAAGACCAGAGACTTTCGATCTGAGAGCAGAGATCTGAGATCTGAGATCTTCGACTTAAGACTTAAGACCAGAGACTTGAGACAAGAGACCAGAGACCAAAGACCAGATACCTGAGATCTGAGAATCGAGACCCGTGACCAGAGATCTGTCAGTCCTTGTCTGTGATCAAAGTGACTCATATCTGTCTGTGTGTCTGTCCTGCTGCAGTCAGACTGGTGGATGGAGACATGCTCACAGTGACTGTGTCTTTCTCTGTTTCAGCCTCAAGAGGACACACAGCAGCAGGAGGAGGAGCAGCAGGGGGAGGAGCTCATGTTTGAGGATGACTCTGTGCTCGGAGACGAGGAGGAGGATGAAGGCAGCAGAAACAGGATTCTTGTTGAACTGGAGTTACTGGTTTGTAAAACCAGACAAATGGTGGGAGACATGACAACGACTGGAGGAAAAGTCCTGCTGACGGTCCTACTGGGACTCACAGGTAACCAGTAGAACCCAGTAGAAAACTGGTCCTGATCAGACTGGTCCTGGTGATATCAGACTGGTCCTGATCAGACTGGTCCTGGTAATCCGACTGGTCCTGGTGATATCAGACTGGTCCTGATCAGACTGGTCCTGGTAATCAGACTGATCCTGATCAGATTGGTCCCAGTGATCAGACTGGTACTGGTGAGCAGACTGGTCCTGATCAGACTGGTCCCAGTGGTCAGACTGATCCTGATGGTCAGACTGGTCCTGATGGTCAGACTGGTCTCGATGGTCAGACTAGTCCTGATGGTCAGGTCAGACTGGTCCTGATGGTCAGATTGGGCGGCAGTAGCTCAGTCCATAGGGACTTGGGTTGGGAACCGGGGGGTCGCCTGTTCAAGTCCCCATCCGGACCAACATATGGAGCGTGGACTGGTAGCTGGAGAGGTGCCAGTTCACCTCCTGGGCACTGCCGAGGTGCCCCTGAGCAAGGTACCGAACCCCCCCCAACCGCTCAGAGCGCCTGTCATGGGCAGCCCACTCTGACATCTCTCCACTTAGTGCATGTATAGGTCCTGTTTGTGCATGTGTGTGTTCGGACCTGTGTGTAATTGACAACAGAGTGAAAAATTATAATTCTCATTTAAAGCAAACCTCACGGACTGCATTTTTTCATCTGCGTAATATTGCGAAAATTAGGCCTATCCTGACCCGAAAAGATGCAGAAAAATTGGTCCACGCTTTTGTTACCTCAAGGCTGGATTACTGTAACTCTCTATTATCAGGTAGCTCTAGTAAGTCCTTAAAAACTCTCCAGCTAATTCAGAATGCAGCAGCTCGTGTACTAACAGGAACTAAGAAACGAGATCATATTTCTCCTGTTTTAGCTTCTCTGCACTGGCTCCCTGTAAAATCCAGAATTGAATTTAAAATCCTACTGTTAACTTATAAAGCTCTAAATGGTCAAGCTCCGTCATATCTTAGAGAGCTCATAGTGCCATATTATCCCACCAGAACACTGCGCTCTGAGAACGCAGGGTTACTCGTGGTCCCTAAAGTCTCCAAAAGCAGATCAGGAGCCAGAGCCTTCAGCTATCAGGCTCCTCTCCTGTGGAATCATCTTCCTGTTACGGTCCGGGAGGCAGACACCGTCTCCACATTTAAGACTAGACTTAAGACTTTCCTCTTTGATAAAGCTTATAGTTAGGGCTGGCTCAGGCTTGCCCTGTACCAGCCCCTAGTTAGGCTGACTTAGGCCTAGTCTGCCGGAGGACCCCCTATAATACACCGGGCTCCCTCTCTCTCCCTCTCTCTCTCTCTCTCTCTCTCTCTCTCTCTCTCTCACTCTCATCCTATTACTGCATCTTGCTAACTCGGCCATTCTGGATGTCACTAACTCGGCTTCTTCTCCGGAGCCTTTGTGCTCCACTGTCTCTCAGAATAACTCATACCGCAGCGGTGCCTGGACAGTGTGACGTGTGTGGTTGTGCTGCTGCCGTGGTCCTGCCAGATGCCTCCTGCTGCTGCTGCCATCATTAGTCATTAGTCATACTTCTACTGTTATTATACACATATGATTATTGTCACACAAGTATGCTGTCTGATATTAATACATACTTTCAACATATTGTACCACAGTAGCCAGAACTATAACTATAATATTATTACTTTCATTAATGTTGTTGTAAGCTACTGTCATTACCTGCATCTCTCTCTCTCTCTGTCTCTCTCTCTGTCTCATTGTGTCATATGGATTACTGTTAATTTATTATGCTGATCTGTTCTGTACGACATCTATTGCACGTCTGTCCGTCCTGGAAGAGGGATCCCTCCTCAGTTGCTCTTCCTGAGGTTTCTACCGTTTTTTTTTTCCCCCGTTAAAGGGGTTTTTTTTTTTTTGGGGAGTTTTTCCTTATCCGCTGTGAGGGTCTTAAGGACAGAGGGATGTCGTATGCTGTAAAGCCCTGTGAGGCAAATTGTGATTTGTGATATTGGGCTTTATAAATAAAATTGAAATTGAAATTGAAAAATTGAATTTCCCCTTGGCGATTGATAAAGTATATAAAATTAAAAAATTAAATTAAAAATTGGTCCTGATCAGGCTGGTCCTGATGGTAACACTGGTCCTGATGGTCAGACTGGTCTCGATGGTCAGACTGGACCTGATGGTCAGACTGGTCCTGATGGTCAGATTGGTCCTGATGGTCAGATTGGTCCTGATCAGGCTGGTCCTGATGGTCAGACTGATCCTGATGGTCAGACTGGTCCTGATGATCAGACTGGTCCTGATGGTCAGACTGGTCCTGATCAAGCTGGTCCTGATGGTCAGACTGATCGTGATGGTCAGACTGGTCCTGATGATCAGACTGGTCCTGATGGTCAGACTGGTCTTGATGGTCAGATTGGTCCTGATCAGGCTGGTCCTGATGGTCAGACTGGTCCTGATGATCAGACTGGTCCTGATGGTCAGACTGGTCTTGATGGTCAGATTGGTCCTGATCAGGCTGGTCCTGATGGTCAGACTGGTCCTGATGGTCAGACTGGTCCTGATGGTCAGATTGGTCCTGATGGTCAGATTGGTCCTGATCAGGCTGGTCCTGATGGTCAGACTGGCACTGATAGTCAGACCGGTCCTGATGGTCAGACTGGTCCTGATGGTCAGATTGGTCCTGATCAGGCTGGTCCTGATGATCAGACTGTTCCTGATGGTCAGACTGGTCTTGATGGTCAGATTGGTCCTGATCAGGCTGGTCCTGATGGTCAGACTGGTCCTGATGGTCAGACTGGTCCTGATGGTCAGGCTGGTCCTGATGGTTAGGCTGGTCCTGATCAGGCTGGTCCTGATGGTCAGACTGGTCCTGATGGTCAGACTGGTCCTGATCAGACTGGTCCTGATCAGGCTGGTCCTGATGGTTAGACTGGTCTTGATGGTCAGACTGGTCCTGATGGTCAGATTGGTCCTGATCAGGCTGGTCCTGATGGTCAGACTGGTCCTGATCAGACTGGTCCTTATGGTCAGACTGGCCCTGATCAGACTGGTCCTTATGGTCAGACTAGACCTGATCAGACTGGTCCTGATGGTCAGACTGGTCCTTATGGTCAGACTAGACCTGATCAGACTGGTCCTGATGGTCAGACTGGTCCTTATGGTCAGACTGGTCCTAATCAGATTGGTCCTGATCAGACTAGTCCTGATGGTCTGACTCCTGATGATCAGACTGGTCCTGATGGTCAGACTGGTCCTGATCAAGCTGGTCCTGATGGTCAGACTGATCGTGATGGTCAGACTGGTCCTGATGATCAGACTGGTCCTGATGGTCAGACTGGTCTTGATGGTCAGATTGGTCCTGATCAGGCTGGTCCTGATGGTCAGACTGGTCCTGATGGTCAGACTGGTCCTGATGGTCAGATTGGTCCTGATGGTCAGATTGGTCCTGATCAGGCTGGTCCTGATGGTCAGACTGGTCCTGATAGTCAGACCGGTCCTGATGGTCAGACTGGTCCTGATGGTCAGATTGGTCCTGATCAGGCTGGTCCTGATGATCAGACTGTTCCTGATGGTCAGACTGGTCTTGATGGTCAGATTGGTCCTGATCAGGCTGGTCCTGATGGTCAGACTGGTCCTGATGGTCAGACTGGTCCTGATGGTCAGGCTGGTCCTGATGGTTAGGCTGGTCCTGATCAGGCTGGTCCTGATGATCAGACTGGTCCTGATGGTCAGACTGGTCCTGATCAGACTGGTCCTGATCAGGCTGGTCCTGATGGTTAGACTGGTCTTGATGGTCAGACTGGTCCTGATGGTCAGATTGGTCCTGATCAGGCTGGTCCTGATGGTCAGACTGGTCCTGATCAGACTGGTCCTTATGGTCAGACTGGCCCTGATCAGACTGGTCCTTATGGTCAGACTAGACCTGATCAGACTGGTCCTGATGGTCAGACTGGTCCTTATGGTCAGACTAGACCTGATCAGACTGGTCCTGATGGTCAGACTGGTCCTTATGGTCAGACTGGTCCTAATCAGATTGGTCCTGATCAGACTAGTCCTGATGGTCTGACTCCTGATGGTCAGACTGGTCAGAATCTGTTTAAGCTAAAGGAGGAGATGGAGGAACACCTCCACCCTCTATGCCCTTTCCACCCTGTACAGTAACACCTCCACCATTTCCATCCTGCACACCAACACTTCCAACCTCTCCACTCTGTACACTAACACCTCCACCAACTCCACCCTCTCCACCGTGTACACCAACACCTCCAACCTCTATACCCTCTGCACCCTGTACACACCTTCACCAACTCCACTCTCTCCACCTATACACCTCCACTCCACTCTATACATAACCAAACAATTCAGCAAGTTGTCTCCTATAAATACCTGGGAGTACAGATTGATAGGGATATGAGCTGGCACTCACATGTGCAAAATGTCTGTGCAAAGATACATCAGCGCCTGCACTTCCTACGGAGATTAAGACTGTTTGGGGTCAGTAGAAACATGATGATTTTTTACAATGCCAGTATTCTGTCTGTGTTAAGATATGGTATGTCCAGCTGGTTTGGAAACCAGGCTAGGTTGATTAATATGTCAGGGAAGATAATGGGTATGTCCACACCCCTGATCACTCCTCAAGTCATTTTTGAACAGTCAGTGATGAGACAAGCTCGTAAAATTGTGTCTGATCATGACCATGTACTGAATCCTGAATATGAGTTATTGCATTTGGGAAGAAGGTACAGAGTACCACGATGCAGGTATAACAGGTACAAGAACTCGTTTATTCCATTGTCAATCAAAATGATTAGGCTCCACCCTTTCCACCCTGTACATTTACACCTCCAGCCTCTCCACCCTGTACACTAACACCTCCACCCTCTCCACCCTGTACATTTACACCTCCAGTCTCTCCACCCTGTACACTAACACCTCCACCCTCTCCACCCTGTACATTTACACCTCCAGCCTCTCCACCCTGTACACTAACACCTCCACCCTCTCCACCCTGTACATTTACAACTCCACCCTCTCCACCCTCTCCACCCCCCCACCCCCACCAGGCATCATGTTCCCCTCCCTCTCCTCGCTCCCCTACCTCCTCTGTTTCCAGGTGTTGTGTACCTGGTGGGCGTGGTCAGGTCAAGTCCCACCCCTTCTCTTCAGGTGCGTGTCTGTCATGTCACTGCTGTACCCCCCCTTCCACTTCCTGCTCCTCTACTGCTACCAGCTGCCCTCGCTGCAGGAGGCGTGGCCTCCCAACCGCTCCTCTGCCAGGTAACACACCTCCACCAGGTAACACACCTTCACCAGGTAACACCTTCATCATACAGTGATAAGTATGAATACAGATATATGGACATTGATTGATTGATTGATTCCTTTGCAGTGTTTGTGGCCTGGTGTCGGTAGTCTCGGTGGACTGCGCTGCCCCCTGGAGGCTGCAGGTGAACGCTGAGCTCAGCTGGTTTCACTTCAGCAGTCCTCTGATGCTGCTGCTGCTCTACAACACTGTGGCTAGTCTGTGGAGGAACCAGGTGACGTCACTCAACATGTGATGATGTCATACATTGTGTTTCTATCTTATCACTGCACACATGATGTCAATATGCAACATTAATAATATCTGAGTATGATGTCATCTGATCAGGATGTGACAGTACACTATTATTTCACATGATGTCACTGCATGATGTCATAATGTAACAGTTACAGAGAGAAGGAAACTAGGAGGAAGAGAAGGAACCTAGTAAGTAGAGAAGGAAATTAGGAACTACAGGAGGGAAAAACCCCTCACTGTTAAATACTGATGTAATACTTTTTATTGTATAACAGTCTTGATGTCACTTACTAATGTCATGAGTTGAGATGTGCTTTGTTGATGAGTGGGGTTCCTCAGCTCTCATTGGCTGACGGGTGTGACATGTTTCTACAGTTGATTAACGGTGATGGGGGGCGGGACGTACAGAATGTAGAATCAGCTATCATTGGGAGCTGTGACATCACCACTGCCACCAGCAACCTGAGTGATGATGTCAGCGGTGACATGACAGCGGAGAGACGGAGAGAGCTGTGGAGGAGAGCTCACGACCGTCCTGAGTGCAGAGACGTAAAACTGAAACTCACAATGATCAATTGAATTCATTAGTAATTTGATTGGCTGTGATTGATTATCAGGTTTCAGTGAAGTGATGTCATCAGTCTGTCTCCATGTCTGTCTCCAGGTGGTGGTGTCATCTGCCGACAACAGTCCCTCTGACTCTTTTGCCCCACCCACCCAGAGCACAGCCCTTGGATTGGATGTTTACTCCACGCCTCACTACTCTCTCAGCCAATCAGGTAAGCTTGTGGTTTGATAGAATTTCTGTGTGGGATGATGAGGTCACAGTCAGA
This sequence comes from Epinephelus lanceolatus, assembly GCF_041903045.1. NCBI lineage: Eukaryota > Metazoa > Chordata > Actinopteri > Perciformes > Serranidae > Epinephelus > Epinephelus lanceolatus. The sequence goes on along the minus strand of NC_135753.1, from coordinate 40,284,020 downwards.
TACAGATGTGTTGGATGATGTTGTCACAGTCAGATACAGATGTGTTGGATGATGTTGTCACAGTCAGATACAGATGTGTTGGATGATGTTGTCACAGTCAGGTACAGGTGTGTTGGATGATGTTGTCACAGTCAGATACAGATGTGTTGGATGATGTTGTCACAGTCAGGTACAGGTGTGTTGGATGATGTTGTCACAGTCAGGTACAGGTGTGTTGGATGATGTTGTCACAGTCAGATACAGGTGTGTTGGATGATGTTGTCACTGTCAGGTACAGGTGTGTTGGATGATGTTGTCCCGGTCAGGTACAGGTGTGTTGGATGATGTTGTCACAGTCAGGTACAGGTGTGTTGGATGATGATGATGTCACAGTCAGGTACAGGTGTGTTGGATGATGTTGTCACAGACAGGTACAGGTGTGTTTGATGATGATGATGTCACAGTCAGGTACAGGTGTGTTGGATGATGATGTTGTCACAGTCAAGAACAGGTGTGGATGATGATGTCACAGGTGTGTTGGATGATGAGGTCACAGGTACAGGTGTGTTGGATGATGATGGGGTCACAGTCAGATACAGGTGTGTTGGATGATGATGATGTCACAGTCAGGTACAGGTGTGTTGGATGATGATGAGGTCACAGTCAGGTACAGGTGTTTTGGATGATGATGAGGTGACAGTCAGGTACAGGTGCGTTGGATGATGATGATGTCACAGTCAGATACAGGTGTGTTGGATGATGATGATGTCACAGTCAGGTACGGGTGTGTTGGATGATGATGAGGTCACAGTCAGGTACAGGTGTGTTGGATGATGATGAGGTCACAGTCAGGTACAGGTGTGTGGGTGATGTTGAGGTCACAGTCAGGTACAGGTGTGTTGGATGATGATGTCACAGTCAGGTACAGGTGAAGCTGAGCTGCTGGTCGTCCTCCCCTGTTGATGTCTGTGAATAAAGACATCTGCGGTGACTTCACTTGACTATGGTTGTGTTGACTGTGTGATGCTGCAGACACACTGGAGACATGTGTGTTTGAAGGAGACGACTGGGAGGAGGAGGATGAAGAAGAGGTGAGGAGGAGGAACGAGGAGGGAGTCAGCGCCGCCTCCATGGCGTTTAGTTTCCTTCTCAAACAGAGTTACATCTGCGCCCTGATCGCCATGATGGCCTGGCCCATCACATATGTGTCCTGGCTGACATGTGTCCTGCTGCTCTGGTCATGTGTGCTGTGGATGATGCGAGAGCGTCGCCGATACACGCTGATGTCATCACCCTGGCTAGTCGCCTATGGTAACCTGCTGGTCATCTTGCAGTACGTGTACAGCTTCCCCTCCATCCAGGAAGTCCCCGGACTGTTCCCGAAAAAAGACGAACCCTGCACAGAGCTTGTGTCAAAGGTATGACTGCTGCTACTGCTACTGCTGCTACTGCTACTGCTACTGCTACTACTGCTACTGCTACTACTACTATTGCTGCTACTACTACTGCTATTGCTACTACTGCAACTACTGCTACTACTGCTACTGTTACTACTGCTACTGCTACTACTACTATTGCTGCTACTACTACTGCTATTGCTACTACTGCAACTACTGCTACTGCTACTACTGCTACTATTGCTGCTACTACTACTGCTATTGCTACTACTGCAACTACTGCTACTCCTGCTACTGCTACTACTGCTACTGCTACTACTGCTGCTACTGCTACTGCTACTGCTACTACTGCTGCTACTGCTACTGCTACTGCTACTGCTACTACTGCTGCTACTGCTACTGCTACTACTGCTACTGCTACTACTGCTACTGCTACTGCTACTGCCACTACTACTACTGTTACTGCTACTACTACTGCTACTACTGCTACTGCTACTACTGCTACTACTGCTGCTACTGCTACTGCTACTACTGCTACTGCTACTGCCACTACTACTACTGCTACTACTGTTACTGCTACTACTACTGCTACTGCTACTGCCACTATTACTACTGCTACTACTACTGCTACTATTGCTACTACGGCTGCCACTGCTACTACTGTTAACTAGTTAATGCAGTTGTTGATGTTGTCGTTGTTGCAGTTGTTGTGTCTGGTGACCTTCTGGCTGCTGTTGCGTCAGGCACTGACTGAGAAGAGAGACAGACAGGCAGACACACAGCTCTCTACCATCACCGTCAACATGGGAGGTAAGACACCTGTGTCACTGCTCACCTGTCTACCTGATATCCACCTGTCTCACTGCTCACATGTCTACCTAATGTCCACCTGTGTCACTGCTCACCTGTCTACCTGATGTCCACCTGTCTCACTGCTCACCTGTCTACCTGATGTCCACCTGTCTTACTGCTCACATGTCTACCTGATGTCCACCTGTCTCACTGCTCACCTGTCTACCTGATGTCCACCAGTGTCACTGCTCACCTGTCTACCTGATGTCCACCAGTGTCACTGCTCACCTGTCTACCTGATGTCCACCTGTCTCACTGCTCACCTGTCTACCATATGTCCACCTGTCTCACTGCTGACATGTCTACCTGATGTCCACCTGTCTCACTACTCACCTTTCTACATCCACCTGTGTCACTGCTCACCTGTCTCCCATATGTCCACTTGTCTCACTGCTGACATGTCTACCTGATGTCCACCTGTCTCACTACTCACCTGTCTACCTGATGGCCACCTGTCTCACTGCTCACCTTTCTACCATATGTCCACCTGTCTCACTGCTCACCTTTCTACCATATGTCCACTTGTGTCACTGCTCACCTTTCTACATCCACCTGTGTCACTGCTCACCTTTCTGCCATATGTCCACCTGTCTCACTGTTCTCTGTCTTGTGTCCTTCAGAGGAGCAGAGTGTGGACGAGGCTCTGCAGGAGAAGAAGAAGGAGGTCTCGTATGAGGAGGTGCTGCTCCTCCAGAGAGGTGGTGGAGTTCAGATGGAGGCTCTGGTTGCCGTGGTTACCAGGATGTTTGTTAAATACTGGATCTACGTCTGCGGAACGATGTTCTTCTTCGTTAGCTTCGAAGGAAAAATCGTCCTCTACAAAGTCATTTACATGGTCATGTTCCTGTGCTGTGTCGCCCTCTACCAGGTACAAATACTATACTGTGAGCACTACAAGTACTATACTGTCAGTACTACACATACTATACTGTCAGTACTACACGTACTATACTGTCAGTACTACAATTACTATATTGTCAGCACTACAAGTACTATACTGTCAGTACTACAAGTACTATACTGGGAGCACTACAAGTACTATACTGTCAGCACTACAAGTACTATACTGTCAGTACTACAGTTACTATACTGTCAGCACTACAAGTACTATACTGTTAGTACTACAATTACTATACTGTCAGCACTACAAGTACTATACTGTTAGTGCTACAATTACTATAATGTCAGCACTACAAGTACTATACTGTCAGTACTACAAGTACTATACTGGGAGCACTACAAGTACTATACTGTCAGCACTACAATTACTATACTGTCAGTACTACAAGTACTATACTGTCAGTACTACACGTACTATATTGTCAGTACTACAATTACTATACTGTCAGTACTACAAGTACTATACTGGGAGCACTACAAGTACTATACTGTCAGCACTACAAGTACTATACTGTCAGTACTACAGTTACTATACTGTCAGCACTACACGTACTATATTGTCAGTACTACAATTACTATATTGTCAGCACTACAAGTACTATACTGGGAGCACTACAAGTACTATACTGTCAGTACTACAAGTACTATACTGGGAGCACTACAAGTACTATACTGTGAGCACTACAAGTACTATACTGAGAGCACTACAAGTACTATACTGTCAGTACTACAAGTACTATACTGTTAGTACTACACGTACTATATTGTCAGTACTACATTTACTATATTGTCAGCACTACAAGTACTATACTGGGAGCACTACAAGTACTATACTGTCAGTACTACAAGTACTATACTGTCAGTACTACAAATACTATACAGTCAGTACTACAAGTACTATGCTGTCAGTACTACAAGTACTATACTATCAGCACTACAAGTACTATACTGTCAGTACTGCAAGTACTATACTGTCAGCACTACAATTACTATACTGTCAGTACTACAAGTACTATACTGGGAGCACTACAAGTACTATACTGTCAGTACTACAATTACTATATTGTCAGCACTACAAGTACTATACTGGGAGCCATACAAGTACTATACTGTCAGTACTACAAGTACTATACTGTCAGCACTACAATTACTATACTGTCAGTACTACAAGTACTATACTGGGAGCACTACAAGCACTATACTGTCAGTACTACAAGTACTATACTGGGAGCACTACAAGTACTATACTGTCAGTACTACAAGAACTATACTGGGAGCACTACAAGTACTATACTGTCAGTACTACAGTTACTATACTGGGAGCACTACAAGTACTATACTGTCAGTACTACAATTACTATACTGTCAGCACTACAAGTACTATATTGTCAGTACTACAAGTACTATACTGTCAGTACTACAAGAACAACGCTGTCAGTACTACAAGAACAATACTCCCAGTGTTACAAGTACTATACTGCCAGTGCTACAAGTACTATACTGTGAGTACTACAAGTACTATACTGTGAGTACTACAAGTACCATGCTGCCATTACTACAAGTACTATACTGCCAATACTACAAATACCATACTGCCGTATTACAAGTACCATACTGAGAGTACTGCAACTACTACACTGTGAGTATTACAAGTACTATACTGAGAGCACTGCGGGTTCCTTTGGAGGAAGAGGTGTTAGGTAGTTCAGAGTTTTTCGACATTTTTTTCAAGTTTCACTGTGTCTCACCTTTCTATCTCACTGTGTCTCACCTGCCTGTGTCTCTGTAGTTGAACTACGAACGTTGGCGTTCCTTGCTCAGGGGATTCTGGGTAGCTGTGGTGGTTTACTCCATGCTGGTTCTCATCCTGATCTACACTTTTCAGTTTCCCTCATCCCCCCACACCTGGAGCTACTACACTGGACTAAGCACTCACAGGTACACACAGGTACTCATAGGTACACATAGGTACTCATAGGTACACACAGGTACTCACAGGTACTCACAGGTACACACAGGTACTCACAGGTACTCACAGGTACACACAGGTACCCACAGGTACTCACAGGTACTCACAGGTACTCACAGGCACACACAGGCACTCACAGGTACCCACAGGTACTCACAGGTACACACAGGTACACACAGGTACTCACAGGTACTCACAGGTACACACAGGTACTCACAGGTACCCACAGGCACACACAGGTACACACAGGTACTCACAGGCACACACAGGTGCTCACAGGTACTCACAAGTACACAGAGGTACTCACAGGTACACACAGGTACTCTTAGGTACTCACAAGTACACACAGGTACTCACACGTTTTCACAGATACACACAGGTACCCACAGGTACCCACAGGTACACACAGGCACTCACAGGTACACACAGGTACTCACACGTTTTCACAGATACATACAGGTACTCACAGGCACCCACAGGTACACACAGGTACACACAGGTGCTCACAGGTACTCACAAGTACACAGAGGTACTCACAGGTACACACAGGTACACACAGGTACTCACAGGTACTTACAGGTTTTCACAGGTACGCACAGGTACTGACATGTCTGCCTCTGCTGTCTCTATTGTCTCTGCTGTCTCTGTTTTGTGTGTTGCCTCTGCTGTCTTTCTGTCTCTGCTCTCTCTAATCTCTCTGTGTTCTCTAATGTCTCTGCTGCCTCTAATGTCTCTGCTTGTTCGTTTGTCTCTGCTGTCTCTAGTATCTCTGTTGTCTCTAATGTCTCTGATGTCTCTACTAGTTCTTTTGTCTCTGATATATCTGTTTTCTCTAATGTCTCTGTTGTCTCTAATGTCTCTGCTGGTTCTATTGTCTCTGTTGTCTTTAATGTTTCTGCAGTCTCTAATGTCTCTGCTGGTTCTATTGTCTCTGTTGTCTTCAATGTTTCTGCAGTCTCTGCTGTCTCTGCTGGTTCTAATTGCTGTGCTCTCTGTGTTGTGTCTGTTGCCTCTGCTGTCTATCTGTCTCCTCTGTCTCTTATGTCTCTGCTGTCTCTAATAAGTCTGTTGTCTCTAATGTCTCTGATGTCTCTACTAGTTCTTTTGTCTCTGGTATATCTGTTTTCTCTAATGTCTCTGTTGCCTCTAATGCCTCTACTGGTTCTATTGCCTCTGTTGTCTCTAATGTCTCTGCTGTCTCTATTGTCTCTGCTTGTAATTTCTGTGCTGTCTCTGTTATGTCTGTTGCCTCTGCTGTCTGTCTGTCTCCTCTGTCTTGGATGTCTCTGGTGGTTCTATTGTCTCTGCTGGTACTAATGTCCGTGCTGTCTTTGTTGTGTCTGTTGCTTCTGCTGTCTATCTGTCTCTTCTGTCTCTGCTGTCTCTAATGTCTCTGCTGGTTCTATTGTCTTTGCTGTCTCTAATGTCTCTGCTGGTTCTATTGTCTCTGTTGTTTCTAATGTCTCTACTGTCTCAATTGCCTCTGCCGCTTCTTTTGTTTCTGCTGTCTCTATTATCTCTGCTGGTTCTAATTTCTGTGCTGTCTCTGTTGTGTCTGTTGCCTCTGCTGTCTATCTGTCTCGAATGTCTCGAATGTCTCTGGTGGTTCTATTGTCTCTGCTGGTTCTGTAGTCTCTGCTGGTTCTAATTTCTGTGCTGTCTCTGTTGTGTCTGTTGCCTCTGCTGTCTATCTGTCTCTGCTGTCTCAAATGTCTCTGGTGGTTCTATTGTCTCTGCTGTCTCTATTGTCTCTACTGGTTCTAATTTCTGTGCTGTCTCTGTTGTGTCTGTTGCCTCTGCTGTCTGTCTGTCTCTAATGTCCCTGCTGATTCTAATGTCTCTGTTGTCTCTATTGTCTGCTGTCTCTAATGTCTCTGCTGTCTTTAATGTCTCTGCTGGTTCTATTGTCTCTTCTGTCTCTGTTGTCTCTTCTGTCTTTAATGTTTCTACTGTCTCTGCTGTCTCCAATGTCTCTGTTGTCTCTAATGTCTCTACTTTCTCTGCTGTCCCTAATGTCTCTGATGGTTCTATTGTCTCTTCTGTCTCTAATGTCTCTGCTGTCTCTGCTGTCTTTGCTGTGTCTACTTTCTCTGCTGTCTACAATGCCTCTGCTGTCTCTAATATCTCTGCTGGTTTTATTGTTTCTTCGGTCTCTAATGTCTCTACTGTCTTTGCTGTCTCTGCAGTTGCTAATGTCTCTACTGTCTCTTCTGTCTCTAATGTCTCTGCTGCCTCTAATGTCTCTCCGGTGTCCTTGTGTCTCCAGGTTGGAGGATGTTGGTTTGGAGAAGTTCTCAGTTCCCGTCCTCTTCACCAGGATCTTCATCCCTGCTGCGTTCCTTCTGGTACGTGTCAGACGTTCTGTAGAACCCAGCTGTTGAGTGTGACCATGTTCTGTCTTCCTGTCCTTGCGTTCCCCTGTCCTCCTCTTCTTCTGTGTGTCTATCCTCCTGTCCTTCCATCCTTCTTTCTTCCCGTAATTCTGTCCTCCCATCCTTCTGTCCTTGTGTCCTTTTGTGTGTCTATCTTCCTGTCCTCCCTTCCTCCTGTCCTTCTGTCCTCCTTTCATTTTGTCCCCCAGTCCTCCTGTTCTTCTGTGCGTCTATCCTCCTGTCCTCTCATCCTTCTGTCCTCCCGTCCTTCTGTGCTTCTGTCCTCCTGTCCTCTTGTCCTCCTGTCCTTCTGTGCTTCTGTTCTCTTGTCCTTCTGTCCTTCTGTGCTTCTGTTCTCTTGTCCTTCTGTGCTTCTGTCCTCCTGTGCTTCTGTCCTTCTGTCCTCCTGTTCTCCTGTCCTTCTGTGCTTCTGTCCTTCTGTGCTTCTGTCCTCCTGTGCTTCTGTCCTTCTGTCCTCCTGTTCTCCTGTCCTTCTGTGCTTCTGTCCTTCTGTGCTTCTGCCCTCCTGTCCTTCTGTCCTCCTGTCCTTCTGTGCTTCTGTGCTTCTGTCCTCCTGTCCTCTTGTCCTCCTGTCCTCCTGTTCTTCTGTGCTTCTGTCCTCCTGTCCTTCTGTGCTTCTGTCCTCCTGTCCTCCTGTCCTTCTGTCCTCCTGTCCTTCTGTGCTTCTGTTCTCCTGTCCTTCTGTGCTTCTGTCCTCCTGTCCTCCTGTCCTCCTGTCCTTCTGTGCTTCTGTCCTCCTGGTGTGTGTATGAGCGAGCTGGAGGAGAGAGCAGGAGTGCACAGATGGAGTTACAGCTAAGTTGTTGTTTGTTGGTTGTTTTGTTGTGGTTACGGCCAACAGTAACATGTACTGTTCAGTAATAAACGGTGGTTTAATTGCCGAATAACTGCGTCATCCTTTCCACACGTCCTGGCGGACGCTACAGTATTATAAAAAATAAAATTAAACCACACTTTGTTTGACACATAGCCTAAAGTTACAACAAACTTAGGGCCGAATTCACAAAGAATGAACTGCGGCTGCTGATAGCACCGTGAATTGCACTTCACTTGCACCCGCAGTTTGCTCCGTCTTAACGTCCTATTCACAAAGGATATTGCGCTAATGATATACCAGCGCAAACACGCCCACAAAGTTTGGCAGCTGAGTGCAGTTTGCCCCTGATTTGCCCCTGATTGCAATTAGCCACATGGCAAAGTATAAATGCTGGCTTTGCACCAAGAACACCGTGGCAGAACAATGGCAGACTTTGTTTGGCAAAGTACTGAATACTGTATGCCCTCATGTAGTGATGTCTGCTGGTGAGTCAGTCTAACAGTGTCGGATGGGTTGAGGCTGTGGATTTGACCAAGTTTGACCACTTTATGTTTTTACTTTACGTTTGTTTCCCCCGTTTCGTAAAATAAATTATTGAAAGTTGCTTTTGAAGTGCGTGACAGAAGTGCGTTTTGAGAACGACCGCAGACTGTCACCTGTTCAACGCATCAGTATCTTCGGATGCCATTAAAGTAATAATGATTATAATAATAATGTCAAAATATTATTTACAGACTGATTTAACACGGCCACGATCACTGGAAAGTCTGGGCGAGAGGCTTCCACAGAGGAGCGGCCAGTTTGCACCAGCTTTCTAAAGACGTTATTTACTTCACTCAAACTGCGTGTGGCTGTTAGCGCTGGTGTTAGTGAATAAGACGTTGTTTATCAATGAGGCTCATTTGCATAAATATATATTATATTTTTGCGCCAAATATATGCATATTACCTCATTTAAATACGTGCAAATAAGCTCAGTGGCCTTGTGGTAGAGTGTCCGCCCTGAGACTGGGAGGTCGTGGGTTCGATCCCCGGCCGGGTCATACCAAAGACTATAAAAATGGGACCCATTGCCTCCCTGCTTGGCACTCAGCATCAGGGGTTGGAATTGGGGGGTTAGATCACCACATGATTCCCGAGCGCGGCACCGCTGCTGCTCACCGCTCCCTCAGGGGATGGGTCAAATGCGGAGAACAAATTTCACACATTCAGGTGTGTGACAGTCAGTGGAACTTTACCTTTATAACACCGGAGCACCGAGACACAATCTGCTTGGCAGCGCAGTTAGTGGAGCATTTCACCCTCTGCGCGTGCTTTGTGAATTAGACGGTATCTGTTTGCTTTATTTTTACCGGTTTAGCAGCCGCAAAAGCCACACAGTCCTTTTGTGAATTCGGCCCTCAGTTACAATGTTGCAACATTGTGCGCGCACAGCCCTTCACCACCTGGATCCCAAAATAAACACCTGTTTTATTACATAATCATGCTTCCGTGTTGTGCCATTCATTACGATCCTATGTTTCTGTCATTCAAATAACAAGACTTGTGGTTTAATACTCTTAATTATAACAGCCAACTTATTGAAAAATGTCGGGTTTAAATCGGGCTCGGGCCCATTATTACAGTTAATTGGACGGGCCGGGCCGGTCCCGGACATAACGTGCACGGGTTCGGGCCGGGTTGGGCTGGATTTTTTGGGCCCGATCTAAGCTCTAGCTTCAATTCAATCATCAATCAATTTTATTTATAAAGCCCAATATCACAAATCACAATTTGCCTCACAGGGCTTTACAGCATACGACATCCCTCTGTCCTTATGACCCTCACAGCTGATCAGGAAAAACTCCCCAAAAAACCCTTTAACAGGAAAAAAAACGGTAGAAACCTCAGGAAGAGCAACTGAGGAGGGATCCCTCTTCCAGGACGGACAGACGTGCAATAGATGTCGTACAGAACAGATCAGCATAATAAATTAACAGTAATCCGTATGACACAATGAGACAGAGAGAGAGACAGAGAGAGAGAGACAGAGAGAGAGAGAGAGAGAGAGATGCAGCTTCTGTCCTCCTGTCCTTCTGTCCTCCTTACCTTCTGATCGTTGTGTCCTGATGTGGTCCTGCAGGTGTGTGTTGTACACCTGCACTACTTCCACCAGCCCTTCCTGCAGCTGACCGACCTGAAGACGGTGGTGGACACACACAACAGCACCATCACCAGGTAACACACACACACATGCACACATGCACACACACACACACACACATGCACACACACATGCAAGTCCGCTGGGAGAACCTCCTCCACACACCTGGTTGTCCTCCTTCCAATCAGTGTCCACAAATCTGTCCGCTCTCAGACAACTGGACGGATCAAACATCCAAACCTGAAGGAGGCTTCCTCACCTGTGCTGACCTGTCTCTGTCCCTGTCTCTCTCTGTCTCTGTCGCTGTCGCTGTCTCTGTCTCTGTCTCCGTCTCTGTCTGTCTGTCTGTCTGTCTCTATGTCTTTCTCTGTCCCTGTCTCTGTCTGTCCCTGTCTCTGTCTCTCTCTGTCTCTGTCTCTGTCTGTCTGTCTCTCTCTATGTCTTTCTCTGTCCCTGTCCCTGTCTCTGTCTGTCTCTGTCTCTGTCTGTCTGTCTCTCTCTATGTCTTTCTCTGTCCCTGTCCCTGTCTCTGTCTGTCTCTGTCTCTGTCTGTCTGTCTCTCTCTATGTCTTTCTCTGTCCCTGTCCCTGTCTGTCTCTGTCTCTGTCTGTCCCTGTCTCTGTCCCTGTCCCTGTCTCTTCAGGCTGGTCCACTCTGACGGCAGCCTGTTTGACCTGTCGTTGGGCGGAGCTCCTCAGCTCCTCCTGGAGGCAGAAAAGAGAGGAGGACAGAGGGACAGAGAGGAGGACAGAGAGGAGAGGTGGAGGAAAAAGGAGGAGGAGGACGAGGAGGAAGAGTACCCCTGTATGTTTGAGAGGGAAACCCTGTCTGACCACCTGAAAGGTAAACACCCTACATCACCATCATCATCATGAGTATGATACAGACAGCAGACTCCTTGTCTCTCATGTCCTCAGTCCTCGTCTCCTGGAGACTGGTGGTGGATCGTCTCTCTGTCCTGTTCCTGCGTCTCCTCCTCAATGTGCAGCGCCTGCAGCACCTCCTCTGGTGGCTCTTGGAACTGCACATCATCAAGATCGTGTCCTCCTACATCGTCTGGGTCTCGGTGAAGGAGGTCAGACTGTCCGTCCCTCTGTCTCAAATGTCCCTGACCTGTCCCTGTGTCTCACCTGTCTCTGAGCTGTCCCTCTGTCTCACCTGTCTGTGACCTGTCCCTCTGTCTCACCCGTCTCTGACCTGTCTGTGTCTGTGCAGGTGTGTGTCTTTAACCTGTCTGTCTCTCTGTCTCACCTGTCTGTGACCTGTCCCTCTGTCTCACCTGCTCCGAACAGTGTCTCACCTGTCCCTGACCTGTCCCTCTGTCTCACCTGTCTCTGACCTGTCCCTCTGTCTCACCTGTCTCTGACCTGTCTGTCTCTGTGCAGGTGTGTGTCTTTAACCTGCCATTCATGCTGTGTGTGGCCATGGCTCTGCCCTGCAGGGCGTGGCGCCCCCTGCTGTCAGGAGTCTGTACAGTGTGGACCTGTGTGGTGACCGTCTGTAAAATGTTGTACCAACTCAACGTCGTCCAGCCAATGAGATACTCGTCCAACTGTACCATGGTAACCATGGCAACAACATAATACCTCATGTCTCTGTGTCCAAACTGTCCACACAACCTCATAACCTTGTCACACCTGTCTGTCTGTCTGTCTGTCTGTAGCCAGGTAACTCCAGTATCGACTTATCTCGCTCTGTTCTGTACTCTGGTCCAGTTGACCCTGCCCAGTGGGTGGGGCTTCGAAAGACAGACGGAAAACTGCTCGACTACCTGCGGGTGAGTCCTGACATCACAGCTCCGACCACTCAGCATCATGCTAACCTGTTTCTACAGTATAACCTGATTGTGTTAGCTATGATCACTTAGCATCATGCTAACCTGTTTCTACAGTATAACCTCATTGTGTTAGCTATGATCACTTAGCATCATGCTAACCTGTTTCTTCAGTATAACCTGATTGTGTTAGCTATGATCACTTAGCATCATGCTAACCTGTTTCTTCAGTATAACCTGATTGTGTTAGCTCTGATCACTTAGCATCATGCTAATCTGTTTCTACAGTATAACCTGATTGTGTTAGCTCTGATCGCTTAGCATCATGCTAACCTGTTTCTACAGTATAACCTGATGATGTTAGCTCTTATCAATTAGCATCATGCTAACCTGTTTCTTCCGTATAACCTGATTGTGTTAGCTCTGATCACTTAGCATCATGCTAATGTGTTTCTACAATATAACCTGATTGTGTTAGCTCTGATCACTTAGCATAACGCTAACGTGTTTCTAAAGTATAACTTGATGATGTTAGCTCTGATGATGTAGCATCATGCTAACCTGTTTCTACAGTATAACCTGATGATGTTAGCACTGCTAGCCTTCGAGGTGACAGTGTACAGACACCAGGAACTCTACCGTCTCCGTCGCAACGAAGTCCCACCCCCCACGAGAACACTGTTTCATGACATCACCAGGCGTCACCTTGACGACAGCGTGCTCAGCTGCATTAAATACTTCCTCAACTACTTCTTCTACAAGTTCGGACTGGAGGTGAGATGCACAGTCATTAGCATAGCAACAACTTAACCTTTTCCTGTTTACAATCATTTCCACGCTCCTCCTCCTCAGACGTGTTTTCTGTTGGCCGTGAACGTGATTGGTCAGCGGATGGATCTGTTTGCTGTAGGCCACGCCTTTGGCCTCATCAGCGTCCTTTCACGTCGCAGCAGGAGGCACATCGCCTCAGTGTGGCCCAGGTATTGCTACTTCCTGTCGGGGCTGATGTGTTTCCAGTACCTGCTCTGTATCGGACTCCCTCCTGCTACCTGCACAGGTACGACCTTAACGAGGTCATTAAACCTCAGATATAACCTCCGCCAAGTCAGAACGTAGACACGTATTTTCTGTCTCTCGTCTACACAAACAGTTTTACGTGAGTAAAATGGAGATTTTTTTTAAAATGTGTGGGGACATGTGAACTCGAGTCTCTGGAAAACGATGATGTCATCGTGAACATGTGTTTATTTTAGTGTGGACGCAGATTTTTAGTAAAATGTTTTTGTGGACAGAAAAAATCGTGTCGACAGGACGTAAACGACTTTCAATAAATACCTGTGGTGTTTCAGATTATCCCTGGAGACCTCCATCCTCTAACATGGACTCCAACGTGGTGAAGTGGCTCTTCCTCCCTGATCACCTGACACCACCAAACCCACTCTTCCTCCTCTGTAAGACCCTCCTCTTCCTCCTTTTTCTCCTCCTCCTCCTCCTCCTCCCCCTCCTCCTCTTCCTCCTCATTGTTGTTTGACATAAGGGTTACTTTAAAAGTAATCAAAGTACTTTACTGCGTTACTTTTTAAATTTATATACTTTATACTTTATTAATCCCCCTGAGGGGAAATTCAATTTTTTCACACTAAAAAAGTAACCAGTTACTTTACTGTGTTACTCCCTGAGTAAAGTAACTCAAGTACTTTTAAAATACTTCCACCGTTACTCCCTGAGAAAAGTAACTCTAGCACTTTTAAGTACTTTTGAGTATTCTACATTTCCTATTGGGCAATGGACCACAGGGCGCTAAGCCTACATTTTTTTGTCTCCAAAATTAAAGTTATGGACCACTTGCCCTTCACTGAGATCCAGTTCTCCTATCACTCGCCTTTTTATCCGCTCCTGTTGTCTTCATAAAGTTAACACATTGCGTTGTCATTTCAAACTCAACATTTCCTGATTTTCCTTCAAATTAAAAGCCCCTTATAACCTCGGCTGAGAGAATCCCTCCATTTTCTAAATAGGCTTTCATTGTGAAACATTTGTAGGAACTTGTTGTGGAGGAAATTGTAGCTTGAATGTTTGCGTACAGTACTTCAAATGTAGCTCCTGCCATCTGCTGACGCTTTTAGGTGACTACAACAACATTTCGGCTGGCACATGAACACACACACTGACTCAAATAATAGTGAAAGTAATAAAAATAGGACAAGAATAACCTGATGATATCACACACGCCGTGAAAGACGACCGGGAATAATTGGTGAGTACCATCTTGTAGTGTATCATGTCTATCGGCCAAGTCACGGCACGAGTTTATGACTCCTCAATCGTGTAATGTGACATAGTGACTTTCAGAACGGGCAGAAAAGTCGTGTAGTGTGAACCAGGCATAATGCAAGTCCTCCTGAGTCTGAGCTGTCTGTCAGCGAGTCCTCCACCTTTTTTTAGACTCCACGGTAGACAACGGCAGCATTTCTTCTACCACATAGCGAGCCACATGACTTCTTTCGGATTGATAGGTTTAACGTTATCTCTGTTATTAGAACCAAAAGCCAGTCGTTGCTGTTTCGGAGCTAAAGGACCAGCGTTCAGGAAAAACTCCCCAAAAAACCCTTTAACAGGGGAAAAACATGGTAGAAACCTCAGGAAGAGCAACTGAGGAGGGATCCCTCTTCCAGGACAGACAGACGTGCAATAGATGTCGTACAGAACAGATCAACATGATAAATTAACAGTAATCCGTATGACACAATGAGACAGAGAGAGAGAGACAGAGACAGAGAGAGAGACAGAGAGAGAGAGAGAGAGAGAGATGCAGGTAATGATAGTAGCTTACAACAACATTAATGAAAGTAATAATATTATAGTTATAGTTCTGGCTACTGTGGTACAATATGTTGAAAGTATGTATTAATATCTGACAGTATACATGTGTGACAATAGTCATATGTGTATAATAACAGTAGAAGTATGACTAATGACTAATGATGGCAGCAGCAGCAGGAGGCATCTGGCAGGACCACGGCAGCAGCACAACCACACACGTCACGCTGTCCAGGCACCGCTGTGATATGAGTTAATCTGAGAGACAGTGGAGCAATGTCTCCAAAAGAAGTCTCAGTACTGTATCATAGGCAGCTGGACTTGTTTGAGTTTCTAGAAGACATTTCACCTCTCATGGAGAGG
Source organism: Epinephelus lanceolatus (assembly GCF_041903045.1). Lineage (NCBI taxonomy): Eukaryota > Metazoa > Chordata > Actinopteri > Perciformes > Serranidae > Epinephelus > Epinephelus lanceolatus. Next base: position 40,268,613 of record NC_135753.1, on the reverse strand, counting down.
CTTATTCAGTTCTCTGGATGATTGAGAATCTTCAACATATTTCCAGAACAGGTCTGAGAAATACTGGACCTGTTTCTGACCCACCTCTGTGATGAGAACTGTAAGGACTGAATGTGCGCTGAATGCCTTCAGCGTGAACTGAATGTGTGATTTGATTTGGGTCAGGGGGAGTGTGTGCTTCTTGTAGATCAAGTTCTGTACCAGTGAAACTTGTTCTCCTTCGCTCGACCTCATCTACAGATGATCCTTCAGAGTGCAGGAACAGAGATGTCTGTATCCAGGGACAAGGCCATCTCCAGATGTCAAAGCACGTCAGTAAGGCTCCATGCCTCGTCACTTTGCTTCGGTTACTCTTGACTTTGACGAGACCAAGGTAGTTTAAATTGACCTGGTTAAAGGGTTCCAAATCAGGTGTGATGTCGATTAGAGGGTTGACTGCAGCACCATTCCAACACCGCAGAGTACACGATGATGATGATTCTGTATTTCTCTCTGAGTTTGGACAACATCTGGTTCTTCCTCTAAGGTGTGAATGTGGTTCAGGTGTGGTGTGGAGACGTGGTTGTCACTGATCAGAATGACCTGAAGTTCGGCCAGTCAGCTTCCAACTCTCAGGATTCAGTCTGGAGGACAGGGTCCAGTTTGTAGATCCTACTGCTGCTGTCACTGTTGAAGCATCGCCCAGTCCGTATCAGGCTGCATCAAGAAGTCTGGGTCTGTCAGTCAACATCCTTCCCCAAGGAGAGTCTCAGGTCTCATACCTCCCAATGCAGCGTCTGCAGGGTTGAGCGCAGTTTTTTATGTGACATCATTGGTTTTTGTCAAATACAGAAACTCCTCTGGTGTCATCCGGGATGTATTTGGAGACAGAGGTGCTGTCCACTCAGAAGACAGAGTCTGTGATGATAAGCTCAAGCTGTCTTTTCAAAGAGGACAGCAGCAGCAACCGTCAGCCTTGAGACTGTCACTGCTTTCAAGGATCCAGAAACAGGAACATTTTGCAAGATGGCGCCCCCAGTGCGGACACCTGTTACAGCAGCTCCTACTCACCGCTGAGCTTCTTTCAATTTCTTTTTCATTTAACTTTCTTATTTGGAGTTTTTTTTTTCAGTTAGCTAGCTGGATGGATTCCAGCTCATCAGACACGACAGCACAGCGGACAGCGTTAAGAGGAAAGGAGGAGGGCTGGCTGTGTTTGTGAATGATAGATGGTGTAACTCTGGGCACATCACTATCAAGGAACAGCATTGCTGCAGGGACATTGAGCTGCTGGCTGTTGGCATGAGACCATATTATCTACCCAGGGAGTTTTCTCATGTCATTATGGTAGCAGTGTATGTCCCCCCGTCTGCAAAGGCTGAGTCTGCTTGTGACGTTCTCCACTCTGTTACAAGTAGGCTGCAGACACAGCACCCTCAGGCCCTCCTTCTGATCTCTTGGGACTTCAACCACGCCTGTCCATCCACCACCCTGCCCACCTTCACCCAGTATGTTTCCTGCCACACCAGAGACAATAAAACACTGGATTTATTTTATGCCAACACCAAGGAGGCATACCACTCATCCCCCCTGCCCCCCCTGGGAAGAGCTGATCACAACCTGGTTCATCTTCTGCCTGTCTACAGACTCATTATTATTATTATTATTATTATTATTGTTATTTATCATAGTGTCTTGTATTTTTGTACTTATTTTGCATGCCTAGTTTTTTAAGTTTTAAGTTTTTAAGTTTAAATTTTGAAATCTTTAATCTGACTCTTTCCCCTTGACTGCTGTAACACTGGAATTTCTCAGTTATGGGATCAATAAAGATGTATCTTATCTTATCTTAAACGTGTACACTGCCATGACACAGCTTCCCTTTTCTGGGGTAGAACTGCCAGCTTATAATCGGAGGTTCGGCCCATGTGTTTGTTGACATCATGGTCATGGTGAAAGAGTTGCTCTTGATGATCGTATCTTTCCTGGCTGTCATGGATGAGGATGTTTTTAATATACAGGAAGACACGTCCATCCCATGATCTCCTATCATCATCTTTATATTGTGTCTCCTGATCTTTCAGATGACTTCATGCTCCTCCTTGGGGCGTCTCTGCAGCTGCAGGTGTTTGAGGAGGAGCTTCATTCGTCGGTACAGATCCTCGCAGGAGACAACTGTGAGCTGGACGAGGATGAAGGACAAGTCGCTGATCCAATCAGACAGCTTCGTCTCAACACAGGCCCTGACTTCATGTTGTGCAGGTAAACACTGTCCACTGTCCACCTGTCCGTCTGTCTTTTTAGCTGTCTGACCTCTGTCATCCATGTGTGCAGGTCTTACCTGGACATGATGAAGATCATCATCTTCAGCTACATGTTCTGGTTCGTCCTCACCATCATCTTCATAACCGGGACGACCAGGTGAGTGGACGAGATTAGACCCTCCGATCTTTGTAAAAATGGAAATTCAAGATTAAAACTCTAAAACTCCAGAAATAAAAAAAATAGAAAATTCCAGTTAACACATAAAAACTGAAATTTTTGAAGAACCCAAAATGATCAAGAAAAAAAAAACATAACGTTTGTAAAATGGTAGATGGACTGTACATGTACAGCTCTTTTCTCGTCATCTGACCACTCACAGCACGTTTATACTGTTAAATTCACACATTCACACATTCACACACTGGTGGCCGAGGCTGCCGTACAAGGAGCCACCTGCTGCTCAGTTACCATTCACACACTCACACACACCGCTGATCTTTGATTAGTGGACGACCCACTCTACCGCTGAGCCACAGCCGCCACAAAACACCAGACTACATCTGAAATATGATGAAAACCTGAAACCTGGAGATTTAATCTGAAGATTTATCCAACCAGATGAAATGATGATGAAATTATTTTGTTTTGTCTTCCTGTTCCAACATCTGTATCTTGCACATGTTTCCTGATGTTGTGTTTCTACTTCCTGTTCCAGGATTTGTATCATCTGTATGTGTTTCCTGATGTTGTGTTTCTACTTCCTGTTACAGCATCTGTATCATCTGTATGTGTTTCCTGATGTTGTGTTTCTACTTCCTGTTCCAACATCTGTATCTTCCACATGTGTTTCCTGATGTCATGTTTCTACTTCCTGTTCCAACATCTGTATCTTCCACATGTGTTTCCTGATGTCATGTTACTACTCCCTGTTCCAGGATGGGTATCGTCCTTACAGGTTACCAGGTGACGTGTTTGTACCTGCTGTTTCAGGATTAGTATCTTCTGTATGGGTTACCTCGTGGCATGTTTCTACTTCCTGTTGGTGGGCGGAGACTTGCTGCTGAAACCAGTCAAATCCATCCTGGTGTATTGGGACTGTTTGATTGGCTATAACGTGTTTGTCATCACCATGAAGAACATTCTGTCGGTAAGATGAATCATCATCATGCTGATATTTACTGAAGTTCAAAGAGTCATATGGCCAATCAGTTTCAACTGTCTCACCTTTCTGTTCGTCCGTCTGTCTGTCTGTCTGTCCTTCTGTTCATCTGTCTGTCTGTCTGTCTGTCTTTCGGTTCGTCTGTCTGTCTGTCTTCAGATCCTGGCCTGTGGTTTCATTAAGTCATTGGTGTTGAATCACTGCTGGCTGATTCAACTCTTCAGTCTGGCATGCACCATCAAAGGATACACCAAACGTAAGTCCACCGTCCGTCTGTCTGTCCTCCCGTCTCTCCATCTCCCCATCTGTCTGTCTGTCTCTTTGTCTGTCCATCTGTCTATTGACCACTGACCGGTGATTCTAAAGTCATAGTTATATTTCTTATTCTCTGAACACGCAGAGATTAGATGAGTAAGACAATGCAGCATGGTACAAACTCTGTACCTGTCTACCTGCGTCTCTACCTGTGTGTCTGTTGTTTATGTACGTATCACTTCCTGCAGCGGAGCAACAGAGCAGTAAACAGTGCGAGTTGCCGAGCGACGAGGCGGGCATCATCTGGGATGGGGTCTGTTTCTGTTTCCTGTTGCTGCAGAGGAGGGTCTTCAGGAGTCACTACTTCCTGTATGTGGTCCTGGACCTGCAAAATACACAACTGCTGGCCTCCAGGTGCACACTCACACACACACACACACACACACACACACACACACACACACACACACAGAGTCACATGATGTTAATGTGTGTGTTGCAGGGGGGCGGAGCTCTTCGAGGCGTCCACAGTGAAAGCTGTCAGAGCGAGGCTGGAGGTGGAGAAGACGTCCATGGACCTGCTGAAGAGACAGTAGGTGTTGTAGTTATCAATGTGTGTACGCAGGTGCTTTGTATCACATAATGTTAGATATACATATATAATGATACAGTTATGACATAATGTTATATATACATATATAATGATCCAGTTATCACATAATGTTATATATACATATATAATGATAGTTATGACATAATGTTATATATATATATATATAATGATACAGTTATGACATAATGTTATATATACATATATAATGATAGTTATCACATAATGTTATATATACATATATAATGATAGTTATCACATAATGTTATATATACATATATAATGATAGTTATCACATAATGTTATATATATATATATATATATAATGATCCAGTTAGAGGCTCTCTGACAGGCTCTCTGACAGACAGACTATCTAATCGTCTCTATAGTACAGTCGATGAGGGAAATAACAGATTGTTTCTACACTGAACAAAAATATAAACGCAACAATTTTGTTTTTGCTCCCATTTTTCATGAGCTGAACTCAAAGATCTAAAACATTTTCTATACACAAAAGACCATTTCCCTCAAATATTGTTCACAAATCTGTCTAAATCTGTGTTAGTGAGCGCTTGTCCTTTGCCGAGATAATCCATCCCACCTCACAGGTGTGGCATATCAAGATGCTGATTAGACAGTATGATTATTGCACAGGTGTGCCTTAGGCTGGCCACAATAAAAGGCCACTCTGAAATGTGCAGTTTTGCTTTATTGGGGGGGTCTGGGGGGGGTCAGAAAACCAGTCAGTATCTGGTGTGACCACCATTTGCCTCACGCATTGCAACACATCTCCTTCACATAGAGTTGATCAGGTTGTTGATTGTGGCCTGTGGAATGTTGGTCCACTCCTCTTCAATGGCTGTGCCAAGTTGCTGGATATTGGCAGGAACTGGAACACGCTGTCGTATACGCCGATCCAGAGCATCCCAAACATGCTCAATGGGTGACATGTCCGGTGAGTATGCTGGCCATGTAAGAACTGGGATGTTTTCAGCTTCCAGGAATTGTGTACAGATCCTTGCAACATGGGGCCGTGCATTATCATGCTGCAACATGAGGTGATGGTCGTGGATGAATGGCACAACAATGGGCCTCAGGATCTCGTCATGGTATCTCTGTACATTCAAAATGCTTTCAATAAAATGCACCTGTGTTCGTTGTCCATAACATACGCCTGCCCATACCATAAACCCACCGCCACCATGGGCCACTCGATCCACAACGTTGACATCAGCAAACCGCTCACCCACACGATGCCACACGCTGTCTGCCATCTGCCCTGAACAGTGAAAACCGGGATTCATCCGTGAAGAGAACACCTCTCCAACGTGCCAGACGCCATCGAATGTGAGCATTTGCCCACTCAAGTTGGTTACGACGACGAACTGCAGTCAGGTCGAGACCCCGATGAGGACGACGAGCATGCAGATGAGCCTCCCTGAGATGGTTTCTGGCAGTTTGTGCAGAAATTTTTTGGTTATGCAAACCGATTGTTGCAGCAGCTGTCCGGGTGGCTGGTCTCAGACGATCTTGGAGGTGAACATGCTGGATGTGGAGGTCCTGGGCTGGTGTGGTTACACGTGGTCTGCGGTTGTGAGGCCGGTTGGATGTACTGCCAAATTGTCTGAAACGCCTTTGGAGACGGCTTATGGTAGAGAAATGAACATTCAATTCACAGGCAACAGCTCTGGTGGACATTCCTGCAGTCAGCATGCCAATTGCACGCTCCCTCAAAACTTGCGACATCTGTGGCATTGTGCTGTGTGATAAAACTGCACATTTCAGAGTGGCCTTTTATTGTGGCCAGCCTAAGGCACACCTGTGCAACAATCATGCTGTCTAATCAGCATCTTGATATGCCACACCTGTGAGGTGGGATGGATTATCTCGGCAAAGGAGAAGTGCTCACTGACACAGATTTAGACAGATTTGTGAACATTATTTGTGAGAAATGGTCTTTTGTGTGTATAGAAAATGTTCTTTGTGTTCAGCTCATGAAAAATGGGAGCAAAAACAAAAGTGTTGCGTTTATATTTTTGTTCAGTATAATAAATGAAGAACGTTTGTTTCTTGTTCAGATTTTTAACTCGATGAATCAGAGAACAAATCAAATATCAAACTTGTCAGTGACACACTGAGTTTAATCTCTTTTCTGTCTTCACGCTGTGTGAAACTGATGTATCAGATCAGTCCGATCAGCTGTCCAATCAATAACTGATATCGAATCAGGGGGTGCGTCGGTCGGTAAAAGACTTTCGCTAAGACTGCACTCATGTATCGCTCACTTCTGCCATCATTAGTCATTAGTCATACTTCTACTGTTATTATACACATATGATTATTGTCACACATGTATACTGCCAGATATTAATATACAGTACAGGCCAAAAGTTTGGACACACCTTCTCATTCAATGCGTTTTCTTTATTTTCATGACTATTTACATTGTAGATTCTCACTGAAGGCATCAAAACTATGAATGAACACATGTGGAGTTATGTACTTAACAAAAAAAGGTGAAATAACTGAAAACATGTTTTATATTCTAGTTTCTTCAAAATAGCCACCCTTTGCTCTGATTACTGCTTTGCACACTCTTGGCATTCTCTCCATGAGCTTCAAGAGGTAGTCACCTGAAATGGTTTTCCAACAGTCTTGAAGGAGTTCCCAGAGGTGTTTAGCACTTGTTGGCCCCTTTGCCTTCACTCTGCGGTCCAGCTCACCCCAAACCATCTGGATTGGGTTCAGGTCCGGTGACTGTGGAGGCCAGGTCATCTGCCACAGCACTCCATCACTCTCCTTCTTGGTCAAATAGCCCTTACACAGCCTGGAGGTGTGTTTGGGGTCATTGTCCTGTTGAAAAATAAATGATGGTCCAACTAAACGCAAACCGGATGGGATGGCATGTCGCTGCAGGATGCTGTGGTAGCCATGCTGGTTCAGTGTGCCTTCAATTTTGAATAAATCCCCAACAGTGTCACCAGCAAAACACCCCCACACCATCACACCTCCTCCTCCATGCTTCACAGTGGGAACCAGGCATGTGGAATCCATCCGTTCACCTTTTCTGCGTCTCACAAAGACACGGCGGTTGGAACCAAAGATCTCAAATTTGGACTCATCAGACCAAAGCACAGATTTCCACTGGTCTAATGTCCATTCCTTGTGTTTCTTGGCCCAAACAAATCTCTTCTGCTTGTTGCCTCTCCTTAGCAGTGGTTTCCTAGCAGCTATTTGACCATGAAGGCCTGATTGGCGCAGTCTCCTCTTAACAGTTGTTCTAGAGATGGGTCTGCTGCTAGAACTCTGTGTGGCATTCATCTGGTCTCTGATCTGAGCTGCTGTTAACTTGCGATTTCTGAGGCTGGTGACTCGGATGAACTTATCCTCAGAAGCAGAGGTGACTCTTGGTCTTCCTTTCCTGGGTCGGTCCTCATGTGTGCCAGTTTCGTTGTAGCGCTTGATGGTTTTTGCGACTCCACTTGGGGACACATTTAAAGTTTTTGCAATTTTCCGGACTGACTGACCTTCATTTCTTAAAGTAATGATGGCCACTCGTTTTTCTTTAGTTAGCTGATTGGTTCTTTCCATAATATGAATTTTAACAGTTGTCCAATAGGGCTGTCGGCTGTGTATTAACCTGACTTCTGCACAACACAACTGATGGTCCCAACCCCATTGATAAAGCAAGAAATTCCACTAATTAACCCTGATAAGGCACACCTGTGAAGTGGAAACCATTTCAGGTGACTACCTCTTGAAGCTCATGGAGAGAATGCCAAGAGTGTGCAAAGCAGTAATCAGAGCAAAGGGTGGCTATTTTGAAGAAACTAGAATATAAAACATGTTTTCAGTTATTTCACCTTTTTTTGTTAAATACATAACTCCACGTGTTCATTCATAGTTTTGATGCCTTCAGTGAGAATCTACAATGTAAATAGTCATGAAAATAAAGAAAACGCATTGAATGAGAAGGTGTGTCCAAACTTTTGGCCTGTACTGTATACTTTCAACATATTGTACCACAGTAGCCAGAACTATAATTATAATATTATTACTTTCATTAATGTTGTTGTAAGCTACTGTCATTACCGTCTGTCCTGCATCTCTCTCTCTCTCTCTCTCTCTCTCTCTCTGTCTCTCTCTCTGTCTCATTGTGTCATACGGATTACTGTTAATTTATTATGCTGATCTGTTCTGTACGACATCTATTGCACGTCTGTCCGTCCTGGAAGAGGGATCCCTCCTCAGTTGCTCTTCCTGAGGTTTCTACCGTTTTTTTTCCCCGTTAAAGGGTTTTTTGGGGAGTTTTTCCTGATCAGCTGTGAGGGTCATAAGGACAGAGGGATGTCGTATGCTGTAAAGCCCTGTGAGGCAAATTGTGATTTGTGATATTGGGCTTTATAAATAAAATTGATTGATTGATTGATTGATTGATTGATTGACTTCCCTCTCCTCTAAAAGCCTCCTCTCTCCTTGACTCCTCCGAGTGCATTTAAAGAAATGAGACTTCCTACAAGATGGCGAGTCTCAATCGATTTCTGGGTCAAGTGATCGAGGATAGAGGACGGATATTGGGATGAATCCCTTGTCTCTGTTTGTCCTGAGACACTGGTCTGACCTGTGAAGCACTTGTCCTGTCTCTGTATTTCCTTCAGGATGGAGCGAATTAAATCCAGACAGCAGAAGTTCCGGCGAGGAAAAGAGAAGATGTTGAGTTTGACCCAGGACAGCTTACATACTGATGGTCTGTAGACACACCTCTGTTGCTGTGGTAAAGATGCGGTAGCTGTCAATCCCAGAACGTGTGTGTGTGTTTGTGTTCATAGGTCAGGAAAACAAGAAGGGGCAGCGGCAGAAGAAGTGGTGGAGACCCTGGGTAAACCATGCCTCCAGTGAGTCACATGACCTCTGACATCATCACCCTCACCTGTCAGAGCCGGTGTGTAACTGTGTGTCTGTCCGCAGTGGTGAGGAGCGGCGACTACTACCTGTTTGAGACGGATAGTGAAGAGGAGGAGGAGGAGGAGAAGAAGGAGGAAGAGGAGAAGAAGGAGGAGGAGCTACCTGAGAAATCAGCCTTCCAGGTGAGCATCTCATCAGCTCTCTTTAGACAGAGGTGGCACTACAGAGCCGCCATGCCTACCTCCTTCATGACACAGAACCTAACAACAGTGACATCATCATGTGGCTCCAATGTGTGATGTCACACAGCATGATGACATCACAGAATCAAAAGAGACGTGACATTTAACCCAACAGTGTCGTCCTCCAATGTAACATCATTTAGCGTGAGCTCCTGTTAGCTGCTAACTGCTAACAGCTGCTGTTGTCCTTTTTTGAGTTAGCTGCTAACTGCTAACAGCTGCTGTTCTCCTTCTTTGAGTTAGCTGCTAACTGCTAACGGCTACTGTTCTTCTTCTTTGAGTTAGCCGCTAACAGCTGCTGTTCTTCTTTTGTGAGTTAGCTTCTAACTGCTAACAGCTGCTGTTCTTATTCTTTGAGTTAGCTGCTAACTGCTAACAGCTGCTGTTCTTATTCTTTGAGTTAGCTGCTAACTGCTAACAGCTGCTGTTCTTTGAGTTAGCTGTGAACTGCTCACAGCTACATTTTAAATCTCCCACAGCGGGTCGCACACAGAACACATGGTCTAAATGTCACACTTGTCTGTCCATGATTCGTTCTGCCGTCAGTCCCTTTTACACAAAGCATCCTGTCTCTGTCGGATTAAAGGAGACACAACTCCATCTGTCTGTCTGTCTGTCTGTCTGTGTGTGTGTGTGTGTGTGTCTGTCTGTCTGCCTGCCTGTCTGTCTGTCTGTCAGTTTGTGTATCATGCCTGGATAACTGACTCCAGAACAGCAATGAGAGCTCGCAACAACCAGAGGAAACTGTGGAAGAAGAACTCTTCTGAGCAAAGGAGCAGAAAGGAAGAGAGGAGAGGAGGTGAGGAGGAGGAGGTGCTGAAGGAGGAGGAGGAGGTGGTGAAGGAGGAGGAGAAGGAGGACGTGTCTTCCTATAGACTAGAGGTTCATGTCTGGTGGGTTCATTTTGACCACAAATGTGTGGCTTTACGTCCAAACACATGTATAACTGTGGACACGTTAAACTGAGGAGAAGGTCAGTCCGACTGGTTTTATTGTTTCATTGAAAGGTTTGTGCTCTGATCAGATCAATTTACTGAGAGACAGGAAATTATAAAAATAATAAAAGTCAGAAGAGATCACAACAGGAAGTCCTAAACATACACTGATGTGATGATGGTGATGATGATGATGATGATGATGGTGGTGATGATGATGGTGGTGGTGGTGATGATGATGATGGTGGTGGTGATGATGGTTATGGTGATGATGGTGAAGATATGATGGTGATGATGATGATGATGATGATAATGGTGATGGTGATGATGTGATGGTGATGATGTGATGGTGATGATGGTGGTGATGATGATGATGTGATGGTGGTGATGATGATGATGATGGTGGTGGTGGTGATGATGATGATGGTGGTGATGATGGTTATGGTGATGATGTGATGGTGATGATGATGATGATGATGATGATGGTGATGGTGATGATGTGATGGTGATGGTGATGATGTGATGGTGATGATGTGATGGTGATGATGTGATGATGATGATGATGGTGATGATGATGATGATGGTGATGATGTTGATGATGGTGATGATGGTGATGGTGGTGATGGTGATGATGTGATGGTGAAGATGGTGGTGATGATGATGATGGTGGTGATGATGATAATGAAGATGTGTGTGAGTCCACAGTGTTACACAGGAAGTACATGTAAAGCCGTGTGTCGTCTGCATGTTGCTGTAACCAGCAGGCTGACTGTGACTCCTCCCCCTGTCCTGCAGTTGAAGCTATAGAAGTGACCGAGGAGGCGGAGGAGGATGGAGATGAAGAGGAGGACAAAGAGGAGGGACCAGGTAACCGCCCAGGACGCCACAGCATGTGATGTAGTCAGAGTGTCATTCTCCACTTCAACAGATCACATGACTAGGGTTGGGTACTGTTCATAATTGAATCGATACGGTACCGGTACCAAACGGTACCTTATTTTGGTACTTTTTAACCCTATGGGCCCTAGGCCTTTTTGGGGTATTTTTCTTGCCTTTACTTTTAAGCTCATGTCACAGTCATTATAAAGGCTACATACACATGCTATATCTTGTTTTTTTCAGGACAATCTGGGCTAACCAGATTTGCCATCATTTCATGTCCTTCTATGTGCCTGTATTTTATATTAATTTTATATCAATGAAAAAACTAAATTCTTACATTTTTACATGTATCTCACCACAGCAAGTTGGAAGTTGACATATTCTGCCATATATGAAGAGGGGAGACTCTCTGGAATCTGGCAATATTAGAACCATGATGGTGGGACATTCTGTCACTTCACAGCTGTCCAAAACATGTGGTTTGTTCCAGGCGGACATAATTGCCAGTATTTTTTCATTATTATTGCAAGAAATTCCATTGACTCATTCACAAGTCAAAAATGTGTTTTATCTAAAAGAAACATGCAATATTTACATCTAAGATCATAGAAAAATAGTCAACCAAGTGCAATGATGTCCTCCAAGATAATATTTGCCACTTTGTTTACAGTAAACAAAGTTTGTTGTTGTTTTTCAGTTTCAGTTATATACTGGGGAGACATTTTGGGCATTGGGGGGGGGGGGGGGGGGCACGTGTCCCCCTCAATGTATATGGTGACTACGGCCCTGTCATGCATGCATAATTAGGCTACAGTTGTCTGGGTGCACAAAGGTGAAGTGGCTGGTCTTGTCATACAAAGTTTGATGGAGTGTCAACTGGACAATATGGAGATATTTGCATCTTGAAAGCCGGACTACAAATGTGGATAGACAGGAAGAAACACACGCAAGCCTAAGACGTGGTAAGATACGATATTCCTCACTATATGAAGTGACTGATAACAAGATCTGTATAATGGATTTTGAAGAAATTCATCAGGTTTTTATGTTGTAGACAATAAATCTGTATTTATAGCGTGATGGGATGACTGCACAATGATGTGTGGTATCACTGGAAAGCTCTGCTCCTGTGCTTTCATGTTATATGTGTGGCATTTCTGTGTGAGCCTGCATTCGCGAGTAATCCATCCAAGAGTAATGTGTCAATCAATCAATCAATCAATCAATTTTATTTATAAAGCCCAATATCACAAATCACAATTTTCCTCACAGGGCTTTACAGCATACGACATCCCTCTGTCCTTATGACCCTCGCAGCTGATCAGGAAAAACTCCCCAAAAAAACCCTTTAACGGGGAAAAAAAATGGTAGAAACCTCAGGAAGAGCAACTGAGGAGGGATCCCTCTTCCAGGACGGACAGACGTGCAATAGATGTCGTACAGAACAGATCAACATAATAAATTAACAGTAATCCATATGACACAATGAGACAGAGAGAGAGAGAGAGAGAGAGAGATGCAGGTAATGATAGTAGCTTACAACAACATTATTGAAAGTAATAATATTATAGTTATAGTTCTGGCTACTGTGGTACAATATGATGAAAGTATGTATTAATATCTGGCAGTATACATGTGTGACAATAATCATATGTGTATAATAACAGTAGAAGTATGACTAATGACTAATGATGGCAGCAGCAGCAGGAGGCATCTGGCAGGACCACGGCAGCAGCACAACCACACACGTCACGCTGTCCAGGCACCGCTGTGATATGAGTTAATCTGAGAGACAGTGGAGCACAAAGGCTCCGGAGAAGAAGCCGAGTTAGTGACATCCAGAATGGCCGAGTTAGCAAGATGCAGTAATAGGATACGAGAGAGAGAGAGAGAGAGAGAGAGAGAGGGAGCCCGGTGTATTATAGGGGGGTCCTCTGGCAGACTAGGCCTAAGTCAGCCTAACTAGGGGCTGGTACAGGGCAAGCCTGAGCCAGCCCTAACTATAAGCTTTATCAAAGAGGAAAGTCTTAAGTCTAGTCTTAAATGTGGAGACGGTGTCTGCCTCCCGGACCGTAACAGGAAGATGATTCCACAGGAGAGGAGCCTGATAGCTGAAGGCTCTGGCTCCTGATCTACTTTTGGAGACTTTAGGAACCACGAGTAACCCTGCGTTCTCAGAGCGCAGTGTTCTGGTGGGATAATATGGCACTATGAGCTCTCTAAGATATGACGGAGCTTGACCATTTAGAGCTTTATAAGTTAACAGTAGGATTTTAAATTCAATTCTGGATTTTACAGGGAGCCAGTGCAGAGAAGCTAAAACAGGAGAAATATGATCTTGTTTCTTAGTTCCTGTTAGTACACGTGCTGCTGCATTCTGAATTAGCTGGAGAGTTTTTAAGGACTTACTAGAGCTACCTGATAATAGAGAGTTACAGTAATCCAGCCTTGAGGTAACAAAAGCGTGGACCAATTTTTCTGCATCTTTTCGGGTCAGGATAGGCCTAATTTTCACAATATTACGCAGATGAAAAAATGCAGTCCGTGAGGTTTGTTTTAAATGAGAATTAAAAGACAAATCTTGATCTTGATGTGTGTGCAAAGCTGTATGAAAGCTCTGTTATACATCATTTTATTGTAACTTTATCAATTTTTTTGCTGTGAAAACATTGGATTACCAACAAGTGCTTGGCCTTGTCGGAAAGCTACAGGTGTGCTGTTTCCGCTGACATCCGTGGCTTCTCGCTATGACGCACGGTCGCGGAGAAAATCCACAGAGAAGAACGGGTGTGAATTTGGATGCACTATGCGTCGTTCGGGCCCATAGTCTAAACTTCTCAGTTTCAACATATTATTGAAAACATGTAGGAACAGTGCTGCACGTTAACTTTTGTCTGCACATTTTTTTTGTTGGCATTGTTGCTGAGTCTCAGGTGCGAGTCATGCGCTCTCGCTCTGCCTCCACCTCAGGTACCGAAATTTGGCACTGATTCATTTTAAGTGAATCGGTGCCAAGTACAAAAAGTACCGAGTTTCGGTACGTAACCCTACACATGACACTGTGCACCGCATGTCATGTGACGAGGACCAACCAATCACAGCTGACAGATATCTTTCCTTCAGTAAATATCAGTGTGTGATAAATATGGAGGAAGTTGGTCATGTTAGTGCAGAGCTGTCAGAGTGTCACATCTGTCCCACAGACAGACAGGAAGTATCATGTGTCATAATAATAATAATAATGTGTCAAATTAATATTGCCTCGGTGTGTGAATATGCAAAAACGATGTCGGACTCCGTAGTTTTCTCTGGACCCCTCCCAAATCTGACCACTGATGACATGTTTAGCCGCATGTCATCATTTAACCGCTGGCTGTCCAGGTGGTGTCCAGCAAACGATGTGGGTTTTGTTAATAATTGGCAAACTTTCTGGGGAAAACCTGGTCTTATTAGGAGAGACGGCATTCACCCCACTTTGGATGGAGCTGCTCTCATTTCTAGGAACCTGGCAAATTTTATTAGTAATTTAAATCCCTGACAACCCAGAGTTGAGACCAGGACAGAGAGTTGCAGTCCTAAACGCCTCTCTGAGCTTCTAGTTCAGTTACCCAGCCATAGTTTTCATAGTTTTATACAAACGGTGTCTGTCCCCCGACCACCTAAATTATTTAAATCTAAAATTAAACAAAGAGGAGTTGTGCATAACAACCTCATAAAAATTAAAACCTCTTCTGTGACAGAAAGACAAAACAGGAGAATTAAATGCGGACTGTTAAATATCAGGTCTCTATCATCTAAAGCAGTGTTAGTAAACGAATTAATATCAGATAATCATATTGATTTACTCAGTCTCACTGAAACCTGGCTGTGTCAAGATGAATATGTTAGTCTAAATGAGTCCACTCCTCCCAGTCATAATAATACCCACATTCCTCGAGGCAGCAGCCGAGGAGGGGGAGTTGCAGCCATTTTTAACTCTAGTCTGTTAATCGGCCCTAAACCTAAACTAGATTATAATTCATTTGAAAGCCTCGTTCTTAGTGTTTTACATCCGACCTGGAAAACCTCGCAGCCACTTTTATTTGTTATAGTGTACCGTGCTCCTGGCCCGTATTCTGAATTTGTATCTGAATTCTCAGAGTTTTTATCCAGTTTAGTTCTTAAATCAGATAAAGTTATTATTGTAGGCGATTTTAACATTCATGTCGACGTTGATAATGACTCCCTGGCTACCGCGTTTATCTCATTATTAGACTCCATTGGCTTCAGTCAGGGTGTACATGAACCCACTCATTGTTTTAACCATACCCTCGATCTAGTTCTGACGTATGGAATTGAAATTGATAACCTAAAAGTCTTTCCACAGAATCCCTTGCTATCAGATCATTATCTGATTACTTTTGATTTCTTTTTACTCGATTACACGCCACTCAGCAACAGTTACTATACTAGATGTTTATCAGATAGTGCTGTCGCAAAATTTAAGGAAAAGATTACTTCGTCGTTAAATTCAATACCAATACCTTCAGTAACAGAGGTTTCCTGTACCGACTTTAACCTCTCCCAAATTGATCATTTTGTTTATAGCGCTGTAGGCTCGCTGCGAACAACGCTCGACTCTGTAGCTCCTCTTAAAAAGAAGTTAACAAAGCAAAGAAAGTTTGCTCCTTGGTATAACTCTCAAACCCGTAGGTTAAAACAAATATCGCGAAAATTTGAAAGGAATTGGCGATTAACCAAACTGGAAGAATCTCGTTTAATCTGGACAGACAGTCTCAAAACTTATAAGAGGGGCCTCCGCAATGCCAGAGCAAACTATTACTCAGCATTAATAGAAGAAAACAAGAACAACCCCAGGTTTCTTTTCAGCACTGTAGCCAGGCTGACTGAGAGTCAAAGCTCTATTGAGCCTTGTATTCCTTTAGCCCTTAGCAGTAATGATTTTATGAGCTTTTTTAATGACAAAATTCTAACTATTAGAGGCAAAATTCATGACCTCCTGTCCTCAGATAGTACCTATCTAACCTCAAACACAGCTGTAGAATCTAATATATATTTAGATTGCTTCTCCCCAATTTCTCTTCAAGAATTGACCGCAGTGATTTCTTCATCTAAATCATCAACGTGTCTCTTAGACCCCATCACAACTAGGCTACTTAAGGAGGTCTTTCCTTTAGTTAACACTCATATATTAGATATGATCAATATATCCCTATTAACAGGCTATGTACCACAGTCTTTTAAGGTAGCTGTAATTAAACCTCTCCTAAAAAAGCCCACCCTGGATCCAGAGGTGTTAGCCAACTATAGACCAATATCTAATCTTCCCTTTATGTCAAAGATCCTTGAGAAAGTAGTCGCAGACCAGCTGTGTGATTTTCTCCAGGATAATAATTTATTTGAGGAATTTCAGTCAGGATTTAGAGTGCATCATAGCACTGAGACAGCTCTAGTTAAAATTACAAATGACCTTCTGATTGCTTCAGACAAAGGACTTGTCTCTGTTCTTGTTTTATTAGATCTTAGTGCGGCGTTTGACACAATTGACCATCAAATTCTACTGCAGAGACTGGATCACTTAATTGGCCTAAAAGGTTCAGCACTAAGCTGGTTTAAATCTTATTTATCTGATCGTTTTCAATTTGTTGATGTTCGTAATGAATCATCCTTACGTACCAAAGTTTGTTTTGGAGTTCCGCAAGGTTCTGTGCTCGGACCAATCCTATTTACTCTATATATGCTTCCTTTAGGTAACATCATTAGAAATCACTCTATAAATTTCCATTGTTATGCGGATGATACTCAGTTGTATTTATCGATGAAGCCAGAAGAAAGTAATCAATTAACTAAACTCCATAACTGCCTTAAAGACATAAAAAATTGGATGAGCACCAATTTCCTGATGTTAAATTCAGACAAAACTGAAGTTATTGTTCTTGGCCCCAAACAACTCAGAGACTCTTTATCTGATGACATAGTTTCTCTAGATGGCATTGCTCTGGCCTCTAGCACTACCGTAAGAAACCTCTGAGTAATATTTGATCAAGATTTGTCTTTTAATTCTCATTTAAAGCAAACCTCACGGACTGCATTTTTTCATCTGCGTAATATTGCGAAAATTAGGCCTATCCTGACCCGAAAAGATGCAGAAAAATTGGTCCACGCTTTTGTTACCTCAAGGCTGGATTACTGTAACTCTCTATTATCAGGTAGCTCTAGTAAGTCCTTAAAAACTCTCCAGCTAATTCAGAATGCAGCAGCACGTGTACTAACAGGAACTAAGAAACGAGATCATATTTCTCCTGTTTTAGCTTCTCTGCACTGGCTCCCTGTAAAATCCAGAATTGAATTTAAAATCCTACTGTTAACTTATAAAGCTCTAAATGGTCAAGCTCCGTCATATCTTAGAGAGCTCATAGTGCCATATTATCCCACCAGAACACTGCGCTCTGAGAACGCAGGGTTACTCGTGGTCCCTAAAGTCTCCAAA
Organism: Epinephelus lanceolatus; assembly: GCF_041903045.1. Classification (NCBI taxonomy): domain Eukaryota; kingdom Metazoa; phylum Chordata; class Actinopteri; order Perciformes; family Serranidae; genus Epinephelus; species Epinephelus lanceolatus. The sequence continues at coordinate 40,250,891 of NC_135753.1, read as the reverse complement.
AGTAGATCAGGAGCCAGAGCCTTCAGCTATCAGGCTCCTCTCCTGTGGAATCATCTTCCTGTTACGGTCCGGGAGGCAGACACCGTCTCCACATTTAAGACTAGACTTAAGACTTTCCTCTTTGATAAAGCTTATAGTTAGGGCTGGCTCAGGCTTGCCCTGTACCAGCCCCTAGTTAGGCTGATTAGGCCTAGTCTGCCGGAGGACCCCCTATAATACACCGGGCTCCCTCTCTCTCTCTCTCTCTCTCTCTCTCTCTCTCTCTCTCGTATTCTATTACTGCATCTTGCTAACTCGGCCATTCTGGATGTCACTAACTCGGCTTCTTCTCCGGAGCCTTTGTGCTCCACTGTCTCTCAGATTAACTCATATCACAGCGGTGCCTGGACAGCGTGACGTGTGTGGTTGTGCTGCTGCCGTGGTCCTGCCAGATGCCTCCTGCTGCTGCTGCCATCATTAGTCATTAGTCATACTTCTACTGTTATTATACACATATGACTATTGTCACACAAGTATACTGTCAGATATTAATACATACTTTCAACATATTGTACCACAGTAGCCAGAACTATAACTATACTATTATTACTTTCATTAATGTTGTTGTAAGCTACTATCATTACCTGCATCTCTCTCTCTCTCTCTCTCTCTCTGTCTCATTGTGTCATATGGATTACTGTTAATTTATTATGCTGATCTGTTCTGTACGACATCTATTGCACGTCTGTCCGTCCTGGAAGAGGGATCCCTCCTCAGTTGCTCTTCCTGAGGTTTCTACCGTTTTTTTTCCCCGTTAAAGGGTTTTTTGGGGAGTTTTTCCTGATCAGCTGTGAGGGTCATAAGGACAGAGGGATGTCGTATGCTGTAAAGCCCTGTGAGGCAAATTGTGATTAGTGATATTGGGCTTTATAAATAAAATTGATTGATTGATTGATTGATTGAAGTAGGTCAGCTCTGACGTCAGGCTTTCAGGTAAACAGGCTGTGATACGGTGCTGGTTATGGTTGCTTTGCAACCCTAGACAAAACCTGCCGCCAGGCTCTTTAGAGCTGGCACAGAGAGGGCACTAGAGGAGCGCCCAGCGCCCAACCTCATGTTTTCCAGGCGGTTTAAGATGCAGCATGTGTGCAGCATGTGTACAGCCCCTAATTTGCTTTCAGCCATGCTTGTTGTTGTCATGAGTAACAGTGTGATGTCAATGTGTATCACAATATTAAAAACTAAAAACAAAACTAAGTTCACTTGCGTTCGATTCAGTTGCCTTGAGATAACTATGACCTGGATAAATGAGAATATCCACAGGCATATTAAAAACCATAGCTGTATTATGGTGAAGGAGATGATATGACATTGAGTCGTCTCTGTGTGGCTGTCATTACTGTCAGTGGACTGACACATGTTGATGTTTGTCTGATCACATCTGAAGTGGAGCTACAGTCAGCTGCAAACATGTCATTTCCTGTTGCCAGTAGGTGGTACAACAACTTCCTGTTTTATGGGGAAACCTGCAAAATGGCCGCCACACTGTGGCAACAACCCTGATGTAAACACACAATTTTCACCAGAAAGCTTCATCGAGGTTTTAAAACTTATCAAAACATATCTGAGGTGGATCTGATCAAGGAGCAGAGCCATGTATAACACGTGTCATTTCCTGTTGCCAGTAGGTGGCACTATAACAATGAGTAATTATGGGCAGGTGGATGTGTTCAGGGCGGGACTGTCATCAAACGTGTGACGTTTGGGGCAGATTGGATCGTCTACAGGGCAGTTACAAACCACTTCCTGTTTCATGGTGAAACGTAGAATTTGACACCTCGTCTTGGTCACATGGAGGAGTTCGTTAAAGTTCAACCTGTAGAAATGGTCACAAAGATACAATGATTGCACAGTAAATTCAAAATGGCTGACTTCCTGTTGGGTTGAGGGTACTTTTTTAGATCTGGACATTTGAACACCAATTTCTGCGAATAGAGCTGCTTTGTTGAGACTCTTTAGGGGGCGCTGCTGAGCCTCAGAAAATCCACCAGTTCTAATATTTGTGTGTAAATTTTCACTAGTCTCTGAACATCGGATAAAAAGTCCTTCAGCTTCAGCCTTATCGACTTCCTACGCTCGGCGCTCAGGCCACAATAAACATCTTTATTTAAATGTACGGTGCAACACGAGTTACGTGATGAACTGTTTAGGATGTTTTAGTTTTTAGTGTTTAGTGTTTTAGTGTTAAGTTTCAGCCTCAACGCCTGAACTCCACCCAGCACAGACAACAGCAGAGGACGCCAGACGACTCCACTGGTTTCCTTCGTTTATTTAAGAGTTTGAAAACATAAATTATGTCCATTAATTCAACCAATCAACTCACAACTCAATAACAGAAATCAGATGATTAATAATTGATAAATATCGTGTTTTCATCCTCAACACTGTCGTTAACAGAATCAAAGATTTATTAAACGTGTTTAGTCCAGTTTTTTAAAATATCAATGTTTTGTTTTGAAGAATATTTGTTAATGATAATTTATTTTTACTGGAACTTTTAATCCTGAACAGAATCAGTCAGACTGAAAATCATAAATCTCGTTAATGAATCAAATATTTCTGGACTTCGAATCTTTTCATTCACACAATCTCTGAAATACAATTTCTGCTATCGAGCCGTTCAGACGGTAAACAAACAAAATCTTCTAAATAAACAACGCAGAGATCGACCCCGCGTCACCACATGACAGGACTGAAACAAAGAACCGTATCTACTGTTTAATGATTAATTAATGAATCTGTGAATGGATTACTGCTGCTGCTGGAACATCACAGCTTGGTTGCTCGTAGCTCAGCGATATTTCTGCTGCTGTTAAACAAACGTTTACGCACCAACTACGGTCGTCTGAGTGTTGATGAACAGAGGAAACAAACCTGTACAGGTGATACTGATGAAACCAGTGCGACGGAGCATCGCTCTGCCTATGTCACCTGAAGCTTCAGTTGCCACACCTGTTAGTCATCAGCTCAGTGCTGCACAACAAAGGAACCACAAATAGAACAGTCTTTTAATTTAAAGTTATTAAAATGATGTTCTCCTCCTTCTGGAACAGAATGTTCTGCGTTCACCTGGTTCTCTGAGAACTCTGAACCTGAACGTTCTGCGCTCACCTGGTTCTCTGAGAACTCTGAACCTGAACGTTCTGCGCTCACCTGGTTCTCTGAGAACACTGAACCTGAACGCTCGGCGTTCACCTGGTTCTCTGAGAACACTGAACCTGAATGCTCGGCGCTCACCTGGTTCTCTGAGAACTCTGAACCTGAACGTTCTGCGCTCACCTGGTTCTCTGAGAACACTGAACTTGAACATTCTGCGCTCACCTGGTTCTCTGAGAATACTGAACCTGAACATTCTGCGTTCACCTGGTTCTCTGAGAACACTGAACCTAAATGTTCTGCATTCACCTGGTTCTCTGAGAACTCTGAACCTGAACGTTCTGCGTTCACCTGGTTCTCTGGTCACATTCAGGCCAAAGCTGCACGACTGAGACATTTACAGTGTTTGAGCTCACAGATATCACCATGAAACTTCTTCGGGTTGTTTCTGTTCTCTAAAATTTTAGGTTGCAACATGCTAATGAGGCTTAATACGCAATGATTTACATATATGTCCAGAACATAAATGTGATCACTGGATAAACCCCCGTTCAAAATTCTTGCTTGATTTTGTCGACACATCAGAGTCAGAGGTTTTTAGGATCTCTCTTTTTATCATAGTCGTACAGAACCAGTGTTCTTCATGTTTTTAATATTCAAATGTTCCACAGATGTGGAAACTGTTTTTGAATGAAACTCATTTTGAGAAATCAGACTTTAGAGATTAAAATTGTCAAATTTCCAAACATTTGAAACAAAAAATAAAAATAAAACCTCAGGGTAAAAAATGTAACTGATAGATACCACCATGACACTTCACCAGCTGATTTTGTACAGTTAGACAAATAAGTTTTCTAAAATGTTCTGTTTAAATATGCAGATGAGTCATCGTGTAATTAAAAATGCACCTTTTGTGTAAATTTCCAGAACAAAAATCTGAATGACAATAAACCTAAAAATCTGTTTTCACCTGTGATGTCTCACCTTAACCCAGCTGACACTGGATGTGTTAACTGGCATCAGACAGACGTTGGACTCTTAGGTTGGACAGATGTTACATTTCGGTTGATGATATTTTAAATGACCAAGTACGTCAGAATTTAACGTGGTGTGGACGTTGAATTTTGTTCCTCAGACCTCACCACGACGTGGGTATTCTACGTCAAGATGACGCTGGCATGAGACGTTAGTTTCCGTTAAAAGGGTAATCGGACAGATTCAGATTCAATAATCAGATCATAAACTGGAGGTTCGATAAACACCATCAAACTTTAGATACAGTCTCGTAACTGTGAGCATATCACGCTGTCACCCAGCAACACCTTTACCATCACTGTGACCACCAGATGACGTTTTGTGTTTCAGACACGGTGTTGCATCGGTTCTCTAACACGCTGCAGTTCTGCTGGGTTCTGCTGTCGGCTCTGCTGGACTCTCTGACCACCTGGCTCAATGGTCTGTGTCAGGAACACATCGACATCTCCACTGTCCTCCGCATCGAGCGCTGCATGCTAACGCAGCAGGCAAAGCAGGTATGTGTTCAGGACTACAGACCGCCACAACACGTGGAGGTGTTAGAACTTCAACAAAGATGAAGGAGTCATGTGAATCATCAGAGGTGTTGATCAGTGTTTTATTTGCCTGCCTGTTCAGGGTAATGTTCCCTCCAGAGAGGCAATCCACGTCTACTACCAAGAACAGATGATTAAAACCTCCAGAGAGTCTGGCCTAGACTCCAGCACCCATGAGGCCGAGGGGCAGACCTCAGCAGAGAGTGGAAGGGAGGAAGAAGAAGAAGAAGAAAAAGAAGAAGTGAGTCCTGATACTGGAGAAGAAGAAACAGGAAGTCAAAAAGCAGGTGAGAAGCCAGAGACTAAACCAGGAGGAGATGGTCCTGATGAACCAGGACCAGGACAAGAACCAGGACCAGGGCCAGGTCCAGGACCAGGAGGAGATTATCCACATGAACCAGAAACAGAAAGAGATAGTCCAGGTAGGACAAAACCAGAACCTGTTTCAGGAGGAGATCCATTGGACACAGAAGCAGAACCAGTATCAGGAGACGATGGTCCCGTTGAACCAGTTTCAGCAGAGGCCCCATCCTCAGGAGTGAAACCAGAGGCAGTGACAGCAGAAGGTGACCCAGAATGTTTTGTGACTAAAACCAGCCAAAGATGGCGGCCCAAACTGTCCAGGATGGAGAGAGTCCAGTCTTGGTCGTCTTCGGAGGAGGACAGGATGAGCAGGACTAACAGGTCCGTCCTCTCGGAGGAACACTAACAGAACAAAGTTCATCTTCACTCTCTGGTCTGTGGTATCAATTCCTTCTCTCTGTCGTCTGAACAGTGCTGAGGAATCAAACCAGCAACTACCTGTTGACACACAGCCGACTCACACCAGCGGCTCCTCCCCCACCTCCCCCTCCTCACTCCTCCTCCCCCCCTCCTACAGCCTCGCTCTGGGCTTGGACCTGCAGGAGGAGCAGATTGGGGAGGGGTCCAGGAGGCAGCAGCTGGTTCAGACTCCAGGGGGGAGGAGTGACTTCCTGTGTGACTCGGCCTCCACTTCCTGTCCGCTGGCGTCCTGCACTCAGGAGCTGACAGCCAGCGAGCTGCTGAGGAACAGGTAAGTCCCAGGTGAGTCTCAGAGATCCTTTAGCTGTGACCTGCTGCTGATTCACACTCTGTGTTTCAGGACTTTCTATGACGAGGAGCTGGAGGCATCGGACCGTTTCTATATCAACCAGCACCAGCTGCTCCAGCTGTGCTACGCACTCTACAACATCCTGGCAGCCAGGTAAGCTCTGCACCGCAGGTAACACCACACACTCCTCTGGGCTTGCTAAGATACTGAGACAGTCCTTTTGTCAGGTCGGAGACGGTGTGTTACCTGGTCATCGTGTTGAACCACATGGTGTCCGCCAGCTGTCTGACGTTGGTACTTCCTGTTTTGGTGTTTCTGTGGGCGACCCTGTCCGTCCCTCGGCCCAGTAAGACCTTCTGGATGACAGCCATCATCTACACTGAGGTTCAGTCTGCTGCTGTCATCTCACGTTATCAACTCACCTGTCACCAGGTGGATGTCTTACATTCAGTCTGCCTGTCTGTGTCCTCAGGTGACCATTGTCATCAAGTATTTCTTCCAGTTTGGGTTCTTCCCATTCAACCAGAAGCTGGAGGTGGACCGCACCAAACCGTTCCACCCCCCGAACATCCTGGGGGTCGAGAAGAAGGAAGGCTACGTCCTGTATGACCTGCTGCAGCTTCTGGCTTTGTTCTACCACCGAGCCATACTCAAGGTAAATACTACAAGTCATAGCACCACTGAGCTGTACTCCAGGTAAATACTACAAGTCATAGCACCACTGAGCTGTATTCCAGGTAAATACTACAAGTCACACCACTGAGCCGTATTCCAGGTAAATACTACAAGTCATAGCACCACTGAGCTGTACTCCAGGTAAAAACTAGAAGTCATAGCACCGCTGAGCCGTACTCCAGGTAAAAACTACAAGTCATAGCACCACTGAGCTGTACTCCAGGTAAATACTACAAGTCATAGCACCACTGAGCTGTACTCCAGGTAAATACTACAAGTCATAGCATCACTGAGCTGTACTCCAGGTAAATACTACAAGTCATAGCATCACTGAGCTGTACTCCAGGTAAATACTACAAGTCACACCACTGAGCTGTATTCCAGGTAAATACTACAAGTCATAGCACCACTGAGCTGTACTCCAGGTAAATACTACAAGTCATAGCACCACTGAGCTGTACTCCAGGTAAATACTACAAGTCACACCACTGAGCTGTATTCCAGGTAAATACTACAAGTCATAGCACCACTGAGCCGTACTCCAGGTAAAAACTAGAAGTCATAGCACCACTGAGCCGTACTCCAGGTAAATACTACAAGTCACACCACTGAGCTGTACTCCAGGTAAATACTACAAGTCATAGCACCACTGAGCCGTACTCCAGGTAAATACTACAGGTCATAGTACCACTGAGCCGTACTCCAGGTAAATACTACAGGTCATAGCACCACTGAGCTGTACTCCAGGTAAATACTACAAGTCATAGCACCACTGAGCTGTACTCCAGGTAAATACTACAAGTCATAGCACCACTGAGCTGTACTCCAGGTAAATACTACAAGTCACACCACTGAGCCGTATTCCAGGTAAATACTACAAGTCACACCACTGAGCCGTACTCCAGGTAAATACTACAAGTCATAGCACCACTGAGCTGTACTCCAGGTAAAAACTACAAGTCATAGCACCACTGAGCTGTACTCCAGGTAAATACTACAGGTCATAACACCACTGAGCTGTACTCCAGGTAAATACTACAAGTCACACCACTGAGCCGTATTCCAGGTAAATACTACAAGTCATAGCACCACTGAGCCGTACTCCAGGTAAATACTACAGGTCATAGCACCACTGAGCCGTACTCCAGGTAAATACTTCAAGTCATAGCACCACTGAGCCGTACTCCAGGTAAATACTACAGGTCATAGCATCACTGAGCTGTACTCCAGGTAAATACTACAAGTCATAGCATCACTGAGCTGTACTCCAGGTAAATACTACAAGTCATAGCACCACTGAGCCGTACTCCAGGTAAATACTACAGGTCATAGCACCACTGAGCCGTACTCCAGGTAAATACTACAAGTCATAGCACCACTGAGCCGTATTCCAGGTAAATACTACAGGTCATAGCACCACTGAGCCGTACTCCAGGTAAATACTACAGGTCATAGCACCACTGAGCCGTACTCCAGGTAAATACTACAAGTCATAGCACCACTGAGCTGTACTCCAGGTAAATACTACAAGTCACACCACTGAGCTGTACTCCAGGTAAATACTACAGGTCATAGCACCACTGAGCTGTACTCCAGGTAAATACTACAGGTCATAGCACCACTGAGCCGTACTCCAGGTAAATACTACAAGTCATAGCACCACTGAGCCGTATTCCAGGTAAATACTACAAGTCATAGCACCACTGAGCCGTACTCCAGGTAAATACTACAAGTCATAGCACCACTGAGCCGTACTCCAGGTAAATACTACAGGTCATAGCACCACTGAGCCGTACTCCAGGTAAATACTACAGGTCATAGCACCACTGAGCCGTACTCCAGGTAAATACTACAAGTCATAGCACCACTGAGCCGTATTCCAGGTAAATACTACAGGTCATAGCACCACTGAGCCGTACTCCAGGTAAATACTACAGGTCATAGCACCACTGAGCCGTACTCCAGGTAAATACTACAAGTCATAGCACCACTGAGCTGTACTCCAGGTAAATACTACAAGTCACACCACTGAGCCGTACTCCAGGTAAATACTACAGGTCATAGCACCACTGAGCTGTACTCCAGGTAAATACTACAGGTCATAGCACCACTGAGCCGTACTCCAGGTAAATACTACAAGTCATAGCACCACTGAGCTGTATTCCAGGTAAATACTACAAGTCATAGCACCACTGAGCCGTACTCCAGGTAAATACTACAAGTCATAGCACCACTGAGCTGTACTCCAGGTAAATACTACAAGTCATAGCACCACTGAGCTGTACTCCAGGTAAATACTACAAGTCATAGCACCACTGAGCTGTACTCCAGGTAAATACTACAAGTCATAGCACCACTGAGCTGTACTCCAGGTAAATACTACAAGTCACACCACTGAGCTGTACTCCAGGTAAATACTACAAGTCACACCACTGAGCCGTACTCCAGGTAAAAACTACAAGTCATAGCACCACTGAGCCTTACTCCAGGTAAATACTACAAGTCATAGCACCACTGAGCCGTATTCCAGGTAAAAACTAGAAGTCATAGCACCACTGAGCCGTACTCCAGGTAAAAACTACAAGTCATAGCACCACTGAGCCTTACTCCAGGTAAAAACTACAAGTCATAGCACCACTGAGCCGTACTCCAGGTAAAAACTACAAGTCATAGCACCACTGAGCCGTACTCCAGGTAAATACTACAAGTCATAGCACCACTGAGCCGTACTCAAGGTAGAACTCTATTCTATTTATTATTGTGAAACTCCATCTTCCTTCCCTCTCTGCAGTGCCATGGGCTGTGGGACCAGACTGTTATGACGGATGCGGATACTCTCCATCACCAGGACACCCAGGGCGACTCTGGTCAAACTGCAACCTCTGCCGATCCAGCCGACGCTGCTAGCACGCTGCGGCGTCGAGGCAGGAGACAGACATGCTCCAGCTCCACCCAGCTGCGCTCTCCTGCAGGTAAAATCTAATGCACCTCAACAGAACAAGATGAAATGTTACAGGTGAATATTTCGGTCTGAAGGATATGACGGCAGTGTTTGTGATCAGCTGCTGGAAAAGGAGGGTGGTTTGATCAGCTCAGTGTGGTACAATAGACCTGTTTCAGAAATCCTTTGGTCCCTGGATGAAGCCTTGTTTTGTGAGAACCCATGATCTAAATGAACTGTTCTGAAAAAAGCTGTTGGCAGATGGCAGTCAGCTGCTCAGAGTCGTGGCCTGCACACCGCAGGATTCCTTTCAGGTTTGTTGGCTGTGGTGAGTCCTGCAGCAGCAGACAGGTATCAAGACGACTGCAAGGTCTGTGGTCACTGAAGCAATCGCTCAGGTGTCGAGGTCTTGGAGACGGTCCATCAGTTGGCCTTAAAGAGGTTCTGACAAACCACCAGACGACTTCATCCTTGGACTCTTCTGTCCTCACCTGTCGATATTTTAGATCAATTTCCTGCTTGTCGTGAGGTGTGAAAGCTGGTATCATTTATTAATAATCCACTCGCTGTATTGTTCTATGTGAAGTCATCCTGCTGGGACTGGTGATTTTTGGATGTTGGCTAAGGCTGAACGATGTATTGATAAATTCTGTCATTTTGTTTGGATTTAGTAAATCGATGTTGAAGTCACCACAGATGAACGTGACTGTTTCAGTTTATGTTTGTAAAATTTTGCTTCATCCAGTCCTTAAATGTGTCTGTGTCACTGCCCGGTGCTTCAAATATACGACTCACAGTAACATTTATCTTTTTTCCAGATAAATTTCTACTGTAACTCTTTCCAGTAAATTATCCACCACATCTTTTCCACCACCTTAAAATTCAAACTTGTCCTTTTACAAGGCCACACCATCTCATCCCACTTTTGTCTGTTTCTACGTCAGCTCCGTCAGTTTTAAACGCTGCGCCTCTTTCACTGTTGATCCAGGTTTCTGATATCGAATGGACTTACTAATATTATTACATGTTAGGTGTGCGGAGGTGTGTGGGGGTGTTTGTGCTTTAGAACATAACCGCCGTGAAACAATCAGAAAATAATGTTTTATTGATCTGATTCACCAGCTTTCTCGCTACCAGCGCTCCCTCTCTTCACTCCCTCTCTAGCTTGCTCGACCACAGCTGCTCTCTCTCTCTCTCTTTTTTTCTCGTCTTCTTTAAAATGGGCTGGTTGCCCGACTCATCGTAATGTTATCAAACGAGGAGAAATGTCCTCCCCTCGTCCTAGTAACGTTTTTCTACTCCCTCATGGTAGAGTTTAAAGCTCTGATCAGTGTGATCCCTTTCACACCTCTGAATCCGGAACACCTGCATGCTACGTAAAAGCACACACAGAGGCACATTTAAGCGGTGGGGGGAGGGGGGACTTTTAATTCATTGGATTAAAATGTGCTATATTGTGATATGAGATTTTGCTCATATCGCTCAGCCCTAACTGATAATAATTCTGCTCTCAAATGATACGATATACTTTATTGTCCCCAAAGGGAAATTTGTTTTGAACGGTTGTTTTGGATATGCTGCGCACAGCATGTCTTCACAGTGTGATAAAACAAGCTACATAGTAAACTGCACATATTCCACATTGTACATTACAACATATTGCACATACCCTGTGGTACAACACCGTGAGACTATTGGATAATCCCTGCAGCCTCAAACAGCACTATTTAAAAGTTTAATGGAGGTAGGAACAAATTCATTTTTAAATCGGTTAAGTTTGCAGTGGGGAACTCTATTATCGTCTGCCGGAGGACAAGAGCTCACATTCTATGTGCAGGATATGTGATGGGTCGGTCAGTATCCTCTGAGCTTGCCTAAAAACAGACTGCTCATAAATTGACAGGAGGGACTGGTACTCGTTTCTCCCCGTCACCGTCATGGCTGTGTGTACCAGAGTGGCCAGCTTAGGTTTTGGTTGTACAGTTGTTGTTGCTCAGCTTGTTGTGTCGGCTTCTGTTTTAGAGCGGCAAAGAAGTGATTTCTGGGAAAACTGCTGTTTCATCTGCATGTGGAATGACGTTAGAGTTGATGAATAAACGACGTGGTTTGAGCCTGGTGCAAAGACTCGTGTACCTGCCGTACTGTTGATATTTTCCTTCTTGTCTTCTTCATGTGTTTTATTCTTTAGGCAGTGTGAGTTCCAGAGCTCAGCCGCCGGGCAGGTTCGATCTGCTGCTGGAGAAACTCCGAGAACTTTCCATCAGAGCCAAGAAGTACTCTGTTAGCAGGTATGCTAACACTGAAGCGAACCAGTTTATCCCCCCACAGGTCTGAGAACAGATAACATCCAAACTGATAACAGAGATAAAACTTCCCGTGACTGAGCTGTTCCTGAAAATACCTCAGGATTTATTCCTGATTATGGTCAGATACAGATGGATCTGTCAGCACTCCACAGGTACTGTTTGTATTTGTATTAAATGCATTACAGGTATTAATGATGGTGCTTACCTGCTCAGGTGAAAATGAGCTACTTTCTAAATCTGGTACAAAACACCTGGAGTGTCGAGTAACATTGTTTGATTAATTTCACTTTAAACAGTTTTTTTAATTTTGAAAACTCAGAAAAGAGAATAGAACATTTAGACAGTTTTATTATTCTGTGTTTGAGCTGCTGGCTCCAGTTTCTCCTCCGTCTGATAAGTCGAGTGCAGCTTCACTGTCCCACATGGATCTGATGAACATCAGGTGTGATGTCTGCAGACTGTATGATGACTGCGCCGACTGAATCACAGGCTGCGATGCAACAGCTTCACATACTGAGTGATGCTGCAGGGTTATTACTGCGCAAACTGTGAAGCACAACAAAGAGGCACACATTAATAACATTATTGCAATTATTATTATCATTAATAAGATTAAAAAAATAGTGCTTCACTGCGCGTCACTGCACGTCACAGGCCTCAGCTGATGTCTGTCTGTCTGTCTCTGTCAGGTGTCTGTCCCTCTACCGTCCGGTCCTTCAGTTCTTCAGAGCTCTGGTCCAACCAGAATACAGCGCTGTCACTGATGTTTATGTCCTCATGTTCCTTGCCGACACCGTGGACTTCATCATCATTGTCTTCGGCTTCTGGGCCTTTGGAGTAAGGTTTTATTTCCTGTCAGCATCCCTCGACGTTTTGAGTCTGAATAAAACTTTACTGAACTCTCTGACTGTCTCAGAAACACTCTGCGGCTGCTGACATCACTTCCTCCCTGTCAGAAGACCAAGTTCCTGAAGCTTTCCTGGTGATGGTTCTGATCCAGTTTGGTACGTGTACCTGTCAATCTGTTTACCTGTTTGTTTGTTTGTTTGTTTTGTTTGTTTGTTTGTTTGTTTGTTTGTTTAGACCTATGTCTGTCTGTCTGTCTGCAGGCACCATGGTGATAGACAGAGCTCTGTATCTGAGGAAGACTGTTTTGGGGAAGTTGGTCTTTCAGGTGATTTTAGTCTTTGGGATTCACTTCTGGATGTTCTTCATCCTGCCCACAGTCACTGAGAGGTAACCATCTGTTTCTACTGTTTCTATTGTATCTACTGTATCTACTGATATCTATTGTATCTAAGATAAGATAAGATATACTTTATTGATCCCCCAGGGGGAAATTCAAGTATCACAGCAGCACAAGACAAAATCAAAGGACATTAAATAGAATAAGATGGCTGGCTGAATGAGCTGCCATCAGCCACAGCTTGTCGTGCAGAGGGTGAGAAGGATTGTCTCCTCTTCAGCTCCTTCTGAACAGCCCTGAGTTCCTTGTCATCCTTGGACATGAACGCCCTCTTCTTCCTGTTAAGAAGGCCTTTAATGTCTTTATTGATCCATGGCTTGTTGTTAGAAAAGCAGTGAACCTTTTTTTGTTGGGACAATGTTGTCCTCACAGAATTGTATGTAGTCTTTAATGTAACGAGAGAGACCCTCCATGTCATCTCCGAAGTCTTCTATAAAAAGTCCCCAGTCTGTGACATTAAAACACTCTGGCAGTGCCTCCTCTCTACCAGTATCTACTGATATCTTCTGATATCTACTGTATCTACTGTATCTACTGATATCTTCTGATATCTACTGATATCTACTGATATCCTCTGATATCTACTGTATCTACTGTATCTACTGATATCTTCTGATATCTACTGATATCTACTGATATCCTCTGATATCTACTGTATCTACTGATATCTTCTGATATCTACTGATATCTACTGATATCCTCTGATATCTACTGTATCTACTGTATCTACTGATATCTTCTGATATCTACTGATATCTACTGATATCCTCTGATATCTACTGTATGTACTGATATCTACTGTATCTACTGTATCTACTGATATCCTCTGATATCTACTGATATCTTCTGATATCTACTGTATGTACTGATATCTACTGTATCTACTGATATCTACTGATATCTACTGATATCTTCTGATATCTTCTGATATCTACTGTATCTACTGATATCTACTGATATCCTCTGATATCTACTGATATCTTCTGATATATCTTCTGATATCTACTGTATCTACTGATATCTACTGATATCCTCTGATATCTACTGATATCTACTGATATCTTCTGATATCTTCTGATATCTACTGTATCTACTGATATCTACTGTATCTGCTGATATCCTCTGATATCTACTGATATCTACTGTATCTCCTGGTATCTACTGATATCTACTGATATCTTCTGATATCTACTGTATCTCCTGGTATCTACTGATATCTACTGATATCTTCTGATATCTACTGTATCTCCTGGTATCTACTGATATCTACTGATATCAACTGATATCTTCTGATATCTACTGTATCTACTGATATATCTTCTGATATCTACTGATATTTTCTGATTTCTTCTGATATCTACTGTATCTACTGATATCCTCTGATATCTACTGATATCTACTGTATCTGCTGATATCTTCTGATATCTTCTGATATATCTTCTGATATCTACTGATATCTACTGATATATCTTCTGATATCTACTGATATCTTCTGATATCTACTGTATGTACTGATATCTACTCTATCTACTGATATCTACTGATATCTACTGATATCCTCTGATATCTACTGATATCTTCTGATATATCTTCTGATATCTACTCATATCTGCTGATATCTACTGATATCCTCTGATATCTACTGATATCTTCTGATATCTACTCATATCTACTGATATCCTCTGATATCTACTGATATCTTCTGATATCTACTGTATCTACTGATATCTACTGATATATCTTCTGATATCTACTGATATCTTCTGATATCTACTGTATGTACTGATATCTACTGATATCCTCTGATATCCTCTGATATCTACTGATATATCTTCTGATATCTACTGATATCTACTGTATCCACTGATATCTTCTGATATCTACTGTATCTACTGATATCTACTGATATATCTTCTGATATCTACTGATATCTTCTGATATCTACTGATATCTTCTGATATATCTTCTGATATCTACTGTATCTACTGATATCTTCTGATATCTACTGTATCTACTGATATCTACTGTATCTGCTGATATCCTCTGATATCTACTGATATCTACTGGTATCTACTGATATCTTCTGATATCTTCTGATATCTACTGTATCTACTGATATCTACTGATATCTTCTGATATATCTTCTGATATCTACTGTATCTGCTGATATCCTCTTATATCTACTGATATCTACTGATATCTTCTGATATATCTTCTGATATCTACTGTATCTACTGATATCTACTGTATCTGCTGATATCCTCTGATATCTACTGATATCTACTGATATCCTCTGATATCTACTGTATCTCCTGGTATCTACTGATATCTACTGATATCTTCTGATATCTACTGTATCTGCTGATATCCTCTGATATCTACTGTATCTATTGATATCTACTGATATCTTCTGATATCTTCTGATATCTACTGATATCTACTGTATCTACTGATATCTACTGATATCCTCTGATATCTACTGTATCTATTGATATCTACTGATATATTCTGATATCTACTGATATCTTCTGATATATCTTCTGATATCTACTGTATCTACTGATATCTACTGATATCCTCTGACATCTACTGATATCTTCTGATATCTACTGATATCTACTGATATCTGCTGTATCTACTGATATCCTCTGATATCTACTGATATCTTTTGATATCTACTGTATCTCCTGGTATCTACTGATATCTTCTGATATCTACTGTATCTACTGATATATCTTCTGATATCTACTGATATTTTCTGATTTCTTCTGATATCTACTCATATCTACTGTATATTCTGATATCTACTGTATCTACTGATATCCTCTGATATCTACTGATATCTTCTGATATCTACTGTATCTACTGATATATCTTCTGATATCTACTGATATTTACTGATATCTTCTGATATCTACTGTATCTACTGATATGTTCTGATATCTACTGATATTTTCTGATTTCTTCTGATATCTACTGATATCTACTGTATTTACCTTTAGGTGTCACTGCTCTGTGTGTGTGTCCATACAAGTCCCTGGACGCTGTAAATAACAACTTATTTCTGTCTGTTTTTCTATCTGTCTGTCTGTCTGTCTGTCTCCAGGCGGTTCAATCAGAACCTGGTGGCTCAGCTCTGGTATTTTGTGAAGTGTGTTTACTTCGGTCTGTCGGCCTATCAGATTCGTTCTGGTTACCCGACACGAGTCTTGGGAAACTTCCTGACAAAGAGTTACAACTACCTCAACCTCTTCCTGTTCCAGGGGTGAGTCCACATCCAGCTGTTAGTCTAGCTTAGCACGAACACTGGGAGCAGAGGGAAACTGTTACCCTAGCCTACCTTAGCACAGACACTGGGAGCAGAGGGAAACTGTTAACCTAGCCTAGCTTAGCACAGACACTGCAAGCAGAGGGAAACTGTTAGCCTAGCCTAGCTTAGCACAAACACTGGGAGCACAGGGAAACTGTTACCCTAGCCTAGCTTAGCACAGACACTGGGAGCAGAGGGAAACTGTTAGCCTAGCCTAGCATAGCACAGACACTGGGAGCAGAGGGAAACTGTTAGCCTAGCCTAGCCTAGCTTAGCACAGACACTGGGAGCAAAGGGAAACGTTAGCCTGGTTAAGCACAAACACTGGGAGCAGAGGGAAACTGTTAGCCTAGCCTAGCCTAGCTTAGCACAAATACTGGGAGCAGAGGGAAAATGTTAGCCTAGTCTAGCTTAGCACAAACACTGGGAGCAGAGGGAAACTGTTAGCCTAGCCTAGCTTAGCACAAATACTGGGAGCAGAGGGAAAATGTTAGCCTAGTCTAGCTTAGCACAAACACTGGGAGCAGAGGGAAACTGTTAGCCTAGCCTAGCTTAGCACAGACACTGGGAGCAGAGGGAAATGTTAGACTGCAGCCTGTCACATGTCACCAGACTTTAAACATTTTAACAACACAGTGTTCCCCCACACCTTACACTTCCTTACCCTGTCTGTCTGTCCATGTCTGTGTCTTTACCTGTCTTTCCACCTGTCCATGTCTTTACCTGTCCTTCCACCTGTCTTTGTGTTTACTTGTCTGTCCACCTGTCCATGTCTTTACCTGTCTGTGTCTTTACCTGTCCTTCCATCTGTCCATGTCTTTATCTGTCTGGCCACCTGTCCATGTCTTTACCTGTCCTTCCACCTGTCTTTGTGTTTACTTGTCTGTCCACCTGTCCATGTCTTTACCTGTCTGTCCACCTGTCTGTGTCTTTACCTGTTCTTCCACCTGTCCATGTCTTTACCTGTCTGTCCACCTGTCTGTGTCTTTACCTGTCCTTCCACCTGTCCATGTCTTTACCTGTCTGGCCACCTGTCCATGTCTTTACCTGTCCTTCCACCTGTCTTTGTGTTTACTTGTCTGTCCACCTGTCCATGTCTTTACCTGTCTGTCCACCGGTCCATGTCTTTACCTGTCTGTCCACTGGTCCATGTCTTTACCTGTCTGTCCACTGGTCCACGTCTTTACCTGTCTGTCCACCTGTCCATGTCTTCACCTTCCTGTCCACCTGTCTGCCTGTAGTTTCCGACTCGTCCCCTTCCTGACGGAGCTGAGAGCAGTGATGGACTGGGTGTGGACAGATACCACTCTGTCTCTGTCCTCCTGGATCTGTGTGGAGGACGTCTACGCCCACTGCTTCGTCTTAAAGTGCTGGAGAGAGTCTGAGAAGGTTTGTATCTGTCGGCAGAGGAAACCCCCGCCTCGCCGCCACAACACATGTGTGTGTATATTCATGCACTTTGTGTACTGTGTGTGTACTGTGTGCAGAGGTACCCACAGCCTCGCGGTCAGAAGAAGAAGCGTGTGGTGAAGTACGGGATGGGCGGTCTCATTGTTCTGCTGCTGATCTGTATTGTCTGGTTTCCGCTGCTCTTCATGTCACTCATTAAATCTGTTGCCGGAGTCGTCAACCGACCACTCGACGTCTCTCTGACCATCACGCTGGGAGGCTTCCAGGTAAACTCACCTGACTCACCTGACACATCTGACTGTACCACCCACACCTGACACACCTTACTGTTCCTGACACACCTGACTGTACCTGACAAATCTGACACACCTGATTGTGTCTGACTGTATCTGACACACCTGACTGTACCTGACACATCTGACTCACCTGACTGTACCTGGCTCACCTGACTGTACCCAACTGTACCTGCCACACCTGACTGTACCTGACACACCTGACATACCTGACTCACCTGACCGTACCTGACACACCTGACTCACCTGACTGTACCTGACACACCTGACTCACCTGACTGTATCTGCCACACCTGACTGTACCTGACACACCTTTCTGTACCTGACGCATCTGACTCACCAGACTGTACTTGACACACCTGACAGACCTGTCTGTACCTGACTCACCTGACTGTATCTGACACATCTGACTGTACCTGACACACCTTTCTGTACCTGACACATCTGACACACCTGACTGTATCTGACACACCTAACTGTACCTGACACACTTTTCTGTACCTGACACATCTGACACACCTGACTGTACCTGACACATCAGACTCACCTGACTGTACCTGACACACCTGACTCATCTGACTGTACCTGACACACCTGACACATCTGACACACCTGTCTGTACCTGACTCACCTGACTGTACCTGACACACCTGACTGTACCTGACACCCCTGACTGTACTTGACACACTTTTCTGTACCTGACACATCTGACTCACCTGACTGTATCTGACACACCTGACTGTACCTGACACCCCTGACTGTACCTGACACACTTTTCTGTACCTGACACATCTGACACACCTGACTGTAGCTGACACGCCTGACACACCTGTCTGTACCTGACACACCTGACTGTACCTGACACACCTAACTGTACCTGACACACTTTTCTGTACCTGACACACCTGACTGTACCTGACACACCTAACTGTACCTGACACACTTTTCTGTACCTGACACATCTGACACACCTTACTGTACCTGACACACCTGACTGTACCTGACACCCCTGACTGTACCTGACACACTTTTCTGTACCTGACACATCTGACACACCTGACTGTAGCTGACACGCCTGACACACCTGTCTGTACCTGACACACCTGACTGTACCTGACACACCTAACTGTACCTGACACACTTTTCTGTACCTGACACACCTGACTGTACCTGACACACCTAACTGTACCTGACACACCTTTCTGTACCTGACACATCTGACACACCTGACTGTAGCTGACACACCTGTCTGTACCTGACACACCTGACTGTACCACCCACATCTGACACACCTTACTGTACCTGACACACCTGACTGTACCTGTCAAACCTGCCTGTACCTGACAAATCTGATTCACCTGATTGTGTCTGACTGTACCTGACACACCTGACTGTATCTGACACACCTGAGTGTACCTGGCACATCTGACACACCTGACTGTACCTGACAAACCTGACACACCTGACTGTATCTGACACACCTGAATGTATCTGACACACCGGACTGTACCTGGCACATCTGACACACCTGACTGTACCTGGCACACCTGACACACCTTACTGTACCTGACACACCGGACTGTACCTGGCACATCTGACACACCTGACTGTACCTGGCACATCTGACACACCTGACTGTACCTGGCACACCTGACACACCTTACTGTACCTGACACACCGGACTGTACCTGGCACATCTGACACACCTGACTGTATCTGACACACCGGACTGTACCTGGCACATCTGACACACCTGACTGTACCTGACACACCGGACTGTACCTGGCACACCTGACTGTACTTGACACACCTGACTGTACCTGACTTACCTTGCTGTACCTGACTGTACCTGACACACCTGACTGTACCTGACCTACTTTGCTGTACCTGACACACAATGTCACCTTTGATGTTCTCACCTTTAACATGGTCTCTTGGAATAGGATGCTCCTGGTTAGAGATAGGAAAAACCTGACCCAGGTGGTAAACCACACCAAACAAATGCAACGTTTACAAGTTTACAATGTTTACAATGACCCAACACACCCCCTACTACCATCTTTCAGGCTACTGCCATCTGGCAGGAGACTTGTGGTCCCTCTGGTGAAGCAGAACGGCTACAAAAATTCATTTGTGCCCTCCAAAATAATCAACAACAGTAGGCTGTGATCACTGTTGTTTTAAATGCTGCTTTTATGCTATCTATGATGTATTTGATGTTCTTACTTATGTTCATTATTTATTGTGTTTTATGTTTCCTGCTGTATTTTATATGCCAGATGCCAAAGACAAATCTCCATTTTATGTAAACGTAATGGACAATGAAGTTTTCTTATCTTACCTTAATGTCTCAGGGAACAGTTCCAGTGGCTTTAGTATGGCAGCTAACCTGCTGCAGTGGATAGTAGTATTAGTATCAGTAGTATCAGTATCAGTATCAGTAGTATCGGTATCTGTATCAGTAGCATCAGTAGTATCAGTGTCAGTATCATTATCGGTAGTATCACTGTCAGTATCAGTAGTATCAATATCAGTATTAGTATCAGTAGTATCAGTATCAGTAGTATCAGCATTAGTATCAGTAGTATCAGTAGTATCGGTGTCAGTATTAGTATCAGTAGTATCGGTATCATTATCAGTAGTATCAATATCAGTATTAGTATCAGTAGTATCAGTTTCAGTATCAGTAGTATCAATATCAGTATTAGTATCACTATCAGTATCAGTAGTATCAATATCAGTATTAGTATCAGTAGTATCAATATCAGTAGTATCAATATCAGCAAAAGTATCAGTAGTATCAATATCAATATTAGTATCAGTAATATCAGTATCAGTAGTATTATTATCAGCATTAGTAGTATCACTATCAGTAGTATTGGTGTCAGTATTAGTATCAGTATTATCAGTATCAGTAGTATCAATATCAGTATTAGTATCAGTAGTATCAGTACCATCAGTAGTATCAGTGTCAGTATCATTATCGGTAGTATCACTATCAGTATCAGTAGTATCAATATCAGTATTAGTATCAGTAGTATCAGTATCAGTAGTATCAATATCAATATTAGTATCACTATCAGTATCAGTAGTATCAATATCAGTATTAGTATCAGTAGTATCAGTATCAGAAGTATCAATATCAGTATTAGTATCAGTAATATCAGTATCAGTATTAGTATCAGTAGTATCGGTATCAGTAGTATCAATATCAGCAATAGTATCAGTAGTATCAATATCAATATTAGTATCAGTAATATCAGTATCAGTAGTATCATTATCAGCATTAGTAGTATCAGTATCAGAAGTATCAATATCAGTATTAGTATCAGTAATATCAGTATCAGTATTAGTATCAGTAGTATCAGTATCAGTAGTATCGGTGTCAGTATCAGTATCAGTAGTATCAATATCAGTATCAGTAGTATCAGTGTCAGTATCAGTATCAGTAGTATCGGTGTCAGTATCAGTATCAGTAGTATCAGTATCAGTATCAGTAGTATCAGTGTCAGTATCAGTATCGGTAGTATAGGTGTCAGTATCAGTAGCACGATCTCTGACCTATTGTCTTCCAGCCAATCTTCACGATGAGCGCGCAGCAGAATCAGCTCAAAGATGTGACTGAGGAAGACTTTAGCTCCTTCATCAGCTCCTACAGCTACACACCTGTGAGTACTACCCGGTATTGTTATCGGTATCTGTAGTCAGCTACACACCTGTGAGTACTACTTGGTATCGGTATCGGTATCAGTAGTCAGCTACACACCTGTGAGTACTACTTGGTATCGGTATCGGTATCAGTAGTCAGCTACACACCTGTGAGTGCCCTGTGGTGCTGCTGCCACACTCTGTAGTCCTCCCTCATTAACTATGCGGCCTGTGTTTCCCAGAGTGCACTGCAGTTCCTGGAGGCGTATGGTCATGAGGACGTGACGGTGGCGGAGCTGCAGGGCAGCAGTAACTCTCTGTGGACCATCAGTCCTCCCAGCAGGCAGTACCTGAGCCAGGTGCTCAACCTGGACCACTTCCCCCTGACTGTGTCCTGGACTGTTCAGAGGTCAGCTTCACTCTGCTGATCAATAATCAATCATCAGTCAATGATCTGATCAAACTGCAGGAAGTTGTGTTTGTTTGTTTATTTGTTTGTTTGGAAACAGGAACTTGAGTCTAGGGGCGAAGGCAGAGCTTGCTTCAGGTAAACATGTGACCTACCTGGATGATGAGACCCGTCTGGAGCTGATCCAGCTGCTAAATGGAACCAGGACACTTCCTGTGTGAGTATGGGGGCGTGGCTACGGACAGGGGGCAGGGCTACACGTGTGTTGTTGTTTGTTACAGTGTGTTTTGTGTGTGCTTGTTTCCAGGGTGATACAGGAAGTGTTTCCATGTTTCATTCGAGCGCCGAGCGACTCCAACGCCAAACCCATCGAACAGCTCTACACAGGTCCCTTTCTGTCCCACTGTCTGTCCAACTGTCTGTCCCACTGTCTGTCCAACTGTCTCCCTGTCTGTCCCACTGTCTGTCCAACTGTCTGTCTCCCTGTCTGTCCCACTGTCTCCCTGTCTGTCCCATTGTCTGTCCAACTGTCTGTCCCACTGTCTGTCCCACTGTCTCCCTTTCTGTCCCACTGTCTGTCCAACTGTCTGTCCCACTGTCTGTCCAACTGTCTCCCTATCTGTCCCACTGTCTGTCCAACTGTCTCCCTGTCTGTCCCACTGTCTGTCCAACCGTCTGTCCCACTGTCTGTCCCACTGTCTCCCTTTCTGTCCCACTGTCTCCCTTTCCGTCCCACTGTCTGTCCCACTGTCTCAATGTCTGTCCAACTGTCTGTCCCACTGTCTCCCTGTCTGTCCCACTCTCTGTCCAACTGTCTGTCCCACTCTCTGTCCCACTGTCTCCCTTTCTGTCCCATTGTCTGTTCAACTGTCTCCCTGTCTGTCCAACTGTCTGTCCCACTGTCTGTTCAACTGTCTGTCCAACTGTCTCCCTATCTGTCCCACTGTCTGTCCAACTGTCTCCCTGTCTGTCCCACTGTTCCCTTTCTGTCCCACTGTCTGTCCCACTGTCTCAATGTCTGTCCAACTGTCTGTCCCACTGTCTCCCTGTCTGTCCAACTGTCTGTTCTTCTGTCTCACTGACTATCCCTCTGTCTCAATGTCTGTCCAGCTATCTGTCCCTCTGTCTCCCTGTCTGTCCCGTTGTCTCAATGTCTGTTCAACTGTCTGTCCAACTGTGTGTACCACTGTCTCAATGTCTGTCCAACTGTCTGTCCCACATTCCCTCTGTCTCACTGACTGTCCCTCTGTCTCAATGTCTGCCCAACTGTCTGTCTCACTGTCTGTCCAACTGTCTCACTGTCTGTTCAACTGTCTCCCTGTCTGTCCAACTGTCTGTCCCACTGTCTGTTCCATTGTCTGTTCAACTGTCTGTCCCACTGTCTGTTCCACTGTCTGTCCCACTGTCTGTTCAATTGTCTGTCCCACTGTCTGTCCCACTGTCTGTCCAACTGTCTGTCCCACTGTCTGTCCAAATGTCTGTTCAGCTGTCTCCCTGTCTGTCCAACTGTCTGTCCCACTGTCTCCCTTTCTTTCCCACTGTCTGTCCCACTGTCTGTTGAACTGACTGTTCAACTGTCTCCCTGTCTGTCCCACTGTCTGTCCAACTGTCTCCCTGTCTGTCCCACTGTCTGTCCAGCTGTCTGTTCAACTGTCTCCCCGTCTGTTCAACTGTCTGTCACATTGTCTGTCCCACTGTCTGTCCAACTGTCTGTCCTGCTGTCTCCCTGTCTATCCAACTGTCTGTCCCACTGTCTCCCTGTCTGTCCAACTATCTGTTCCTCTGTCTCACTGACTATCCCTCTGTCTCAATGTCTGTCCAGCTATCTGTCCCACTGTCCCTCTGTCTCCCTGTCTGTCCCATTGTCTCAATGTCTGTTCAACTGTCTGTCCAACTGTGTGTCCCACTGTCCATCCCACATTCCCTCTGTCTCACTGACTGACTGTCTGTCTCACTGTCTGTGTCACTGTCTCACTGTCTGTCTATCGTCCTGCGTCTTGTCCTTCGTTTTCCTTGTCCTGTGGACACAACAGAAGTCCACTGACCCTCAGAGCCACCAGCTCTCATCCCATTGGCTCAGGCAGTAACGTCACACACGGCGTCTTTTCTTTGGTGAAATCTGGACTTTGATTTGGGGACAGTGACATGTGTGGACATCTCGTCCGTCCTGTCGTAGAACGTCCTGTCAGATTAGAATTCCTGTTTGTTTTTAATGTTGTTAGCATAACGTTAGCTCTCAGGCTAACAGCTGAGTCAAGTACTATGAGCTGAGTGGACACAGATATGTCCTGATCCGTCAGCGTCTCCATCCCAACATGACCTGATGGGGTGGTAATGGTTGCTCCAGGTATTAGTCAGACCCTCAGGTGTTAACAACGCAACTGACTTATGGTTGGTAAAAAACTTCAGACAGCAACTTTAGACAACAATGCAACTTCAGGCAGCACCTTCAGACATCTTGAGCCAACAACTTCAAAGAGCAACACAACTTCAGACAACAACTTTAAACAACCACGCAACTTTAGACAACAATGCAACTTTTAACAAAAACTTCAGACAACTTTAAACAACAGCGCAACTTTAGACAACAATGCAACTTTTAACAAAAACTTCAGACAACTTTAAACAACAGCGCAACTTTAGACAAGAACTTTAGAGAATTCTCCTACTCTCCTTTCTGCTCCAATCAGATGGTCACTACAAAGACATCCTGCTGGCCCTGGAGCGGTCAACCAATGAGAGCAGAGAGATCCAGGACTGGTGGATCGTTGACCAACCGGCTGCCAGTCTGGTACCTATTGGGGGCGGAGCTTCTCTGACTGACAGAAGGGAGGCGGGGCTTCAGCTGTTTGTGTTCAGTGATAAAGTCAGTCCTCCGAGTCTTGGCTTCCTGGCTGGATACGGGTACATAGTACTCTGATTACTGCAATAACTGTAGTACTTAAGGTACTGTAGTAACTGTGGTACTTTAGGTACTGTAGTAACTGTGGTACTTTAGGTGCCGTAGTAACTGTAATTACTGTGGTACTTCAGGTACCGTAGTAACTGTAGTTACTGTGGTACCTTAGGTACCGTAGTAACTGTGGTACTTTAGGTACCATAGTAACTGTGGTACTGTGGTAACTGTCTTTGTCCCCGCCCCCTCCCGCAGCATCATGGGATTGTACGCGTCAGTGGTTCTGGTCATCGGGAAGTTTGTGCGTGAGTTCTTCAGTGGGATCAGTCACTCCATCATGTTCGAGGAGCTGCCGTGTGTCGACCGAATCCTCAAACTGTGCACCGACATCTTCCTGGTACGTATCACATGTGGTTGTGGTTTGTTCACCTGTTTGGTCACTGCACTGTGATCTCATTGGCTGTTTCCTGTCTCAGGTGAGAGAGACAGGTGAGCTGGAGCTGGAGGAGGAGCTTTACGCCAAACTCATCTTCCTGTATCGATCTCCGGAGACTCTGATCAAATGGACGCGCCGCTGACCCCACCCATCGTCTTTATGACCCGTGATGATGTCAGAGTCTGTGATATCATCACTGAGCATCGTGTTCTCCAGATGTTCAACAGAGAACCTCCGGAGAACATTCTCCAGATGTTAAAATGTCAGTGACAACAGGAGTGTTTACTGAACCTTACGTTAAGAAACAGGAAACGTTACCTGTTTGCAGGTGCAGCGGGGAGGCGGAGCTAACCTTCTGATGACCGGAGGACAGAGTATTATATGATTATTGATCATTGATGATCAGTAACTGCAGGGAAACGTCTCATGCTGGAAAACCTGGAATTCTTCATGGCACCTTCGATGGAAAACAAACGACAGGCAGTCCTGATGGTTGTTGGGATTTTTAAACTTAAGTGAAGCCCCGCCCACTATCAAAATTCAGACCATGTGATTGGACGGTGTTGGTGACACGTTCAGTGACAGGTGTTTGAACACGGGGATGCAGTCATCACTGATTTTTATTTATTTTACTTTATGTTTACAGGAAGAGTCTAAGTATTTCTGTTACGTAATGATAGCTGTAATTAGCACCATGCTAGTTCTACATCAGCCATAATTATCCCTTTGTAGGTTTACCTTAGCTCTATAGCACAACATTAGCTTTTTGTTAGCTGTATTTAATTCTGTTAGTTCAACATTAGCTTTATGTTAGTCATAATAAGCCGTGTCAGCTTTACGTTAGCTTTAATTTGCTCTACGTTATCTTTATGTTAGCTTTAATGAGCTCTAAGTTAGCTTTATGTTAACTTTAATTGGCTATATTTTAGATTTATATTAGCTTTAATGAGCTCTAAGTTAGCTTTATGTTAGCTTTAATTAGCTATATGTTAGTTTTATCTTAGCTTGAATTAGCTATGTTAGCTTTATCTTAGCTTTAATTAGCTAAATGTTAACTTTATCTTAGCTTTAATTAACTAAATGTTATGTTATTTTTCTTGTGGTTGATAGAGGTGGGTGGATCGTTACCTGAAATACTGGAACATATTGATACACACTGATGCTAGAATACTACATTCCAAATGCCAAGTGTTGAGTATCAATAACAGCTCCAAACAGATACCATTGTTTTCATTAGCACTAGGTCTGTGTAAGGTCTACTTAGCACTACATTAGCTTTATGTGACTTCCATGGTAGCAGTACTGTATAAAAAGTACTGTATATTAGCGCTATACTGGCTCTGTGTCATCTTTCACTAGCCCTACATTAGCTCCATGCTACATTAGCTAAACATCAGCTCTTCATTGCCTTTAGTTAGATCTATTAGCACTATATTAGCTTTATGTCAGTTGTGTGTTAGCTCTATATTGGCTCTGTGTCAGCTTCAGTTAGTACTAAATTAGCTACATCAGCTAAACATCAGCTCTTCATTAGCTTCATGGAAGGTCAGTTGTGTGTTAGCCCTACATCACCTGTAGATTAGCACTACGTCAGCTCTATGCTGCTTCTGTATCAACTTTTACTAGCACTAGAATAGCTCCATGCTAGGTCAATATCAGCTTTACGCTAGCATTTTAAGGCCTGCCTAGCCCTCTGTTAGCTTTTTATTAGCTCTAGGTATGTGAGCTGTATTTTAGTGATGGGTTTCCTTCATGTTAACTCAATGATAGCTCCATGTTAGCGCTGTGTTAGCGTCATGTTAGCGTCATGTTAGCTGCATGTTAGCTCTTATTTGATTCTGGCTCGTTCAACCTGTGTGTGTGAGGTCAAAGGTCATCAGAGCTAAGCTAACTCAAAGCTGTGAGATGTCCCGCCCTCAAGCTAACAGTAGAGTGAATGAGCTGTCAATCAAGGCCAGTGAAGGCACGACAACCAATCAGTGAAGAGAAGTGACAGCAGCTGTTCATCCAGTCACAGCGTGACTCTGGGCTCATTGAATCCACGGGCCCCCCTCCTGACAGGAAGCAGGAAGTCAGTGGAAGTAACTGTCAGAGGGTGATGTAATCAGTATTGTGTGACTGATAATAACCTTGGTGTTTCCTGTGAACGTTTGAAACGTGAAAATAAAAAAGTGACAGTCAGTCGTCTGTGGGACGTTTTTATTTCACATGACGTACTGTATCATTTTTTACTCAGATATTACACAGGGAAACGCACGTATTTTGCGGACTTTGAACGGTGTAAAATGCCGTGGTAGGCTGAACACGCAGAGGACTTCTGGGTCATTTCTCACTCGCCGGCGTCTCTCGCCATACTGCCAGGAGCAGCATAATGTAGGGGCCGGTCTACCTGGGCTCAGCTGATTGGAGCCATCCCACTGGCCGATAGCACTGATGGGTGTGTCTGGAGGTGAGCAAGCCATCAGCTGATAACCACCGTCTTATTAACAAATATATTAAAAAATATACAGGATCGCCACAGTACACACGATACTATATTATCATCTTTTTTTAATGTGACTTGACACACTGAGCTGCGGCGTCCGTCACTTTTCTGACATACTGTACTGAGACTTATTTCAGCTTCAAAGAAAACGTGCCCCCCGACCCGCCGTGGATTTGAAAGTTATATTTTCTTCAAAAAATCTGGACCAGATGTTTTTTTTTTTTTGTTTTTTTTTTCTGACAAAAGTTTAGGTCAGACCCGTGGTGGGCTTGAAACGTGAGTCTTTTTTAAAGATCACATATCTTCCAAACCTGCGGCAGTGGATTTGGAAGATATGTCATTCACCCTAAAAAACAAAATATATATATATAAAATATAAAATTGAAATTACAGAACCATTCATCATCTCTAAACATGCAGAACACCCAGGACATCCTACAGTGACAGTATTTTAGAACATGCAACATGCAAGCTCATAATACAAGACATAAACAAATACAATGAGCCCAGACATACACAGCACGCACCGTATATAAGATAAAGCAGTCTGAGCCAGCAAACACACAATAAAAGACATGCATGCAGGTACACGAGGGCAGACTGACAATAGCAAGATGGCGACAGGTGACAGCAGACAGCAAGGGAAGTTCAGCACAGACAAACTGAGAACAAAAAGTTGTAACTGAGTTTTAGTGCTGACTGATCTGAGTAGTAATTAACCATTTCTTTAAATTAACTTTAAATGAACTGTTTGTGTCCAGTTCCCTAATAGTTGCTGGGATTGAGTTCCATTCTAGTACAGCTTTAACAGAGAACGCAGACTGACTGAAAGCAGTCTTTCCAGTAGAGCGCATGCGCCCGCCCGCGCGTGCAGCCTGTTGCAGTCGCTCCTGCTTGTTTTTCTCGGTTTTCTTACTTTTTTGCTTTATTAAGTTTGGTATTTGTGCTGGCTTTTTGTGATTGTAATTTTGGAACTGCGCCCTCTCAAAACATGCTGATTGAGAGAGTTGTACTCGTTTTCCTCACTCTGGAATTACTTATTTCATTCGGACCCGGCACCATTGCGCAACAACTTCATGGCCGCATTGTTTACTCCAGAGATCAGCTGATCGCACTGAGGCCGGCCGGCTTGGCAGCTGGAACATCGGAGATACCAGCTGAACTGTGGAGGAAAACACACAGAGGATGCAGGGGAGGAAGTAAACAGCGGCGGAAAAAAGCAGGGTTGAGACAACGGAGGCTTATGGAGAAGAGAAGCTATAAGCCGTGTCTCCCCTCTCTCATCATGGGCAACGTGACGTCACTGGCAAATAAGATGGACGAGCTGACAGCGGTCGCCAAAAGTCAGAAGGAGTACCGGGAATGTAGTCTTATGTGCTTCACCAGGACATTCCCGACACCAACGTCTCCATCAGCGGCTTCCAGACTGTTCGGGCCGACCGGGACTGCACCGAGAGCAGTAAGCGCAAAGGAGGGGGGCGTGTTGTTCTAGTAACTAACCGCTGGTGCAGTCCTGACCATATTTCCATTAAGGAACATATCTGTTGCCCAGACATTGAACTGTTCGCTGTTGGACTCAGGCCGTATTATTTGCCCAGGGAGTTTTCACATGCCATTATTGTAACTGTTTACATCCCCCCCTCTGCCAACCCGACGTCGGCATGTGATGTCATTCACTCCGCCATAGCCCGCCTGCAGACTAAACACCCGAGTGCCTTCATAGCTATCTCGGGTGACTTCAACCATGTCACCATGGCAACAACATTGCCCACATTCACACAGTATGTGAGCTGTCCTACCAGAGAGGAGAGGACACTGGACTTGCTGTATGCAAACGCCAAAGATGCATACAGCTGCTCCCCCCTCTGGGTAGGTCAGACCACAGCCTGGTGCACCTCAACCCCTGCTATGTACCACTAGTCAAGAGCCAGCCTGCGACCATGAGGACAGTGAGGAGATGGTCGGAGGAGACTTATGAGACACTGCAGGGCTGTTTTGGGGTGACAGACTGGCAGGCACTCTGTGAGCCACATGGGGAGGACATCGACGGGCTCACAGAATGCATCACGGACTACATCAGTTTCTGTGTGGACTCCACTGTCCCAGCCAGGACTGTCCATTGTTATCCAAATAACAAACCGTGGGTAACAAAGGACATCAAAGCCATCCTCAACTCAAAGAAGAGGGCCTTCAGAGCTGGTAACAGGGAGGAGGTGAGAACAATACAGGGGGAGCTGAAGATGAAGATCAGGGAGGCTAAGGAGAGATACAGGAGGAAGCTGGAGAGGAAACTCCAGCAGAACAACGTGAGAGAGGTCTGGAGTGGAATGAGGACCATCACTGGCTTCAGGACCAACAACCACAGAGGAGTTGAAGGCAGCATGGACAGGGCCAATGAACTGAATCTGTTTTTTAACAGATTTGACACTGCTGGCCCTGCCCATCCCCCCCCGACTCTTCTGCTGTCTGTCTTGGTCAACCATCTCCCCCTCTGCCCTCCTCCCCCACTCCTCCCTCTCACACCTCAACACCCTCCTGCTTGACCCCCCCTCCTCCTCCTCCTCCTCACACCTCCTCTCCCTGTGGTCAGACTGACTGCTCTCTCCATCATGAGGACTACACCCCTCCCCCACGTGTCGTCACCTCCACAATGTGCTTCACTGCTGACCATGTGAGAAGACAGCTGATGAGACTCCACTCAAATAAGGCTGCAGGCCCTGATGGTGTCAGCCCTAGGGTGCTCAAAGCCTGTGCCCCCCAGCTATGTGGAGTACTTCAGCATGTCTTCAACATGAGCCTGAGTCTCCAGAGGGTCCCCTTGCTGTGGAAGACATCCTGCCTCGTTCCTGTGCCAAAGACGTCACGTCCCAGTGGCTCCAAGGACTACAGACCCATGGCATTGACCTCCCACATCATGAAGACCCTGGAGAGACTCGTCTTGGAGCAGCTCTGGCCCATGGTCAAGCCACTTTTGGACCCCCTCCAGTTCGCCTATCAGCCCCGACTTGGAGTTGAGGACGCCATCATCTACCTGCTCAACCGCGTCTACGCCCATTTGGATAAGCCAGCGAGCACTGTGAGGGTCATGTTTTTTGACTTCTCTAGTGCATTCAACACCATACGTCCAGCTCTACTGGGTGACAAGCTGACAGCAATGCAGGTGGATGCCCCCCTGGTGTCCTGGATTGTAGACTACTTGACTGGCAGACCACAGTATGTGCGCTTGCAACGCTGTGTGTCAGACAGAGTGGTCAGCAATACCGGGGCCACGCAGGGGACTGTCCTCTCTCCCTTCCTCTTCACCCTCTACACCACGGACTTCAGCTATTGCACTGAGACCTGCCATCTTCAGAAGTTTTCTGATGACTCTGCTATAGTTGGATGTATCACCAAGGGTGATGAGGATGAGTACAGGGCTGTTGTGGATAACTTTGTCACATGGTGTGAGCAGAACCATCTGCAGCTCAACGTGGCAAAGACAAAGGAACTGGCTGTGGATCTGAGGAGGACCAAGACACCGGTGACCCCTGTTTCCATCCAAGGGGTCAGTGTGGACATTGTAGAGGACTGTAAGTACCTGGGGGTACACATTGACAGTAAACTGGACTGGGTTAAGAACACTAACGCTCTCTACAGGAAGGGCCAGAGCCGTCTCTATTTTCTGAGGCGACTGAGGTCCTTCAACATCTGCCGGACTATGCTGAGGATTTTCTATGAGTCTGTGGTGGCCAGTGCTATCCTCTATGCTGTTGTGTGCTGGGGCAGCAGGCTGAGGGTGGCGGACGCCAACAGACTCAACAAATTGATCCGCAAGGCCAGTGACGTTGTGGGAACGGAGTGTGACTCTCTGATGGTGGTGTCAGAGAGGAGGATGCTGTCTAAGCTACGAACTATCTTGGACAATGTCTCACACCCACTCCACCATGTGCTGGTCAGGCACAAGAGTACTTTCAGTGGGAGACTCAAACCACCAAGATGTACCACTGAGCGCCACAGGAAATCATTCCTGCCTGTGGCCATCAAACTGTACAACTCCTCCCTCTGAGTGGCCCTGAGACTTTAACTTGTGCAATAACTTAATTTAACTTGTGCAATAACCCCATTCACCCTGACTGTATATATTGTGTTTGTGTAAATTTTGTTTACAATATATATATATATATATATATATATATATATATATATATATATATACATACATACAGTACAGGCCAAAAGTTTGGACACACCTTCTCATTCAATGCGTTTTCTTTATTTTCATGACTATTTACATTGTAGATTCTCACTGAAGGCATCAAAACTATGAATGAACACATGTGGAGTTATGTACTTAACAAAAAAAGGTGAAATAACTGAAAACATGTTTTATATTCTAGTTTCTTCAAAATAGCCACCCTTTGCTCTGATTACTGCTTTGCATACTCTTGGCATTCTCTCGATGAGCTTCAAGAGGTAGTCACCTGAAATGGTTTCCACTTCACAGGTGTGCCTTATCAGGGTTAATTAGTGGAATTTCTTGCTTTATCAATGGGGTTGGGACCATCAGTTGTGTTGTGCAAAAGTCAGGTTAATACACAGCCAACAGCCCTATTGGACAACTGTTACCTGTGACCTCTGCTTCTGAGGATAAGTTCATCCGAGTCACCAGCCTCAGAAATGGCAAGTTAACAGCAGCTCAGATCAGAGACCAGATGAATGCCACACAGAGTTCTAGCAGCAGACCCATCTCTAGAACAACTGTTAAGAGGAGACTGCGCCAATCAGGCCTTCATGGTCAAATAGCTGCTAGGAAACCACTGCTAAGGAGAGGCAACAAGCAGAAGAGATTTGTTTGGGCCAAGAAACACAAGGAATGGACATTAGACCAGTGGAAATCTGTGCTTTGGTCTGATGAGTCCAAATTTGAGATCTTTGGTTCCAACCGCCGTGTCTTTGTGAGACGCAGAAAAGGTGAACGGATGGATTCCACATGCGTGGTTCCCACTGTGAAGCATGGAGGAGGAGGTGTGATGGTGTGGGGGTGTTTTGCTGGTGACACTGTTGGGGATTTATTCAAAACTGAAGGCACACTGAACCAGCATGGCTACCACAGCATCCTGCAGCGACATGCCATCCCATCCGGTTTGCGTTTAGTTGGACGATCATTTATTTTTCAACAGGACAATGACCCCAAACACACCTCCAGGCTGTGTAAGGGCTATTTGACCAAGAAGGAGAGTGATGGAGTGCTGCGGCAGATGACCTGGCCTCCACAGTCACCGGACCTGAACCCAATCCAGATGGTTTGGGGTGAGCTGGACCGCAGAGTGAAGGCAAAGGGGCCAACAAGTGCTAAACACCTCTGGGAACTCCTTCAAGACTGTTGGAAAACCATTTCAGGTGACTACCTCTTGAAGCTCATGGAGAGAATGCCAAGAGTGTGCAAAGCAGTAATCAGAGCAAAGGGTGGCTATTTTGAAGAAACTAGAATATAAAACATGTTTTCAGTTATTTCACCTTTTTTTGTTAAGTACATAACTCCACATGTGTTCATTCATAGTTTTGATACCTTCAGTGAGAATCTACAATGTAAATAGTCATGAAAATAAAGAAAACGCATTGAATGAGAAGGTGTGTCCAAACTTTTGGCCTGTACTGTATATAATTTACGTTTATGTTTGTTAATAATTCCTGTTTATTTAACTATATATTTGTTAATACTATTGTTTAAATTTCTTATATTTTCATGTATCTTTCCTGTCTTGCAAGGAGCACCTGTAACATTAATAATTTCCCCTCGGGGATCAATAAAGTATTTCTGATTCTGATTCTGATTCTGATTTCCTGAGTGGCATAATGCGGTCTCCTCTTGCTGCACCCTTTGTGAGTCAGTGTGCAGTTGTTCTTATGTTGACAAACTCCCTGAGCAGAGGAGAAGTCAAGCCATATATAATCTTATACAACACACAAACATCTGCATATTTAACCATGTCATCCCAACTCAACAAATTATATTTATTCAATATTGAGCAATGATGAAAATGTGCTGATCTCTTGTCAAGGATTTTAAGTGTGTGTTTATACAGAGACTGTAATGGTTTCAGAGTAGTGGTGCTAGCCTGTGACCAGGTTGTTAAACGGTAAGTTGTGAGAAATGACCATAGAGTGCATGTGCATCTTAGCTGCATCTGCTGACATAAATTGTCGAGTAAACCTGAAGTTTGAAATATTGAATTTGGCCTGGTCACAGACTTTTTTCACCCGAGCCTTGAAAGAGAGTCAATGAGAGCTCCGAGGTACTTGTGTTCACATACAACCTGTAGCCTTTCTCTGGCTTGACACTAGAGCTGTTTGTCTTGGTGAAAAACATGCATAGCTACTTATTTCTACACATTTCGTTGTAAACAGCATTGCTTTAACCACACTGTTACATGAACCATGGAGTTAGTGAGTTAATTAGCAACTTGTGTCATCCTTACAGGGCGCACCGCCTGCTCGAGCCCAAAAAAACAAAACAAACCAAATGTGGGTTTCAAATAGTTTCATCGTTTTATTTTGAAAGTTGTGACCTGAACACTTCATTTTAACAGGAGTGTGGTTCATTTAATTGTGAAAGTCTTGAGCGGAAGTCACGTGGTTTCTTGCTGTGACGTAGACAGACGGAGGGTTTGTGTTGATGTGCAGCTTCAGTCAGAAGCTCACTGGAGATCCTGCTGATTCAAAGCTCGGCGGCTAACTGACCGTGGAGCGGAGGCTACAAGCTGATGAGCCGTGAGTAGAGTTTGGTCCTGAAGCGGAACTGTGGACTTTCATCTAACAAGTGTTTCTGAGGGAACTATTTAAACCCGGAAACTTCAACTTATCGGCACATTCCACCTCTGAGGCTAGCTAACCTCCGCTATACTACCCAGTTCCATTATCGGACGCGGTTTAAGCTAGCGTAGCCAGATGAGCTTTCTCGTTACTGTCCTTAAATGTGTTCAGTGCTGTGAAGTTCAGAAGTGAAACAGTGTCTGTGTCACTTCCGGTCAACAACACTGGCGAGTTGTTTTCATTTGTTGTCATGTCAAATCAACCGGAATCCTCGGTCCCGTTATTTTTCTTCTCTGCGCGTTTCTTCGTGTTCGATGATTGAATTTTTCTCTTAAGCTGTAAAAATGATTTTGCTACTAACGTGACACCTGAAGGGTCAGTGTGTGTCACACCTGACGGCCAGAGTGTGTCACACCTGCAGCTCTTAAACTGAGTTTAATCTCAGTTTTACACGATCTAGCTCCTTGGGTTCACTCTGGACGGTCTTCACCGACCTCCGTTTAAAATCCGCGCAGTTTGAGGAGAAATGGCAAGAAGACATTGATCCGCTGATCGATACAAATGATCAGTGACGTTTCTGAACTCCACAACTTCCTGTCTGTAATACGGCATATATTCCTGTTCAATGATAACATACTGTCACGTGTCATGAAGGGTTCATACTGCAGGTGCTGCTGCTCACAGGTGAGCCTCAAGCTGGCCTCACATTCAGCAGGTGAGGGCAGAGTTGAGGGGGGGAGTTAAGGGTAGAGTTGAGGGGGGGGGTTAAGGGGGGGTTAAGGGCAGAGGTGAGGGGGGAGTTAAGGGGGGGTTAAGGGCAGAGTTGGGGGGGGGGTTAAGGGCAGAGGTGAGGGGGGAGTTAAGGGCAGAGTTGAGGGGGGAGTAAGGGCAGAGTTGAGGGGGGAGTTAAGGGCAGAGGTGGGGGGGAGTTAAGGGCAGAGTTAAGGGGGGGTTAAGGGCAGAGGTGAGGGGGGAGTTAAGGGGGGGTTAAGGGCAGAGTTGAGGGGGGAGTTAAGGGCAGAGGTGAGGGGGGAGTTAAGGGCAGAGTTAAGGGGGAGTTAAGGGCAGAGGTGAGGGGGGAGTTAAGGGGGGGTTAAGGGCAGAGGTGAGAGTTAAGGGCAGAGGTGAGGGGGGAGTTAAGGGGGGGTTAAGGGCAGAGTTAAGGGGGGGTTAAGGGCAGAGGTGAGGGGGGAGTTAAGAGGGGGTTAAGGGCAGAGTTGAGGGGGGAGTTAAGGGCAGAGGTGAGGGGGGAGTTAAGGGGGGGTTAATGGCAGAGGTGAGAGTTAAGGGCAGAGGTGAGGGGGGAGTTAAGGTAAAGGTGACTTGGATCTCTGAGTGAATGATCTTACTGCTGTGAGAGCATAGACGTGTGGTGACACCTCGATGCTGTCTAAAACACACTGTAACATTCATGGAACCTTTATTCTGTCTGTAGAACTCAGACACGTGTCACTGGGTCACCGTGTGTTTGACATGTGGACCACATGAGACCAGGTCATGGACCACCACCGTCAGACAGGACAGACCTGGACAAGTAAAGGTTTCAATGACCTCAGAGTGTGTTTCATTCAGACACCGTCAGGGCGTCACTTTAAAGGCACTGTATGTAAGAATGTGGCCAAAATGGGTACTGCACTCAAATTCAAAATACTGCCGCGAGTCGTGTCCGCCCCCCCTCCCCTACAGACTCGAGGCGCTGAGACTCTACTGACTGCGTGACTGGTAGACAGCAGTGGGTGGCTCAACAGGCCAAAACACAAATTCAAAACATAAACATGAGTTGCAGACTGCAAAATTTTTTTTAGATGCGAATATTCTGGCTGTACTATTGTTGTGGGTGAGATCAGTATGTTATATGAACATTATTCCTTAGTCTCTGTGACATATTAGTATTATTTTTACAACTATTTGCTTTAGATTTCTTACATATAGCTCCTTTAATGTCCAACATGCCTCCACATCACTCAGTCCGTTTCCATGGAAACAGTGAAGTGTTTCTACAGTCACAGCTGGATGAGGACATCTAACTGGCCTACTGTCCTTGTCCCAGTACACAAGCACGGGAGGGGAATCCATTTATTGAGCCAAGTATGTGCGACTCCTCTACGATAGGTGGAGATATGCCCCCTTTCAGCTTGTTAGTATTGGACCTTTTTCCTGTTGACCTATTACGTCACAGACCAAACAATGGACAAACAAGTTAGCTACGGTTAGCTAGCAGCTAACTGCTACCATGGTGGACAACTTTACAGCTCTGTACATTTGGTCCGTCCAAAAACTGTCTCCCTCCTTGTCCTCGCAAACGAAGAGGCCATTAACCGTCAGATGACGGGGACGGTGAAGGACAGGCCGACTTATGAGAGAATCACCGAAGGACTGACCAGCCGCGGCTTCCCTCCCACATCACTGTTTACGTCACACGCTGAGCTACACGTTTTGTTACTTGCTCACGCCTCCCATTGCCCCGAAAAAGATGTGTGTGTGTGTGTGTGCGTGTGTGTGTGTGTGTGTGTGTGTGTGTGTGTGTGTGTGTGTGTGTGTGTGTGTCCAGGATACACTGACTCTGCAGAGACAGGGTGAATGATTAACAGGACACCTGACTCCTCAGCTCGTCTCCGTGGTAACTCACCTGCTCAGGTGTGTGTCAGCTGACAGCCAGGTGATGATTCAGTGACTGTAGGTCAGACGGAGCTACGACTCCCTGTGTGTTTTATCAAACAGGGTGAAACAGCTGTTTCTTGTTCTGTACGACCTCCATCGTCATCACGCAGCGTCTCATCGTCCGCACTGACGTTGTCACGCCTCATTTTTATTTTGGCGTTAGAGTTTGAAAGGAACTGCAGTAGAGTCACATTTCCTGCTGCGTGACGCCATCGAAGCATTAAACTGTCAGATCAAAGAATCACATGATCAACACATGACATCATCGTCTCTCTCTCTCTCTCTCTCTCTCTCTCTCTCTCTCTCTCTCTCCCTCCCTGTAGCAGTGTGATGTAAGGCGATGCTCGCTCGGCCACCATGGCCAGTGTCACGCTGAGGTACTTCTGTTATGGCTGCCTCGTCACCTCGGCGACCTGGTCCGTCCTCCTCTTCCTCTACTTCTCTCTGGGGGTGGAGCCTGGCCATGGCAGGACCCCCCTGCAGCACCGCAGCCAGCCCATTACCAAGGGCCTGGCTGTCAGGAGGGTGGGGCGTCGGCCTCTGCCGGCCAATAAGGGGGTGGAGCTGTCGCCAGAGATGGGTGAGTGGTGGTGTGTTCAGGGGCGGCTGGGAAAATTGACCTTTTTGTCCATAACTGAAGAATTCGTCCACTGACTGTGACAAAACTGACACCTGACTGGTGGGCGGAGACAAATAATAGACTGAATGAGTGAATGTGACGCTCAGACAGGAAATTGAGTTGAAGTAAAGCTCCAGCAGCCCAACAGAGAACAGGACGCCACCTTAATCAATTAAAGGTCACAGTGGTCGCTGTAACAGTCACACGGTCAGCTGACGTCACTGCATCTGTCCACAGGGATGATATTTAACGAAGCAGACCAGGAAGTGAGGGACACTGGGTACCATCGACACGCCTTCAACGTCCTCATCTCCACCAGACTGGGTAACCACCGAGAGCTGCCCGACACCAGAGACTCCCAGTAAGAGGCACCACACACACACACACACACACACACACACACACCTATACCTGACACTGAGTTTATCATGACATCACCACCAGTCTGGAGCCAATCAGGGTCCAGCAGTGAAGACTGTTTTCTACAACATGTCCTCGTGTCTCTTTTTTTGATGTCGTCCACACTGTGAGTAGGACCCTAAAAACAGAGACACGCCCCTCTTGTAATCAGCGCCCTGTAGACCAACTTTTATTGGACGTCACAGTCAGATCACAGCAGCGCCTCCTGGTGGCAGAAAAACAGCGGACATCAGAGAGACAAAGGGGACATACCCGGAATAAAAATGTCTTGAGGCTACTGTTGATGATGCAATTTTCTTGGCTGTGTGGATCATTGACTGTTTATAAAGATGGACACAGTATCAGGGTTTTCCCTGCATAGAAAATACTTTGGTGGCTGCCAAAGCCGTTTTAGCCCTCCGCCAATGGAAAATCCCCTCCGCCAAAGAGGGGTGTGGGAGCGGGTAAGGGAGGGGAAAATAAAAAATAAAAAATTCAAATCTCAGTGCAACCACTCATAGTTCAGTCATCATGGTTCAGACTAGGGATGTAACGATTAAAAATTCCCAATGGTTAGTATTACCGTTTCAAATTTTAATTATCATTAAAACCGTGTTTGATTACCGCACTTTGAAAAACTCACGGTGAAACTGCTCATTGCCTGGAAAAGCAGCAGCAGTAGTTCCTCAGACACAAACTTGCGTGCACAGTTTGCAATGTTTGGCCTCTGAAAACATGGCGGAAGGCACCGAAGCCACCTGCACAGACAGTGCTCCGGAGATTTTTCGTGTCGTGACTTGGTCGACAGACATGACACACTACACGCTGGTACTCACTAATTATCCCCGGTCGTCTTTCACGACGT
This sequence comes from Epinephelus lanceolatus, assembly GCF_041903045.1. Lineage (NCBI taxonomy): Eukaryota > Metazoa > Chordata > Actinopteri > Perciformes > Serranidae > Epinephelus > Epinephelus lanceolatus. The sequence continues at coordinate 40,211,722 of NC_135753.1, read as the reverse complement.
GTGTGATGTCATCGGGTTATTCTTGTCCTGTTTTTATTATTTTCACTATTATTTGTGTCACTGTATGTGTTCATGTGCCAGCTGAACTGTTGTTGTAGTCACCTAAAAGCGTCAGCAGATGGCAGGAGCTACATTTGAAGCGCCATACGTAAACATTCAAGCTACTCTATCCTCCACAACAAGTTCCTGCAAATGTTTCACAATAAAAGCCTGTTTAGAAAATGGAGGGATTCTCTCAGCCGAGGTTATAAGGGGCTTTTAATTTGAAACAAGTTCAGGAAGTGTTGAGTTTGAAATGACAGCGCCATGCATTAACTTTATCAAGGCAACGGGAGCGGAAAAAAAGTAAATATATAAACACACAGAGGGATTAATAAATAACGGACCGTCTATAATGTAGTTTGTTTCAAATGAAGCTGGGAGCCTCTGCAGTTGTGGTGAGTAAAAGCCCCGCCGCTATTTGTTAATGTTATTACTTTATGTCCGTCTCCATTATGAAGAAATAACATTGTTTGCTAGCTTGATGCTAATGACAGTAACATTAACTCAGCGGGTTGACAAAGTGCCTCTGCTGTTTCACACCATCATTTCCCCCTTTTACTCTGTGTGGTAACATCCCTAGAGGAAATATTAAAACGCTGGGGTGTTGTCATACAGTTGTTTACGGCAGCAGATCGTTCTGTGTTTCTACTGGTCAAAGTGAGGGCTGTGATGGGAGTAATCGTGAATGACAAAAAGAAAATCAAACATGCTAGACAGTACATTGTGCTCTTTAATTTATTTGTTTTTCAAAATAAATTGGTTAAATGATTTCAGTGTGTATGTAAGTGCTTTTTGAACATTTTGAGCACATTTTAACAATACTGCGATCATTTAAATTTAATTGTAATTTTTTAATTATATATACTTTATATATTTTATATATACTTTACTTCTAATGATTATAATTTTAGGCCAATTAAGTGATCCAGTCTCTGCAGCAGAATTTGATGGTCAATTGTGTCAAACGCCGCACTAAGATCTAATAAACAAGTACAGAGACGAGTCCTTTGTCTGAAGCAATCAGAAGGTCATTTGTAATTTTAACTAGTGCTGTCTCAGTGCTATGATGCACTCTAAATCCTGACTGAAATTCCTCAAATAAATTATTATCATGGAGAAAATCACACAGCTGGTCTGCGACTACTTTCTCAAGGATCTTTGACATAAAGGGAAGATTAGATATTGGTCTATAGTTGGCTAACACCTCTGGATCCAGGGTGGACTTTTTTAGTAGAGGTTTAATTACAGCTACCTTAAAAGACTGTGGTACATAGCCTGTTAATAGGGATATATTGATCATATCTAATATATGAGTGTTAACTAAAGGAAAGACCTCCTTAAGTAGCCTAGTTGGGATGGGGTCTAAGAGACACGTTGATGATTTAGATGAAGAAATCACTGCGGTCAATTCTTGAAGAGAAATTGGGGAGAAGCAATCTAAATATATATTAGGTCTTACAGCTGTGTTTGAGGTTAGATAGGTACTATCTGAGGACAGGAGGTCATGAATTTTGCCTCTGATAGTTAGAATTTTGTCATTAAAAAAGCTCATAAAATCATTACTGCTAAGGGCTAAAGGAATACAAGGCTCAATAGAGCTTTGACTCTCAGTCAGCCTGGCTACAGTGCTGAATAGAAACCTGGGGTTATTCTTGTTTTCTTCTATTAATGCTGAGTAATAGTTTGCTCTGGCATTGCGGAGGCCCCTCTTATAAGTTTTGAGACTGTCTGTCCAGATTAAACGAGATTCTTCCAGTTTGGTTAATCGCCAATTCCTTTCAAATTTTCGCGATATTTGTTTTAACTTACGGGTTTGAGAGTTATACCAAGGAGCGAACTTTCTTTGCTTTGTTAACTTCTTTTTAAGAGGAGCTACAGAGTCGAGCGTTGTTCGCAGCGAGCCTACGGCACTATAAACAAAATGATCAATTCGGGAGAGGTTAAAGTCGGTACAGGAAACCTCTGTTACTGAAGGACATGGTATTGGATTTAACGACGGAGTAATCTTTTCCTTAAATTTTGTGACAGCACTATCTGATAAACATCTAGTATAGTAACTGTGGCTGAGTGGCGTGTAATCGAGTAAAAAGAAATCAAAAGTAATCAAATGATGATCCGATAGTGAGGGATTCTGTGGAAAGTTGTTAGGTTGCTGTTAGGTTATCAATTTCAATTCCATACGTCAGAACTAGATCAAGGGTATGGTTAAAACAGTGAGTTGGTTTATTAATCCCCCTGAGGGGAAATGAATTTTCAATTTTTTCACTCTTTTGTCAATCAATCAATCAATCAATCAATATCCTTTATTTTAACCAGGTAAAAAACTCATTGAGATTTAAAACCTTTTTTCCAAGAGTGACCTGGCCAAGACAGCAGCACAACAGCAAAATGGTTACACCAAACACACAAGACACAAATAAAATAGAATCACACATTAACACACAGGTCCGAAAGACACACACATGCACAAACAGGACCTATACATGCACAAAGTGTATAATCAACCAACCAAATAATCAACCACTGGTTACTGATAATAATGAACCACTGGTTACTGATAATAATGAACCACTAGTTACTGATCACAATGAACCACAGGTTACTGATAATAATGAACCACTGGTTACTGATAATAATGAACCACTGGTTACTGATAATAATGAACCACTAGTTACTGATCACAATGAACCACAGGTTACTGATAATAATGAACCACTGGTTACTGATAATAATGAACCACAGGTTACTGATAATAATGAACCACTAGTTACTGATCACAATGAACCACAGGTTACTGATAATAATGAACCACTGGTTACTGATAATAATGAACCACAGGTTACTGATAATAATGAACCACTAGTTACTGATCACAATGAACCACAGGTTACTGATAATAATCAACCACTGGTTACTGATAATAATCAACCACTGGTTACTGATAATAATGAACCACTGGTTACTGATCACAATGAACCACAGGTTACTGATAATAATGAACCACTGGTTACTGATAATAATCAACCACTGGTTACTGATAATAATGAACCACTGGTTACTGATAATAATGAACCACTAGTTACTGATCACAATGAACCACTGGTTACTGATAATAATCAACCACTGGTTACTGATAATAATCAACCACTAGTTACTGATAATAATAAACCACTGGTTACTGATAACAATGAACCACTGGTTACTGATAATAATGAACCACTGGTTACTGATCACAATCAACCACTGGTTACTGATAATAATCAACCACTAGTTACTGATAATAATCAACCACTGGTTACTGATCATTAATGTCTTCCTGCAGGTGTAGGGATAAGGTGTACCCTCTTGCTCTACCTTCTGCCAGCGTAGTGATCTGTTTCTTCAATGAGGCGTTCTCTGCCCTGCTGAGGACCGTCCACAGTGTGCTGGACCGAACGCCGGCCTACCTGTTACATGAGATCATCCTGGTTGATGACCACAGCGAGCTGGGTAACATCCACATTAGTTTCATGATGTTGATTGTGTGTGCTGGTGGTTATATGTTGTCTTTATCTCCTTCCTGTTCCTCCAGTAGCAGAACGCCACTGAGCATCTCTCATGTCTCTGCTGATACTCTATATGTTGTCCACACGCCATGTTGGTTCTCCTCAGATGTCTGTGTGTGTTTATTCAGAGGAGCTGAAGGATGACTTGGATCGGTATGTCAGGGACGAGCTGCAGGACAAAGTCAAACTGGTGAGGAACCAGAGGAGGGAAGGACTCATCAGAGGACGCATGATAGGAGCCTCACATGCTACTGGTATGTCCTACAACCTCACATCTCACCTCCTTAACCCTCATAACCTTTTCCCTGCATCCTCATTCCCTACTTCCTTCATCCATGCATTCTTGTTGCTGCTTCCTTAATTTGTTCGTTCTTTGTCACCACATCAGTTCATTCATACTTCTCTATGTCACAACGGCAACTCTAAAGACCAGCCTCTTTCCCTAAACCCTAAACCCTACACCCTACATCCTATACCCTACACCCTACACTCTACACTCTACACCCTATACCCTGTACCCTACACCCTACACCCTACACTCTATACCCTAAACCCTACACCCTACACTCTACACTCTATACCCTAAACCCTACACCATATATCCTGCCCCACAATTTTGTTGACAAATGTTTTCAGCACTATTGTTCCATCTCTGCTCTCCATAATCAATTGCTCACTGGTTTCTGGTTGTGTCCCGTCCCATTTCAAGCAAGCAGTTGTTCAGCTGCTTCTTAATAAGGCCAATCTTGTCCCCTCTGTTCTTAGCAACTATCGGCCCATTTCCAAGCTGCAGTTTGTGTCTAAAATTTTAGAAAAAGCTGTGGCGAACCAGTTAGTTACTGCTTTGGACAGATACAATATTTCTGATAAATTTCAGTCCGGTTATCGTCAGTTACATTCCACAGAAACCGCTCTTCTCAGGGTCTCCAATGACATCATGATGGCCTCTGATGCTGGTAAATGCACGATCCTGGTTCTGCTTGATCTCAGTGCAGCCTTTGACACTGTTGATCACCACATCCTTGTAGACCGGCTGAGGGACTGGTTAGACATCTCAGGAACGGCCCTTTACTGGTTTAAATCTAGGGATGCACGATAACTTTTTTCCCCACCAACAAAACTGTGGGAAGTAGGGGTGCGCAGGGTGCTGCAGCAACCCCTGGTGGAAGGGGAAAAAAATTAAATTAAATTAATTAAAAAAAATAGGAAAACTTTTGAAAGTTTTTTTTTTCAAAAGTGGATAACCTGTTAGATTACAAAATGTTATTTTTGAAACTACATTTAACGATAAAGTTGACTTTGACTTGTCTCACGCAACTTTGCATAGTCCGTAACGAGGCGCACAAGGTGCAACATCAAGGAGTTCAACATGGCAATCATGATTGGATTTTGGATTTCTTTATGAAAAAAAGAAAAGATAAACCTAGCAGCTCAGAATCACAACTGACAGCAGCAGCACACATGATACTACAAGTGCAAGTCAAGCTAGTGGAGAGGAGGAGGCTAGCACCATGCGACAAGAGGATGCCAAAGAGGAGGCTGAAGCTAACAGCAGCAACAGCAGCTCCGTGCAACGAGGAGAGCCTGGGGGAGAGAAGGAAACAGGCGCCAACAGCACCCGCACCCATGTGGAGGAAGCTAGCACTAGCGGCACCCACCCAGAACCAAGAGCAGCTAACGTTACAAGAGGACAACAACCACTGTTAACACATCCCTGCCAGCCTCATAACCATTCTTTTCCTGGTAGGCGTTTTGGAGAGGAAGGCTTTTCCCGTTCTTTTCCACCTCGGTGGTTTGAAAAGTGGGGATGTTTTTTGTTTTACATGCCTTCAGGCTGTGCAGAAAAAGCTAGTAGCTGTAGATGAAGATCGGGATGGGCGGCAGTTTGTAGACAGAGGCTTTTCCAACTGGCGTAAGGCCACAGCAAAATTGAGTTTGCACAAGAAATCGCCAGTACACAGAGATGCTATCCGAACACTGGCTGGGTTAAAGCAAACGCTAATAAGTGCCCTACTTTTTGATGCAGCAGCAAAAGAACAGCAGACAGCAAGGAATGTCCTGGAGATTTTGTTCCGTTCCATTTCTTTTCTAGGAAGGAAAGGACTGCCCTTTAGAGGAGACACAACATGGGATGGTGTCCTGTACGAGTTGATGTTGGAGCGGACCTATAACTTACTCAAAGAAAGAGAATGGATCATGAAGCGAGACAATTGGAATAGCAACACAATCCAAAATGAGATCATTGCGCAGTTTGCACATTCTGTGCAAAGGGCAGTTTGTATCTCGTGCATTGGGCAGTGTTTTTTACAGGCTGACAGCTGATGGCACAACTGATATCAGCACTGCAGAGCAGTTTTCCTGCTCTCTTCAGTATGTTGACAACGATCTTGAGACACACAGTGACTTTTTGGGATTTTACAACTGCCCTGACACTACTGCAGAGACACTATATTTATGCATCAAAGACATTCTATTGAGGCTGAACATTCCTCTTATTAGTCTCCATGGATATTGCTTTGACGGTGCCTCTAACATGTCAGGCCGTGTGTCTGGGGTCCAGGCCCGATTGAAAGAAGTAAGCCCTCATTCACTATATGTGCACTGCTGTAATCACCGCCTGAATCTTGTACTTCAGGAATTGACACACGAGGTGAGCCTAGTAGCAGAAGGACTAAACTTTGTGCAGGGTGTTTCTGTGCTCATCAAAGAGTCAGCTAAACGCAAGGAGCTGTTTCAGTCACTATTCAACTGTGATGACGTCATCATCAATATTTTGGGCTTGTGTCCAACACGATGGTGTGTGAGAACTAAAGCGATTCAGCGCTGCTGCTCACCCTACCCTGTCTTACTGGCCACACTGGGCTTGAAGGAGGACAAAAGTCTGAGAGGGGAAACCAGGGCCAAAGTAGCCGGATTTCATAAACAGGCACTGAAAGGCAGAACTCTTTTCAGCCTTTGTTGCTGTGAAGCGCTGTTTGGCCCTTGTGAGGCAGTGGCGAAAACACTGCAGAGCAAAAAGGCATGTGCTCTGGGTGTCATTGAGTGTGTGAACCTTCTGAAGGAGCGAGTAAGGGCACTGTGAGGTGATCAATGAAGTACAAGCGAGTGGTCTTAAAAATGCCCAGTGATGCTGAATCCATGACCATGACCATGCCCAGGCAAAGCAAAACACCTGCCATTATCAACAGACCACAAGCACAGAAGAACTACAGTGCCCTCCAAAAATATTGGAACAGTGAGTCCAATTCGTTTACTTTTGTTGTAGACTGAAAACATTTGGGTTTGACATCAAAAGATGAATATGAGACAAGAGATCAACATTTCAGCTTTTATTTCCAGGTATTTACATCTGGATCTGATACACAACTTAGAAGATAGCATTATTTGTAATGGAACACAAAATTTTTAGGTGAGCAACAGTATTGGAACATATAAACTTAAAATAGATTAAAGTGAATGAGACTTAATATTTAGTTGCAAATCCTTTGCTTTCAATAACTGCATCAAGCCTGTGACCCATTGACATCACCAAACGTTTGCATTCTTCTTTTGTGATGCTTTTCCAGGCTTTCAACGCAGCCTCTTTCAGTTGTTGTTTGTTTTGGGGGGTTACTCCCTTCAGTCTCCTCTTCAGCAGGTAAAATGCATGCTCTATTGGGTTTAAGTCTGGAGACTGACTTGGCCAGTCTAAAACCTTCCACTTCTTGCCCCTGATGAACTCCTTTGTTGTTTTGGCAGTGTGTTTTGGGTCGTTATCTTGCTGCATGATGAAGGATCATCCAATCAGTTTGGTTGCATCTTTCTTTAAATTAGCAGACAAAATGTTTCTGTAGACTTCTGAGTTCATTTTGCTGCTGCCATCATGTGTTACATCATCAATGAAGATGAAAGAGCCCGTCCCAGAAGAAGCCATGCAAGCCCAAGCCATGACATTACCTCCACCGTGTTTCACAGATGAGCTTGTATGTTTGGGATCATGAGCAGATCCTTTCTTTCTCCAAACTTTCGCCTTTCCATCACTTTGGAAAAAGTTAATCTTTGTCTCATCAGTCCATAAAACTTTTTCCCAGAATTTTTGAGGCTCATCTCTGTACCTTTTGGCAAATTCCAGCCTGGCCTTCCTATTCTTCTTGCTAATGAGTGGTTTGCATCTTCTGGTGTAGCCTCTGTACTTTTGTTCATGAAGTCTTCTGCGAACAGTAGATTGTGATACCTTCACTCCTGCCCTCTGGAGGTTGTTGCTGATGTCACTAACAGTTGTTTTAGGGTCTTTCTTGACAGCTCTCACAATGTTTCTGTCATCAACTGCTGATGTTTTCCTTGGTCTACCTGTTCGACGTCTGTTGCTTAGTACACCAGTGGTTTCTTTCTTCTTCAGGACATTCCAAATGGTTGTACTGGCTATGGCCAATGTTTGTGCAATGGCTCTGATTGATTGTCCATCTTCTCTCAGATTCACAATTGCTTCTTTTTCACCCATAGACAGCTCTCTGGTTTTCATGTTGGTTCCACCTCTAAATGCAGTCTGCACAGGCAAAACCTATCGTACCCAATCTGACACTGAGCTCAGACATTCAGTGCTATTTATTGTTTGAATAATCAATGTAATTGGGAGACACCTGGGCAACAAAACACACCTGTCAGTCACATGTTCCAATACTTTTGCTCTCATGAAAAATGGGTGGGTTCAAACAAAAGGTGCTATCTTCTAAGTTGTGTATCAGATCCAGATGTAAATACCTGGAAATAAAAGCGGAAATGTTGATCTCTTGTCCCATATTCATCTTTTGATGTCAAACCCAAATATTTTCAGTCTACAATAAAAATAAAGGCATTGGCCTCACTGTTCCAATACTTTTGGAGGGCACTGTATAACAGGCTCTATACGAGGTCAGATGGAGGTCAGAGTTTTACGAAGCTGTGGACTTGATTCAGTCTGAACTCAGCAGACGATTTGATCAGGATGGGATGACAGTCGTGGCATCCAGGGAGAAGACGATCAACAACGCGGCAAATGGAAAGCCATCAGCAGTACTAGACACACAGTCTCCCCACAGAGTTTGACCTCAGCCGACTGCAACTTCAGCTTCAGATGCTGGGAGACATCTTTAAAGAGACTGCTCCTTGCAGCACAGTACAGGAAGTTGTCGCAGGTTTCTCAAAACTTCACGTGCATAACAGAACTCTTTATGGAGAAATTGAGAAACTAATTAAACTTTGCATGTGCCTCCCTATATCTGTCGCTTTGTCTGAGAGGAGTTTCTCCACACTCAGACGCCTTAAACCCTGGCTCAGGAGCACTATGTCACAGAAGAGACTTACACAACTCACACTCATGCATGTGCACGCGGACAACGTTGAACAATTGGATATACATGACATGATGAGAAGTTTCATCAGTGTGACCCCAAAACACATTTGGAGTACTATCATCATAAGATAAGACACATTTTCATGCACTACTTTGGCAAAGTAGGCCTAAATGCACAGTAGTGTTGGGATTCACAGGACCACAGATGTTTTGTCATTTGGTAAAATCTACACTGGACATTTAAAAGCTTCTTCCTTTGCATGCTCTTTGTCTTCAAACAAAGAGAGCTATGTGACACCCATCTCCACAGGAGGTATCACCTCACACCTCAGGGAGACTCAAGTCCCAAAACTTGATTGGACAGGACCTTTACAGTGACATGTGACTCTGATGTCACAGGCATCTGTAGAAAGTCTGCTTCCTTCCAACAGATCCCGCTCTTACTCAGGAACTGCGGAGCAGCCCACACCTCTTTCTGGCTGGGCCTGGAACAGCCCAGAGGCCCAGATCCTTGCTCCATAGCCCCAAACCACTAAAGGGAGGGCAATTGATCACAGACTCTCTAACCTGAACCAGAAAGTTAGAGGTGCAAGCACAAGGTTTGCAACTAGCTTTCCAGCAACAAAGAGAACCAAGTGAGTTAGCACCCAGCGTCTAACTCTGCTAAACCCTGAGTGACCAGCTTCCTCGGAGTTTCACCTTTGGAACAAAGGACCCAACAAAGACTGCAGCTGGAACCATCTTCCCAGCCTTCTTCTGTCGGCTAACAAAGCAGCACACCACCAAGTGACTCTTTCTTCCATCCACTCAAGGATCGGTAAAGTAACAACTGGGCATAGCTTATCACAGCTTTACAGGCTAAGCAAGACTGTTTGACTTGTTGTATGTGATTTAATGTTGTCATTGAGTTATTGTTGTGATAGTTTGCAGTTAGGTCATTGATTAGTTGGCTTCACCAAAGCTAAGTGTTTAGTTTGCTAATACTGTTCACAGATTCTTGCACACAACTAAACAATCTCTGCACTAATCCAGACCGTTTGCAACACACGTCACATTGACATAGACTCATTAACAAACAGGCTTTCAACAGAGCTACATCCAAACAGGCATCTCAAAGTTCCCGCTTCTTTTCCTTTGTCTTTGTCCTGACCACACGGCCTGAAGCCAGCTTTGATTCGCCATTTGTAGTTCCCTGTTGTCAGCCATTTTGTTTTGTAGACCAAACAGCTCTTTGATCACCACACCTGCCTTTGTCTTTCTCTTCTTTCTCTCTCTCTCTCACTCACACACACACACACACACACACACACACATATACACACCAAGCTTGTACATAGTTAGAATTTGTGTGTTTTGGTTTGCTTTGCTAATTTGTGAATAAATATAATTCTTTGGAATCATGCCTGCTGTCTGTTTAATGTTGCACAAGAGTGAATGAATAGTCAACCTCTGCTGCTTCAAGAACTCCGAAATCCTTCAGGCATTACCGTTAATTTTGGTTGTTGTCATTAATTTAATTATTAATCAAAACTCCAAATTAATAGTTTAGCGTATTTTATGAGACTGATATCTTTAACTGGCTATCATTTTTCCCTCTATGGGAATGGTGCCCCACGAGGTGATTTAATGTTAATTAAGTCACATTATTTAACATAATTATTAATTATTATTCATAGTTATTAATTATTCCTGATAGCCAATTAAATCCCAACGTATTTGGTGCCGCCGTGTGAGGTAAAAATATGTTGATCCCAACATTAGCCTGATATTAACTGTAATTAAAACGTTATGCCTAATAAGTCAAGTGTCGATGGTCGTTGTTTTCATCAGTGTTTCTTGTGTCAATCTGGCTTTCCTATGAGCAAGTACCCAGCCGCTGATGTATGTCTGTGTGTAGCCAAATATTGTTTGCGATAGCATACTGACTTCATTGTTTATTGTTTTCTGTGGTGAATGCAACGAAGCCCTTGCTCATAATCAGTCAGTGGAGTTGTGTATTGTTTGCAATCTTTGAGCCTGGTTGCTCGGATTTGTGTTTGGTTGTGTTTGTGATAAAACTTGTACTGATGGATGTGCGCAAGCATACATTGCTGACCTGATCGTTTTCTGTGGTGAATGACTAGTGATCTTTTGCATTGTAGCCTAGGTCCTTGTTGATAAACGTGACGCGTTCGATCATCAACAGCAGAGGAGTGTTTGTGGTGTGTGCGTGCGTGCTCTAGACCCTCATATTTTCAGCATCCCCTCCCTTGAAATAGTTCCCATGGCTCTGTCCACCGATACCGATAACCGATGACTTCCTGCTTTTCATAACCGATGCCGATATCAATAACCGTTAACATTTTTAATAGTTTATATACACACCTTAGATAAAGAAAGGTAAAGATATAGTGAGTAAAAATAAATTTCACATGATAACTCTGCCTTTGACTTATAAAAATAATGTAACAGACATGGCTAGTGTTGTAATCATAACAAAAACAAGAAAAGTTATGACTAAAAAAACAAAAACATTTATTATTGCTTCACTCAGCTGCAGCAGTCAATAAAAAAAGGTTTTACAGAACAAAAACTCAGTGCAAAAATAAAGTGTATCACTGTCCATACAAAAATAATGGCTTCTAACAAAAGCCTTGTGTTCCTTGAGAACAAAACAAAATCATTTTTCATTTTAAACCAAATAAAGAAGGTTTCCCTGATCCACAATAAACCTGATTAGGTCTACATTCCCTCATAGGAGAACCTTTACAAAATACATTTTCAAAGAAGCCATCTACGTCAAGCTGGAACGACCATCGTTAAACAGAGGGGGTGGCTTACGACACCACTTATCCGCCACCTGCAATGCCGTCTTGGGATCCCTCCCCAGACGACCCACCCATTCACCCCTGGTTCCACCTGACCCTAACGACTCACATGGTGGCCAGGTGGGTCAACGACTCACGTTGTGACCTTAACGACTCTGAAACTAAGAGCTCACGTGACCCCTACGACCCGCACAGGGTTTATAGCCTGCAACTTCGTACCAGTCATTTAGAACTGAAGAAGCTTCTTGGATGAGAGGCGAAATGTCTTCAAGAAATGCAAGCAAGTCCAGTTGCCTACGATATTAGCGCTTACGATTTTCAAGTAGTTTTTCTCTTAACTTTAGTTTAGTTCCTGCATGAGGATCTATCCATTTACATAAACATAGCCTCAAATGCCTCACAGATCGCTGTTGCTGTGTGCGACCCAGAAAACTCCTGCGAATGCAGTGTTGTTTTGATCATCTTATAATCTCCATCCAGCCATTGCGCTGTCAGACTTAACATGCTGACTGGACTTACGTCACGTGCCCAAATGTCAGTGGTTAGACTTAGATTTCATTTATTAATGCTTGCGAGTACATTATATAGTTCAGTAGACTGCTGCGGCTAAGTCTTCACATCCTCATACTCTCTCCATATACCGTCGTTTGATGATGAAACTTTAAGTGGCTAATCAGGCTGGATGTGTTTAAACTAGTGGACTTTTTACCCCCTCTCGGCACTTTGGCTGAACATTTATTGCATACTGCAATCACGTTGTCTTTTTCAGAAACAGTAAAAAAAAAAAGGCCCACACTGGTGGTGGCGGCTCCATGTTTATGTTTGAGGTGGCGCATCAATATGACGTTATGTGCACGACAACAGCAGGCAGCAGCAGCACAGGGCAAACAAACGGACTGAAAACGAGCAAAATCAAGCCAATGTTGGCTATTTATAATTGGATCTAGTTATCGGCAAAAAATGGAATTATCGGACTTGTCTGTGTGATGTAATTTTTTTCCAATATCGGGCTGATAATTGTCGGTACCGATAGTTATCGTGCATCCCTATTTAAATCCTATCTGTCTGATAGATCTTTCTTTGTGGCTGTTGGTCCTCATAAGTCAGAGTCCCCCACAGTCTACACCCTAAACCCTACATCCTTGCTGCCTACTCTGTACCTCCATGTATCCTGCTCTCTTCCTCACCCTGTGTGTGTGTGTGTGTGTGTGTGTGTGTCAAGGTGAGGTGTTGGTCTTCCTGGACAGTCACTGTGAGGTCAACCAGGCATGGCTGCAGCCTCTGCTGGCTCCCATCCAGAAGGACCGCCGCACCGTCGTCTGTCCCGTCATCGACATCATCTCAGCCGACACGCTGTCCTACTCGCCCTCGCCCATCGTCAGGGGAGGCTTCAACTGGGGGCTGCACTTCAAGTGGGACCCCGTCCCCCCAGCCGAGCTCAACGGGCCTGAGGGAGCTGCCGGACCAATCAGGTAACTGGCTGATCAATCAGTTGCCCAACTGACCTATCAGAGGCCTGTACGCCAACTTTAAGCAGGATTTAAAGTTAGTGAGGTAACTTCAGGGTTAACTCTGGGTTTCCAGTACTTCAAAGTGGGTTCTCTTTTTTACGGGATAAATCACCATGGTAACTGGTGCTGAACAGCTGACCTGCTCCAGAGCAGGTTAACTTCAGGTTAAAGGATCACAGCCTGTCAACAAGTCAAAGACAATTTTCTCTACGGAAACATTAAAGTATATCGTATCATACCGTATCTCTGACCAATCAGATCACTGATGAAAAAAAGTATCCATGGACAAAGTGTGGAGTGACAGGTAAAAGAGAGGAGCCTGTATGTTGTTACAGGTGAGTTAGAATCATTTCATATTTCCACTGGTTTTAAAACAGCTTCTAACAAAAATCGTTTACACACTAAACACATGATTTTAGCAGGATTTGAAATAATTGAGTTTATTTCAGTGACTGCTGACAGTGGTGCTGCTTTTACTCTCCAATTCATCACTGCAGCTCAGAAGACATGAGACACCTGTGTGATGATAAAACAGATCATATTTTATTAGTAAAATAATCCTCACACTGTTAATCAGCTCCTGTTATTATAAATGTCACATGTCAGTCAGACAGACCTCATCGGTCATCACCTCACAGGGCTTTACAGCATACGACATCCCTCTGTCCTTAAGACCCTCACAGCGGATAAGGAAAAACTCCCCAAAAAAAACCCCTTTAACGGGGAAAAAAAACGGTAGAAACCTCAGGAAGAGCAACTGAGGAGGGATCCCTCTTCCAGGACGGACAGACGTGCAATAGATGTCGTACAGAACAGATCAGCATAATAAATTAACAGTAATCCATATGACACAATGAGACAGAGAGAGAGAGAGAGAGAGAGAGAGAGAGATGCAGGTAATGACAGTAGCTTACAACAACATTAATGAAAGTAATAATATTATAGTTATAGTTCTGGCTACTGTGGTACAATATGTTGAAAGTATGTATTAATATCTGACAGTATACTTGTGTGACAATAGTCATATGTGTATAATAACAGTAGAAGTATGACTAATGACTAATGATGGCAGCAGCAGCAGGAGGCATCTGGCAGGACCACGGCAGCAGCACAACCACACACGTCACGCTGTCCAGGCACCGCTGTGATATGAGTTAATCTGAGAGACAGTGGAGCACAAAGGCTCCGGAGAAGAAGCCGAGTTAGTGACATCCAGAATGGCCGAGTTAGCAAGATGCAGTAATAGGATACGAGAGAGAGAGAGAGAGAGAGAGAGAGAGAGAGAGAGAGAGGGAGCCCGGTGTATTATAGGGGGGTCCTCCGGCAGACTAGGCCTAAGTCAGCCTAACTAGGGGCTGGTACAGGGCAAGCCTGAGCCAGCCCTAACTATAAGCTTTATCAAAGAGGAAAGTCTTAAGTCTAGTCTTAAATGTGGAGATGGTGTCTGCCTCCCGGACCGTAACAGGAAGATGATTCCACAGGAGAGGAGCCTGATAGCTGAAGGCTCTGGCTCCTGATCTACTTTTGGAGACTTTAGGGACCACGAGTAACCCTGCGTTCTCAGAGCGCAGTGTTCTGGTGGGATAATATGGCACTATGAGCTCTCTAAGATATGATGGAGCTTGACCATTTAGAGCTTTATAAGTTAACAGTAGGATTTTAAATTCAATTCTGGATTTTACAGGGAGCCAGTGCAGAGAAGCTAAAACAGGAGAAATATGATCTCGTTTCTTAGTTCCTGTTAGTACACAAGCTGCTGCATTCTGAATTAGCTGGAGAGTTTTTAAGGACTTACTAGAGCTACCTGATTATAGAGAGTTACAGTAATCCAGCCTTGAGGTAACAAAAGCGTGGACCAATTTTTCTGCATCTTTTCGGGTCAGGATAGGCCTAATTTTCGCAATATTACGCAGATGAAAAAATGCAGTCCGTGAGGTTTGCTTTAAATGAGAATTAAAAGACAAATCTTGATCAAATATTACTCCGAGGTTTCTTACGGTAGTGCTAGAGGCCAGAGCAATGCCATCTGGAGAAACTATGTCATCAGATAAAGAGTCTCTGAGTTGTTTGGGGCCAAGAACAATAACTTCAGTTTTGTCTGAATTTAACATCAGGAAATTGGTGCTCATCCAATTTTTTATGTCTTTAAGGCAGTTATGGAGTTTAGTTAATTGATTACTTTAGATTATAGTTTGTTGTTTACCTCCTGCGTCACTGACATTTTACTGTCTCGTCAACAAAACACTGTCTCTACCGTTTCATCTCATCTCATATGAAGCAGCTCCTTCATTCATGGTTCTGATGATGACGCTCGCAATTAACAGCCCCGCCCCTTTAACACAAACACGTTTATGGCTGCACAGGAAAACCCAGAGTTGACTGAAGTAGTTGATAACCATCTTTGCGGTACCGGTTATCAGACGGCCAATGAGACGGGTTAGTCAAACCAGATAGTGAGAAGACATCCCGGTTAAGGTGAACTGGCTCCTTAGTGCTGGCCTCTGGTGACCAGGTTATGTCGTTTATAACCCGTTACTGAAACCTCCTGTGAATAAAATGATACATCACCCCCTCCTCCTTCTGCTCCTCCTCTTCCTCTTTCCCTCCTCCTCCTCCTCAGGTCTCCCACCATGGCAGGGGGTCTGTTTGCCATGAACAGGAAGTATTTTAACGAGCTCGGCCAGTACGACGCCGGCATGGACATCTGGGGCGGGGAAAATCTGGAGATCTCCTTCAGGGTGAGAACACTGTTTTACTGACTGTCAGTGAAGGTGTCATTTCAGCTGGAACACAGTGTTAGCCCCTCCCACTGAGGACGACCATGGGAGGACGGAGGAGACAAGGAAGGTCCAAGGAAGACTTAAACTGAACCTCCAACATGTCCTTAATCAGATCAGAGACACGTGGACACGGACGTACTGTCTCACTGTCTCACTGTGTCTCTGTGTCTCTGTTGGACAGATGTAGATGGACAGACTGTCTCATTGTGTCTCTGTTGGACAGATGTAGATGGACAGACTGTCTCACTGTGTCTCTGTGTCTCTGTTGGACAGATCTGGATGTGCGGTGGACAGCTGCTCATCATCCCATGCTCCAGAGTCGGACACATTTTCAGGAAGAGACGTCCGTACGGCTCGCCGGGTGGACAGGACACCATGGCCCACAATTCCCTGCGGCTTGCGCACGTATGGATGGACGAGTACAAGGTACACACACACACACACACACACACACACAGAGCTGGGATCATGACCCTCTGACCTCACTTCCTGTGTCTCTGTGGTCCAATCAGGAGCAGTATCTGTCCCTGCGTCCAGAGCTGCGTGAGCGCAGTTATGGCGACATCAGCGAGCGCATGGCGCTCAGGAAGCAGCTGCAGTGTAATTCGTTCCGCTGGTACCTTGACACCGTCTACCCCGAGATGCAGACTGCCGCCAACGGCAACAAGCAGCAGCAGCAGCCGCTGTTCATCAACAAGGGCCTGAGACGTCCCAAAGTCCTGCAGAGAGGACGGGTACCTGAACGCATCTCACTAACATCTTCTGTGACGGTTAAAATTAGTCATACACAGTCATACACACACTTTAGTCCCGCCCCCAGATTTTACATGTCTCCACGCCAGCTATACCTACCACAGGAAGTATGTTGTCCGTCTGTCCGTCCCATCCTGGTCAACATGATGTCTCAGGTACACCTTGGTACAGAATGTCTTTAAATTTGGCACAAACGTCCACTGACAATGATCTGATTAGAAACTGAAGGTCAAAGGTCAGAGTGACATCATCACGTGGACATTAAAGAACGATAACGAATGACGGTCACTTTATTCACATCCAGGATGTTGTTTGTGACGCTGATGACATTATGAAATATGACGACTGGAGCTTTGACCGACGACAAACTAACTCTGTGTGTCTGCCGTCTTTCAGCTGCGTAACCTAGCAACCGGGCGTTGTCTGGTCGCCCAGGGCCGAGCCAGTCAGAAGGGCGGAGTTGTCGTCCTGCGACCGTGTGACCCCCGAGACCCCGAACAGGTGAGCCCGGCACATGATCACACAAAGGTGAGGTGGAAGGGACAAACAGGAAGTTAGATTGGCATCTGTCAGCAGAGTCAATGACTGGCGGACTTTGTTCCTGGGTACTCACACTTCAGTCCACAGCTGCGTCAGGTGGACTCTGCTGACCTCACCCTTTAATTACCCACAATTCAATGTTTTTTTAATTCCATAGACGAATAAAAAAAACTTGTGTGTAAAACAGATTCTGTCGAAAATGAAAACACTTGAAACATGTCAGTCAGAAATAAAACAGGTGACAGAGGGAGATCATATCACATGATGTCACTGCAGCTCTCGGCGGCGCAGCGTGAAGCCTCGCACACAGGTGAGATCGGAGAATGTTCGGAGGCTGATGAAGTGTACAGTACAGGCCAAAAGTTTGGACACACCTTCTCATTCAATGCGTTTTCTTTATTTTCATGACTATTTACATTGTAGATTCTCACTGAAGGCATCAAAACTATGAATGAACACATGTGGAGTTATGTACTTAACAAAAAAAGGTGAAATAACTGAAAACATGTTTTATATTCTAGTTTCTTCAAAATAGCCACCCTTTGCTCTGATTACTGCTTTGCACACTCTTGGCATTCTCTCCATGAGCTTCAAGAGGTAGTCACCTGAAATGGTTTCCACTTCACAGGTGTGCCTTATCAGGGTTAATTAGTGGAATTTCTTGCTTTATCAATGGGGTTGGGACCATCAGTTGTGTTGTGCAGAAGTCAGGTTAATACACAGCCGACAGCCCTATTGGACAACTGTTAAAATTCATATTATGGCAAGAACCAATCAGCTAACTAAAGAAAAACGAGTGGCCATCATTACTTTAAGAATTGAAGGTCAGTCAGTCCGGAAAATTGCAAAAACTTTAAATGTGTCCCCAAGTGGAGTCGCAAAAACCATCAAACGCTACAACGAAACTGGCACACATGAGGACCGACCCAGGAAAGGAAGACCAAGAGTCACCTCTGCTTCTGAGGATAAGTTCATCCGAGTCACCAGTCTCAGAAATGGCAAGTTAACAGCAGCTCAGATCAGAGACCAGATGAATGCCACACAGAGTTCTAGCAGCAGACCCATCTCTAGAACAACTGTTAAGAGGAGACTGCGCCAATCAGGCCTTCATGGTCAAATAGCTGCTAGGAAACCACTGCTAAGGAGAGGCAACAAGCAGAAGAGATTTGTTTGGGCCAAGAAACACAAGGAATGGACATTAGACCAGTGGAAATCTGTGCTTTGGTCTGAGGAGTCCAAATTTGAGATCTTTGGTTCCAACCGCCGTGTCTTTGTGAGACGCAGAAAAGGTGAACGGATGGATTCCACATGCCTGGTTCCCACTGTGAAGCATGGAGGAGGAGGTGTGATGGTGTGGGGGTGTTTTGCTGGTGACACTGTTGGGGATTTATTCAAAATTGAAGGCACACTGAACCAGCATGGCTACCACAGCATCCTGCAGCGACATGCCATCCCATCCGGTTTGCGTTTAGTTGGACGATCATTTATTTTTCAACAGGACAATGACCCCAAACACACCTCCAGGCTGTGTAAGGGCTATTTGACCAAGAAGGAGAGTGATGGAGTGCTGCGGCAGATGACCTGGCCTCCACAGTCACCGGACCTGAACCCAATCCAGATGGTTTGGGGTGAGCTGGACTGCAGAATGAAGGCAAAGGGGCCAACAAGTGCTAAACACCTCTGGGAACTCCTTCAAGACTGTTGGAAAACCATTTCAGGTGACTACCTCTTGAAGCTCATGGAGAGAATGCCAAGAGTGTGCAAAGCAGTAATCAGAGCAAAGGGTGGCTATTTTGAAGAAACTAGAATATAAAACATGTTTTCAGTTATTTCACCTTTTTTTTGTTAAGTACATAACTCCACATGTGTTCATTCATAGTTTTGATGCCTTCAGTGAGAATCTACAATGTAAATAGTCATGAAAATAAAGAAAACGCATTGAATGAGAAGGTGTGTCCAAACTTTTGGCCTGTACTGTACGTGGTTAGAGTAATGTTCGGAGGCTGATGAAGTGTACGTGGTTAGAGCAATGTTTGGAGGCTGATGTAGCGTACGTGGTTAGAGCAATGTTTGGAGGATGATGAAGCGTACGTGGTTAGAGCAATGTTCGGAGGCTGATGAAGTGTACGTGGTTAGAGCAATGTTTGGAGGCTGATGAAGCGTACGTGGTTAGAGCAATGTTCGGAGGCTGATGAAGCGTACGTGGTTAGAGCAATGTTTGGAGGCTGATGAAGCGTACGTGGTTAGAGCAATGTTCGGAGGCTGATGAAGCGTACCTGGTTAGAGTAATGTTTGGAGGATGATGAAGTGTACGTGGTTAGAGCAATGTTTGGAGGATGATGAAGCGTACATGGTTAGAGTAAAGTTTGGAGGATGATGAAGCGTACCTGGTTAGAGTAAAGTTTGGAGGATGATGAAGCGTACGTGGTTAGAGTAATGTTTTGAGGATGATGAAGCGTACGTGGTTAGAGCAATGTTTGGAGGCTGATGAAGTGTACGTGGTTAGAGTAGTGTTTGGAGGCTGATGAAGCATACCTGGTTAGAGTAAAGTTCGGAGGCAATGAAGTGTGCGTGGTTAGAGCAATGTTTGGAGGATGATGAAGTGTACGTGGTTAGAGTAATGTTTGGAGGATGATGAAGCGTACCTGGTTAGAGTAATGTTTGGAGGATGATGAAGCGTACGTGGTTAGAGCAATGTTTGGAGGATGATGAAGCGTACATGGTTAGAGTAAAGTTTGGAGGATGATGAAGCGTACCTGGTTAGAGTAAAGTTTGGAGGATGATGAAGCGTACGTGGTTAGAGTAATGTTTTGAGGATGATGAAGCGTACGTGGTTAGAGCAATGTTTGGAGGCTGATGAAGTGTACGTGGTTAGAGTAGTGTTTGGAGGCTGATGAAGCGTACCTGGTTAGAGTAAAGTTCGGAGGCAATGAAGTGTGCGTGGTTAGAGCAATGTTTGGAGGATGATGAAGTGTACGTGGTTAGAGTAATGTTTGGAGGATGATGAAGCGTACCTGGTTAGAGTAATGTTTGGAGGATGATGAAGCGTACCTGGTTAGAGTAATGTTTGGAGGATGATGAAGCGTACGTGGTTAGAGCAATGTTTGGAGGATGATGAAGCGTACATGGTTAGAGTAAAGTTTGGAGGATGATGAAGCGTACCTGGTTAGAGTAAAGTTTGGAGGATGATGAAGCGTACGTGGTTAGAGTAATGTTTTGAGGATGATGAAGCGTACGTGGTTAGAGCAATGTTTGGAGGCTGATGAAGCGTACCTGGTTAGAGTAGTGTTTGGAGGCTGATGAAGCGTACCTGGTTAGAGTAAAGTTCGGAGGCAATGAAGTGTACGTGGTTAGAGCAATGTTTGGAGGATGATGAAGCGTACCTGGTTAGAGTAATGTTTGGAGGCTGATGAACTGTACGTGGTTAGAGTAAAGTTTGGAGGATGATGAAGCGTACGTGGTTAGAGTAATGTTTGGAGGATGATGAAGCGTACCTGGTTAGAGTAATGTTTGGAGGCTGATGAACTGTACGTGGTTAGAGTAATGTTTTGAGGATGATGAAACGTACCTGGTTAGAGCAATGTTTTGAGGATGATGAAGCGTACGTGGTTAGAGTAATGTTTGGAGGCTGATGAAGCGTACGTGGTTAGAGCAATGTTTGGAGGATGATGAAGCGTACGTGGTTAGAGTAATGTTTGGAGGATGATGAAGCGTACCTGGTTAGAGTAATGTTTGGAGGATGATGAAGCGTACGTGGTTAGAGTAATGTTTTGAGGATGATGAAACGTACCTGGTTAGAGCAATGTTTTGAGGATGATGAAGCGTACGTGGTTAGAGTAATGTTTGGAGGCTGATGAAGCGTACGTGGTTAGAGCAATGTTTGGAGGATGATGAAGCGTACGTGGTTAGAGTAATGTTTGGAGGATGATGAAGCGTACCTGGTTAGAGTAATGTTTGGAGGATGATGAAGTGTGCGTGGTTAGAGCAATGTTTGGAGGCTGATGAAGTGTACGTGGTTAGAGCAATGTTTGGAGGATGATGAAGCGTGCGTGGCTAGAGTAATGTTTGGAGGCTGATGAAGCGTACGTGGTTAGAGTAATGTTTGGAGGATGATGAAGCGTACATGGTTAGAGCAATGTTTGGAGGCTGACGAAGCGTACGTGGTTAAAGTAATGTTTGGAGGATGATGAAGCGTACCTGGTTAGAGTAGTGTTTGGAGGCTGATGAAGCGTACCTGGTTAGAGTAAAGTTCGGAGGCAATGAAGTGTACGTGGTTAGAGCAATGTTTGGAGGATGATGAAGCGTACCTGGTTAGAGTAATGTTTGGAGGCTGATGAACTGTACGTGGTTAGAGTAAAGTTTGGAGGATGATGAAGCATACGTGGTTAGAGTAATGTTTGGAGGATGATGAAGCGTACCTGGTTAGAGTAATGTTTGGAGGCTGATGAACTGTACGTGGTTAGAGTAAAGTTTGGAGGATGATGAAGCGTATCTGGTTGGAGCAATGTTTGGAGGATGATGAAGCGTACGTGGTTAGAGTAATGTTTGGAGGATGATGAAGCGTACCTCATTAGAGTAATGTTTGGAGGATGATGAAGCGTACCTGGTTAGAGTAATGTTTGGAGGATGATGAAGCGTACGTGGTTAGAGTAATGTTTGGAGGATGATGAAGCGTACCTGGTTAGAGTAATGTTTGGAGGCTGATGAACTGTACGTGGTTAGAGTAAAGTTTGGAGGATGATGAAGCGTATCTGGTTGGAGCAATGTTTGGAGGATGATGAAGCGTACGTGGTTAGAGTAATGTTTGGAGGATGATGAAGCGTACCTCATTAGAGTAATGTTTGGAGGATGAAGAAGCGTACCTGGTTAGAGTAATGTTTGGAGGATGATGAAGTGTGCGTGGTTAGAGCAATGTTTGGAGGCTGATGAAGTGTACGTGGTTAGAGCAATGTTTGGAGGATGATGAAGCGTGCGTGGCTAGAGTAATGTTTGGAGGCTGATGAAGCGTACGTGGTTAGAGTAATGTTTGGAGGATGATGAAGCGTACGTGGTTAGAGCAATGTTTGGAGGCTGACGAAGCGTACGTGGTTAAAGTAATGTTTGGAGGATGATGAAGCGTACGTGGTTAGAGTAATGTTCGGAGGCTGATGAAGCGCACGTGGTTAAATCCATGAAGAACAGAGTGAAGGTATGAAGCTTTAGTTTCCCTCCTGGTTCACACTCAGTCTGAACAGAAGCATCAATCAGAGCTCAGAAATGTTTCTGATTCATCTTCGTACAACATTCAGAGTTTTTGTCAGTTTATACGTCATGAACATCCTCAGACTTTTGTTTATGGGTCCTTGAAAAGCCATGGGAAAGTTATCATGGTCCTGAAATGATAGAAACAGTTTTCCAGGCCTGGAAAAGTTTGGAATTCACAGAAACTTTGAGTTTACAGTTTTGTTTTAAACCTGTTCATAAAAAACAAAAACCTGTTTTAACGTCACATGAGCTCCACTTCCTGTACAAGCTACTCTGTGTCACCAGTGTCAAGTGATGCACATGGACCGAACCACCATGGCATCAGTGGCGAGGTCACCAGGGACAGTCCACAAACATGTCTCTTTATATTTGTGTTGTGTAACATCAAAAACACACACTGATTTATTGATGATCAGAACTATCTGTTCACACGCCAAATTTACTTTCAAATTTAAAGGTTTTACAGATAGAAACCATTTCAGCACAGGAAACACACCTAATGTCATGTTCACACATTTATGGATTTACTTCCTGTACATTCATTGGTCATGTGACATTTGTAACTGCCTTTCTGTTTATTTGCATATTTTTGTTAACTTCCTATGATCTAGTAAACAAATATATGTGAGGTGAAATTAAAGTTGGTGTTTACACAGTTAGTTCTGATCATGTGACCTGTGTGTCAGACTGATCATGTGACCTGTGTGTCAGACTGATCACGTGACCTGTGTGTGTCAGACTGATCATGTGACCTGTGTCTGATCATGTGACCTGTGTGTCAGACTGATCACGTGACCTGTGTGTGTCAGACTGATCATGTGACCTGTGTCTGATCATGTGACCTGTGTGTCAGACTGATCATGTGACCTGTGTGTGTCAGACTGATCATGTGACCTGTGTCAGACTGATCATGTGACTTGTGTGTTTCAGGACTGGGCGTACGACGAGGAGGGTCAGCTGATCCTGGCAGGTCTTCTGTGTTTGGACGTGTCGGAGGTCAGGACCTTTGACCCGCCCAGGCTGATGAAGTGTCATGGCTCGGGAGGTTCGCAGCAGTGGAGCCTCGGGGTGAGACGCCGTCACACATGCCGCGACTTAAACGCATGACACGCGATGCTGTCATGTTGCTCTCTGATTGGCTGTCTCTGTGTCTCTGTGTCTGTCCTGTAGAAGTCTAACCGGCTCTACCAGGTCTCCGTTGGCCAGTGTCTCTCCGTTGCCCAGCCAATCGGGCCCAAGGGTTACGTCTCCATGGCGATCTGCGACGCCTCGCAGGCGCAGCAGTGGCAGCTGGAGGGCTGAGGACGATGACATCACTGCTCCTGAAGTTTTATTGAGACTGTTGTTTTAGACGTTGGTCTTGTTCTCAGGACGACTTTTATCAAGCTCAACATTTTATTCATCGTCTTTCTAAAGCTTTCAGACATTCCAGGTCCAGGAAGGACTGGAAAACACGTCCTGGAATATTCTGGAATAATTTCAGTGTTGGAGACAGGACTCTTCTGTTGGAGTTCTAGGTCTGGAACGTACTGGAGCGAGTCTGTGTGTGAAGCTGTGTGATGTCAGAGGACAGGTGGACTTCTGTCTCACACCTGTGTGATGTCAGAGGACAGGTGGACCTCTGTCTCACACCTGTGTGATGTCAGAGGACAGATGGACCTCTGTGTCACACCTGTGTGATGTCAGAGGACAGGTGGACCTCTGTGTCACACCTGTGTGATGTCAGAGGACACGTGGAGCTCTGTGTCACACCTGTGTGAGGTCAGAGGACAGATGGACCTCTGTGTCACACCTGTGTGATGTCAGAGGACACGTGGACCTCTGTCTCACACCTGTGTGATGTCAGAGGACACGTGGAGCTCTGTGTCACACCTGTGTGATGTCAGAGGACAGATGGACCTCTGTGTCACACCTGTGTGATGTCAGAGGACACGTGGAGCTCTGTCTCACACCTGTGTGATGTCAGAGGACAGGCGGAGCTCTGTTTCACACCTGTGTGATGTCAGAGGACACGTGGAGCTCTGTGTCACACCTGTGTGATGTCAGAGAACAGGCGGAGCTCTGTGTCACACCTGTGTGATGTCAGAGGACACGTGGAGCTCTGTGTCACACCTGTGTGATGTCAGAGAACAGGCGGAGCTCTGTCTGACAGTTTGTGTCATTTCATCATCAATAAATCTTCAACACAACGAACAGACTGAATTATTTTACCTGTCTTTAATGACGCCTGAATGAATGACGTAGAGCCGCCACCCATAGAAGAGGAAAGAAAAAGGCGCTCGAAATCGACACAAGGTAATAGCGGCCATGGAGGGACACAATGATCGCCTTTCTGTCCCTCAGAGCCCGGTCCATGAACCAGGGTCCTTCCACTGGTCTCTGTTCCAAAGAGAAACGTGGCATGTTGTGAACACATGACGGCCTTAGACTAACGGCAGGTTACGTACGAGTGTCGGCTCATAGTGAGCACAACAGCAAAACAGTGGTCAGAAGTGAAGCATCAGAGAGGACACAGCGTCCTTTAGGGTTGTCAAAAGTATCGATACTCAAACACTGTATCCGGATACAATACTAATTTACAAAAGTATCGATACTAACAGTGCACGCCACCTCAGCGCCTGTCGGGTGTGCACGATGGGTCCAACGGACACGCGTTGTGCAGGCAGCGTCTGGCAGGCACAGAGCCCTCGCTGCAACCCGGCTTGTTGTCGTCGCTGTGCATGCATGCACACATTTCTGTTGCTGGAATATGGCCAGCGCAGCTGCAGGAGGATCAGAGCAGCCAGTTTTGGTCAAAAATGATAAAGGAAAAAGCGCTCTTTGGTAATATTTAGTGAAGTGAACACAGCACGCTGCAGACGGCAGGTACAGCCCCTCCCCTCACTAGCAGCTGAGCAGCTGGTGTCGCCAGCATCAAACTAAAATATAACTTGTAACGTTAATGTTGGAGCTAAGCAGAAAACTATCAGTCATGCCCGTCTGTAACATCAATAGACAATGTTAGTTTAACAGGACAACACAATTATGTGTGTCTAAAAGTTATGTTAACCCCTGGTTCTCTGATCACACAGTGAGGTAGAAACAGGAGCATCCTGAGCCTAAACTACCAACTCTATTTGATCAGCAATGAAAATATGGTGCCAATTCACCAGAAGCACAGAAAATAAACAGGGCTGTAGATAAATACATTTGTATGGACAGATCTTGTTTCTGGTTGTTATTTATTTTGGGGGATTTTTTGTTATCATTGATGTTGCTGTTCTGATCTTTATTTAAAAAATGACATGCCTCTTAAGTTTTTTGCTGCTGTATCAAAAATGGTATCGAGTATTGAATATTTTCCTGGGTATCGATATCGAGTTTGAAATTTTAGTATCATAACAACCCTAGCGTCCTTTAGGTCCACAGCGACAGTTCAGAGTACACGCTAAACATGAAGTCTACGCCCAGACTACAGATGTCGTGCTTGGGTCACTGGGAGCGACAAGCATGCGTCCCGTCCACCTAGTTGAAGAGGCGGGGACTCTGCGGTTCTGTCCTGTTACCTTTGCAGATAATGAGGAATGGCTGGGTTGCTCAGCGTTTCTCTGTCGGTCCGTGGCGTGATCAGAACAAAGATTCATCCGGCGAGTTAAGAACAGCGGCCACGGTCAATTTAATTCAAACATTTGAGGTTCTCCGTCATGGTAAACACCACGCAGAAACCACCACGGAGCTTCCTTCCAGCAACTCCTCACACGGGGATTACAGGAGGCGGCGGCGCACAGCAGCAGTTAAGGTCTCAATGATGTCATGAAGATTCTGCCTGACTCCACCTGGGTCTGTCCAGTCTCAGCCAATGGGGAGTGGGAGTTTGGGAGCAAATTATACTGAGGCGTGATTTACTGGACCAACGGAGGTTTGTCTTCGCTGTGGAACACGTGGTCGAGGTCCCACTATTTTTCATTAATAATGTCATCGTCCAGATCAAGCGACTCTCGAGATTCATTGGAGTCTCTGCAACATGTTAATGTTCTCTGATGTAGTTCCACCTGATGGTCACCAGGTGTCAGCGCTGTGAAGGAATTTATTCAAAGACTCCTTGAAAAGACGTGAATAATCCTTGAGGAGGCTGAGGCCCTTAAACAGGTTCCAGGTATCCTTAAAGAGGCGTTGAGGGTCCTTGTAAAGGTTACAAGGGCCTTGAAAGAAGAGTGAATGCTGTAAATACTTCCAGTTGACCACAGAAATCAATACGGTGTGTGTGTGTGTGTGTCGGGCCTGCAGCGTATTGACGAGAAGAGAAAGCTAATTATTTCGGGGGCTTAGTCACTGGAAGCCATCAATTAGACTCTGATCACACACACACACACACATACACACACACATGCACATGCACACAGATGAACCTTATTGATCGCTCACTGTGTGAGTTGAGGGACCAGTTAAGTTTATTGATGATCACGCGTATTCACAAATCTTCCTCGTGCTAAGAGTCGCTCCTAGAGACGAAATTCTAAGAAAATTCTTAGAATTGTGGCGGTTTCTTAGAATTTCCCCTTAAAGTTAAGACTAGGTCCTCGTAAAGATAAAAGTTATTCACAAAACATCTCAGACCTTAAAAGAGCTCCTAAGGAGACAAACTGTTGGTTCTTCAAGGCCTTTAAGGAGGTTCCAGGACCCTCAAGAGCATTTCTAGAAGCCATCATTAGTTCTTAAAGAGTTTCCAACCTTCCTTATAAAGATTCCCAGGCCTTGAGCAGGTTCCAGGACTCCTCTGTGTGTGTGTATGTGTATCTGTCTGTCTGTCTGTGTGTCTGTCTGTGTGTGCAGATTGATTTCCATTACAGAGCTTTCAGACACACAAACAGGCAGATTAATGTGACATCACGCAGCGGCCACCGGCTGATTGGACGGTTGAATTGAATTTGTCTCATAAATCCATCTTTAGAAATGTGGAGAGACTTTATTGATTTGCAGCTCTGTGACAGAAACATCACTGCTGTGTGTGTGTGTGTGTGTGTTTGTGTGTAGTCCTTGAGTTCTGTTGGTGAAACGTTCCGATGCTGAAACGTTCTGGTGGTGAAAAATTCTGGTGGTGAAACTCTCAGATTGTGAAGTGTTCTGTTGGTGAAATGTTCTGATCCTGAAACGTTCTGATGGTGAAACATTATGATGGTGAAACTTTCAAATTGTGAAACGTTCTGATGGTCAGTGAAACATTCTGATGGTGGAACGTTCTGATGGTGAAAAGTTCTGTTGGTGAAAAGTTCTGGTGGTGAAACTCTCAGATTATGAAGTGTTCTGTTAGTGAAACGTTCCGATGCTGAAACGTTCTGATGGTGAAAAGTTCTGGTGGTGAAACTCTCAGATTGTGAAGTGTTCTGTTGGTGAAATGTTCCAATGCTGAAACGTTCTGATGGTGAAAAATTCTGGTGGTGAAACTCTCAGATTGTGAAGTGTTCTGTTGGTGAAACGTTCTGATGCTGAAACGTTCTGACGGTGGAACATTACGATGGTGAAACTTTCAAATTGTGAAACGTTCTGATGGTCAGTGAAACATTCTGATGGTGGAACGTTCCGATGCTGAAACGTTCTGATGCTGAAACGTTCTGATGGTTGAAATGTTCTGATGGTGAAAGGTTCTGATGCTGAAACGTTCCTATGGTGTAACGTTCTGACAGTGAATTGCTCTGATGCTGAAACGTTCTGATGGTGAAATGCTCTGATGGTGTAATGTTCCGATGGTGACGTGTTTCAATGGTGGAACGTTCTGATGGTGACTTTCTGATTGTGAAATGTTCTGATGCTGAAACGTTCCTATGGTGTAACGTTCTGACAGTGAATTGCTCTGATGCTGAAATGGTCTGATGGTGAAATGGTCTGATGGTGTAATGTCCCAATGGTGACATGTTTCAATGGTGGAACGTTCTGATGATGACTTTCTGATGGGGAAACGATCTGATGGTCAGTGAAACATTCTGATAAAGAAACGTTCTGATGGTGACACGTTCCAAAGGTGAAAGGTTCTGATGGCCAGTGAAACACTCTGATGGTGAAACATTCAACATGGTGAAAAATTCCAATGGTGAAAAATTCTGACGGTAAAATGTTGACGGGCAGTGAAACATTCTAATGGTGAAACGTTCTGATGGTAAAACACTTGTTAATGAAACGTACTGATGGTCAGGGAAACATTCTGATGGTGAAATGTTCTGATGGTAAAACACTTGTTGGTGAAACCTTATGATGGTCAGGGAAACATTCCGATGGCGAAACATTCTGATGGTGAATCATTCTGTTGTTGAAATGTTCTGATGGTAAAACACTTGTTGGTGAAATGTTCTGATGGTGAAATATTCTGATCATTTAATGTTCTGATGGTAAAACTCTTGATGGTGTGATGTTCTGATCCGGTCTGATATGGTAAAATGATCAGTCAAATGTTCCGATGGTGAAACGTTCTGATGGTGAAACATTCTGACGGTGAAACGTTCTGATGGTGAAACATTCTGATGGTGAAACGTTATCATGGTCAGAGAAACGTTCCGATGGTGAATCGCTGTGATGGTGAAACATTCTGATGGTGAAATATTCTGATGATTTAATGTTCTGATGGTAAAACTCTTGATGGTGTAATGTTCTGATCCAGTCCGATATGGTAAAATGATCAGTCAAATGTTCCAATGGTGAAACATTCTGATGGTGAAACATTCTGACGGTGAAACGTTCTGATGGTGAAACGTTCTGACGGTGAAACGTTCTCATGGTGAAACGTTCTGATGGTGACACGTTCCGAAGGTGAAAGGTTCTAATGGCCAGTGAAACATTCTGATGGTCAAACACTCTGATGGTGAAACGTTTCAATGGTGAAACGTTCTGATGGTGACACGTTCCGAAGGTGAAAGGTTCTAATGGCCAGTGAAGCATTCTGATGGTGAAACATTCTGATGGTCAAACACTCTGATGGTGAAACATTCTGATGGTCCAACACTCTGATGGTGAAACATTCTGATGCTGAAATGTTCTGATGGTGAAACATTTTGATGGTGGAACGTTCTGATGGTGGAACATTCTGATGGTCAGTGAAACACTCTGATGGTCAAACGTTCCAATGGTGAAACGTTCTGGTGCTGAAATGTTCTGATGGTGAAACATTCTGATGGTGGAACGTTCTGATGGTCAGTGAAACATTCTGATGGTGAAACATTCTGTTGGTGGAACGTTCTGATGGTGGAATGTTCTGATGGTCAGTGAAACACTCTGATGGTGAAACGTTCCAATGGTGAAACGTTCAGATGGTCAAACACTTGATGGTGAAACGTTCTGATGGTGAAACATTCTGATGGTGGAACGTTCTGATGGTGGAACGTTCTGATGGTCAGTGAAACACTCTGATGGTGAAACGTTCCAATGGTGAAACGTTCAGATGGTCAAACACTTGATGGTGAAACGTTCTGATGGTGAAACATTCTGATGGTGAAACATTCTGATGGTGGAACGTTCTGATGGTCAGTGAAACACTCTGATGGTGAAACATTCCAATGGTGAAACGTTCAGATGGTCAAACACTTGATGGTGAAACGTTCTGATGGTGAAACATTCTGATGGTGGAACGTTCTGATGGTGGAACGTTCTGATGGTCAGTGAAACACTCTGATGGTCAAACGTTCCAATGGTGAAACGTTCAGATGGTGAAACGTTCTGATGCTGAAACGTTCTGATGCTGAAATGTTCTGATGGTGAAACATTCTGATGGTGGAACGTTCTGATGGTCAGTGAAACGTTCTGATGGTGAAACATTCTGTTGGTGGAACGTTCTGATGGTGGAACGTTCTGATGGTCAGTGAAACGTTCTGATGGTGAAACGTTCCAATGGTGAAACGTTCAGATGGTCAAACACTTGATGGTGAAACGTTCTGATGGTGAAACATTCTGATGGTGGAACGTTCTGATGGTGGAACATTCTGATGGTCAGTGAAACACTCTGATGGTCAAACGTTCCAATGGTGAAACGTTCAGATGGTGAAACGTTCTGATGCTGAAACGTTCTGATGCTGAAATGTTCTGATGGTGAAACATTCTGATGGTGGAACGTTCTGATGGTCAGTGAAACATTCTGATGGTGAAACATTCTGTTGGTGGAACGTTCTGATGGTGGAACGTTCTGATGGTCAGTGAAACACTCTGATGGTGAAACGTTCCAATGGTGAAACGTTCAGATGGTGAAACACTTGATGGTGAAACGTTCTGATGGTGAAACATTCTGATGGTGGAACGTTCTGATGGTGGAACGTTCTGATGGTGGAACGTTCTGATGGTCAGTGAAACACTCTGATGGTGAAACGTTCCAATGGTGAAACACTTGATGGTGAAACGTTCTGATGGTGAAACATTCTGATGGTGAAACATTCTGTTGGTGGAACGTTCTGATGGTGACACGTTCCGAAGGTGAAAGGTTCTAATGGCCAGTGAAACATTCTGATGGTGAAACATTCTGATGGTGAAACATTCTGATGGTCAGTGAAACATTCTGATGGTGAAACGTTCCAATGGTGAAACACTTGATGGTGAAACATTCTGATGGTGAAACATTCTGATGGTCAGTGAAACATTCTGATGGTGAAACGTTCCAATGGTGAAACACTTGATGGTGAAACGTTCTGATGCTGAAATGTTCTGATGGTGAAACATTCTAATGGTCAGTGAAACATTCTGATGGTGAAACATTCTGTTGGCGGAACGTTCCGACGGTGAAACGTTCAGATGGTGAAACACTTGATGCTGAAATGTTCTGATGGTCAGTGAGTGTCTTGATAAAATCTGATGAACAATTTAACAACATGAATTGATGATCTGAGGCTGATGGATAAACTCATCATCCTCCTCTTCCTCTCTGCTCTGAGGTTAACTGTGTGCGTGTGTGTGTGTGTGTGTGTGTGTGTGTGAGTGTGTGTCTGTGTGTGAGTGTGTGTGAGAGGTAATCAGCGGTAAGTGGAGTGTTTCTGGACGGAGACGATCAGCCGCCTGCAGCCGATCAATACGGAGATCAATACTGAGAATGGAGGGAGAGATCTAACAGGTCATTATCTGTGTGTGCGTGCCTGTGTGCGTGTGTGTGTGATTATGTAAAACACTTGTTTATACAAACAGTGAAGTTGTGTGTGTTTGACTCTCAGCTGAACTCTGAACTTCCTGTCAGAGGTTTTAAAGAAGACACAAAGTTTTGGGTTCAAACTGTGGTCAACACACACACACAGACACACACACACACACACACACAGACACACACACACACACACACACACAGTGACAGGATGTTGTTGTTGAACTGTGGTCATTGACACTGTTACGTGTGTCCCCGCAGTATCATCCCGCTGCAGAGCCACTGTTTGAGATGAGTTGAAGAGGACGGGATGTCTGTCAGGCATTTTTTAATGTGGCCAATCAGAGACTCACATCTGTCTGTCAATCAAACACTTCTCAGTTTTTAATTCAGCCAATCACCTCTCTGATCATAACGTGTCACTTCAACCATCACTTGTTTTAGATGGACCGCCGCAAGAAGGCGTGTTCTTTGTTTAAGTCATGGGACAGTGAATCACAGCTGTTTGTTTCTGGCTGCCAGTGTTAGCTAGCGCAGTTAGCACGTTAGCTAAGTTAGCTGAAAAGTTTCACTTTAAAATGATAAATAAAAACGTCTTGTCTGTTGATACTCTGTCGAGGGTTAATGTTGAAATGGACGGTCCAGAGGGACGAGTCTGGCTATCCTGAGGACAGGGACACCAAACCCATGTCTCCACATCCAGGAGTGTGTGGACACTGGAGGAGAGCCGACAGACCCCGCTGACGTCCTGCCCTCCCTCTGGTTCTTGTAGCAGAGGAGCAGATCACAGCCTGGGTCAGCGGGGTTAGAGTCAGGACACTTGTCTCATCAGTCCCCGGGGATTTCATGTCCCTGTCCTCAGGACAGGTGAATGTGTTCCTCCAGACCAGTTCAGCACTAATCCAAGTATCAACAGAAAGAGACGTTAAAGTGTAAACTTTTCAGCGAGCTAATGTTGCAGCCAGAAACCAACATGTATGATCCATCGTCTGTTTGATCATCTCTCAGTGCTCCTCCTAAAATGTTCCTATATCCTGTCATGATCCAGGATTCAGGAGCTGATCTGGAGACAGCGTTAGCTAACAAGCTGGTGCGCTAGGAAGTAGATAAGTTTTCTATTTCTGCTTTAAACAAGCAGCTGTAAACACAAGGCTAACGTTATTTTTACTGTAACAATCTAACATATGTTTTTATCACTGGGCGTCTGAACAACATGAAACTGAGAGTCTGGTACTCATGCATGTGCACGTCTAAACTGGTGTCTCTCCGGCTCTGTAGGAGGACGTTTCTCACTTCCTGTAAAACCTTTTAACAGGTTCATTGTGATGCATCGTCTGATTGTTACATAATGATGTTACACACACACACACATACACACACACACACACACAGGTTGGGTTTCAGAGTCTAAGTGTGTCAGTAAAATGATCTGATCTGATACTGAACAAAGGGATGAAGTCTCAGAACCAAAGATCCTCCAGGACAAAAAGAAACGCATCACAAGATGCGGCAGCAGAATAAAGATGGCGTCCAGAATCAGTCTGCTACAGATCCGTTTCCACTGAGCGGTCTGAATCATTGTTTCAATTCAATTTTATTTATAAAGCCCAATATCACAAATCACAATTTGCCTCACAGGGCTTTACAGCATACGACATCCCTCTGTCCTTATGACCCTCACAGCTGATCAGGAAAAACTCCCCAAAAAACCCTTTAACGGGGAAAAAAACGGTAGAAACCTCAGGAAGAGCAACTGAGGAGGGATCCCTCTTCCAGGACGGACAGACGTGCAATAGATGTCGTACAGAACAGATCAGCATAATAAATTAACAGTAATCCATATGACACAATGAGACAGAGAGAGACAGAGAGAGAGAGAGAGATGCAGGTAATGACAGTAGGTTACAACAACATTATTGAAAGTAATAATATTATAGTTATAGTTCTGGCTACTGTGGTACAATATGTTGAAAGTATGTATTAATATCTGATAGTATACATGTGTGGGATGTTTCTGATCCCACAGTGAAAAGTTGTGGACATCGCTGTGTCTTCAGAGCCAGACTCCATTCAGGAAACCACTGATTTAAACTCTCTGAACTCAGGAGCTGCTGCTGGTCAGCTACTGGTCTGCTGCAGACCAGTAGATGCTGGACGCATCATGTTTTCAGGTGGTGTGTACGTTGGCCGTCTATCAGCTGTGAACATAATATCTCAACAACACCTTGAGGAAATGTCGTTAAATTTGACACAAACGTCCACCTGGACTGAACCATGAACTGATTGGAGCTTCGTGGTCAAGGGTCAGAGGTCAAGGCTGTTGTGACCTTGCACCCATCTCATTCTTGTGAATGCAATGTCTCAAGAACAGCTTGAGGGAATTTCTTCAAGTTTGGCCCAAACATCCACACTTAACAATAAACTGATTAGATGTGGGTGGTTGACAGACAAGGTCATTGTGACCTTATCTGTCATACAACATCTCAAGAATACCTTGAGAGACTGTTTTAAAATTTGGCACCAATGTCCACTTGGACTCAATTATGATTTAACTGGATTTTGGTCAGAGGTCAAAGGTCGCTCTGACCTGCATCTATCCCATTCTTGTGACAATGATATCTCCAGAACATCTTGAGGATGTTGGTTTGATTTGATTGGATTGGATTTTGATAGGTCAAAGGTCATTCTGACCTTGCATCGGTCTCACTTATGAATGTGATATCTCAAGAACACCTTCAGAGAATTTTCCAAATTTGGCAAAAACGTCCACCTGGACTGAAGAATACACTGATTAGAATTTTGGCAGTCGAAGGTCAAAGGTCAGTGTGACCTCACAAAACATATTTTTGCCCAAAACTGAAGAATTCACACACTAATGGTCAAAGGTCATCTTCACTGTGATATCATCATGTTTTCACAGACATGGATGGAAACCTGAGTGGTGGGCGGAGCCAAACAACTGACTCTTTATATTTTGGTTGTGGCTGGAGGTGATGTTGTGTTTGGTGTCTGAGGACAGACGAGGCTCATGTGTTCGTGCTGCATTCAGGGTCTGTGTATCCACACTACTGAGTGACACTGAAAGCAGCTCAGACTCGTATTGATCATATTGATCTCTGTTCTCCATCAGAGGAACAATAAAGAGTGTTTGTCACGTCACTGCACACGTTCACCTCCCGCTCCCACCAACACACACACACACACACACACACACACACACACACACAAAGGGGCGTAACGACCGACGCTCTGAAACACATCAGGAACTGCTTCACCGTCTCATTTCTGATCGATAAGGAGACGCACAGACGCAGGCTGCATTTACTGTCACACCTGCTCATGATAACCTCATTAAACTCCCTCCGACCAATCAGTGAATGGATGAATTAAACCTCTGGTTTAATTTGATAGATTAAATTATTGATAAAGAGATTAACCAGCATCTCCTCCTCCGACCCTGATCACCAGGCTGTGATCCAATAGCAACACACTGCTCTGACACTGAGGAAGAGGAGGAAGAGACGGAGGAGGAGGAGGATGATGTCAGCTGCTAAGCTAGGCTAACAGTCTCCCTCTGCCTCCAGTCTTTGTGCTAAGCTAGGCTAACAGTCTCCTTCTACTGTCAGTCTTTGTGCTAAGCTAGACTAACAGTCTCCCTCTACTGTCAGTCTTTGTGCTAAACTAGACTAACAGTCTCCCTCTACTGTCAGTCTTTGTGCTAAACTAGACTAACAGTCTCCCTCTACTGTCAGTCTTTGTGCTAAACTAGACTAACAGTCTCCCTCTGCCTCCAGTCTTTGTGCTAAGCTAGGCTAACAGTCTCCTTCTGCCTCCAGTCTTTGTGCTAAGCTAGGCTAACAGTCTCCCTCTGCCTCCAGTCTTTGTGCTAAGCTAGACTAACAGTCTCCCTCTGCCTCCAGTCTTTGTGCTAAACTAGACTAACAGTCTCCCTCTGCCTCCAGTCTTTGTGCTAAGCTAGGCTAACAGTCTCCCTCTGCCTCCAGTCTTTGTGCTAAGCTAGACTAACAGTCTCCCTCTGCCTCCAGTCTTTGTGCTAAGCTAGACTAACAGTCTCCCTCTACTGTCAGCCTTTGTGCTAAGCTAGACTAACAGTCTCCCTCTACTGTCAGCCTTTGTGCTAAGCTAGACTAACAGTCTCCCTCTACTGTCAGTCTTTGTGCTAAGCTAGGCTAACAGTCTCCCTCTACTGTCAGTCTTTGTGCTAAGCTAGGCTAACAGTCTCCCTCTGCCTCCAGTCTTTGTGCTAAGATAGGCTAAAAGTGTAGCTTAGCATCAGATTAACCTTTTAGTGTGTGTGTGGGTGATTGAGGTGAGGGGGTGGAGCTCAGGTTGGTCAGAACTGCAGAAGATATCAGATGATGTCATCCATGATGTCATTAGTTATCAGTGAGAGGGATTCATGTATTGATCAGCTGCTCTGCTGGGAACCAATCAGTTGCCTGCGTGTGTTTAAGTGAATTAAAGTGTGTGTGTGTGTGTGTGTGTGTGTGTGTGTGTGTGTGTGTGTGTGTGTGTGTGTGTATGTGTGTGGCCCTTAGGGCCCAATGAAAGAGGAGGTGTACATCTGCATTGATCAGAGTGTAGGAGGAGAGATGGAGGAGGAGGAGGAGGAGTGGGGGAGGAGAGATGGAGGAGGAGGAGTGGGGGAGGAGGCGGAGAAGACAGAGCTCAGATGTTGGCGTTGGACAGAAGGCGTCTCGTCGCCTGACGCTTCACACGCTGGCAGCAGAGACGACAGGAAGTGAGGAGAGATGGAAACAACCAGACAGACTTGAGGAAACAAAACAGCTTTTATTTTGAAATTATTTGAGGCTGTTTTGTTTTTTTCTCTGAAAGATTTTTTTATTTTATTTTTGTGATAAAACATAAGAGGACGATGCTGCTGATGGTCGGGGTCGTCATGGCGATGATGGTGGCCCAGGTGAAGGGAGCACGGGTGGTGAGCGGTGAGTCTGTCACAGTTTGTATTTGAATGAAACCTGAACTGAAGATAAGACGGGGCCTGATTAGGTTTTGTGTCAGCTTTTTAAAGGTAGACATTTTGTATTAACGATGTAAAATGAGAGGATTTTAAGATTATTACATAAGAAACATTTCAAGCATCTCGTGCATGGATGAAGATATTTCATTAATAATATTAAACATTTTCTATATTTTCTACAGATGAAACTTCCACCATGTCTTTCTTTCTCTAGAGTCAAAATTAAAGTTTTTTATTCTTTAAAAAAAAATCCTTAAACAGTGCAGAGAAAATCATTTGATTTATTATGATCAATGAATCAAACATGTTCAGCCCAGACTGAAGTCATATCAGATATAAATAAATAAAGGTGTATCTGAAATGTTAATTTAATGTTTTAATAAGATTTGAAGGCGTTAAATACTTAATAACATCATCAGCTCAGATCTGAGTGGAAATAAACTGATGTATATTTGTTGTGTTTAAAGAACCTGGATCATTTTAATATCAGCTGTTTGATCATTTTCATATTTCATCTGTTTTTTGTTTTTACAAAGTTTCGGAATGGCCAATGTCGTTGTCTGTCTCTGAGAAACGCTGTGACTCTAAAGTTCAGTTCAGACTGACGATTCACGACGAGACGAATCATGTCAGAGAAAAGTGTCAGCGGTGTGAACTGGCTGGTCTGAGCTGGACTCAAGCCGGCTGATGGTGTCACCTGACACTCAGCTGGTCAAATGGCCCACGGCTGGTTTTAAAGCACGTCACCTGTTTCGATAGTCAATCAGCTTGTAGTGAAGTCTGCTGGTCACGCAGACGGCGTGTTGGCTTGCTGCAGCAGGTACTCCGTCCCCACAGAGCCCTCTGTTTCTGTCCTCACAGTGTGCCGGTGTCAGACGGTGGGTCGCTGCTGCTGCTGGCTGTATGTGCTTATGCCCCGCCCACACACACATTCACATTGACTGATGAATTGGCGCTGGTTATTTATATTATTGTGGCGTATTGATTATGAATACAGTCCATCTGATGCTGGTTTTGTTTCATCACTGTAGCCAGTATCTCACTATCACTATCCTCATTCAGATTTTAAGAAGCTACAAATTATATTCAGCCACAAAATAAGTCTGAAAAGCTGCAAATCAGAACGAAGTACAGAGAGTTGTTGACTAGCGATGATGCGGCGTCTCATGGTGGTCACTTCCTGTCGACGTTACAGATCAGAAGCACAGAGAGTCGTTGACTAGAGATGATGCGCCGTCTCATGGTGGTCACTTCCTGTCGACGTTACAGATCAGAAGCACAGAGAGTCGTTGACTAGAGACGATACGCCGTCTCATGGTGGTCACTTCCTGTCAACATTACAGATCAGAAGCACAGAGAGTCATTGACTAGAGATGATACGCCGTCTCATGGTGGTCACTTCCTGTCAGCGTTACAGATCAGAAGCGCAGAGAGTTGTTGACTAGAGATGATACGCCGTCTCATGGCGGTCACTTCCTGTCGATGTTACAGATCAGAAGCACAGAGAGTCGTTGACTAGAGATGATACGCCGTCTCATGGTGGTCACTTCCTGTCAGCGTTACAGATCAGAAGCGCAGAGAGTTGTTGACTAGAGATGATACGCCGTCTCATGGCGGTCACTTCCTGTCGATGTTACAGATCAGAAGCACAGAGAGTCATTGACTAGAGATGATACGCCGTCTCATGGTGGTCACTTCCTGTCAGCGTTACAGATCAGAAGCGCAGAGAGTTGTTGACTAGAGATGATACGCCGTCTCATGGCGGTCACTTCCTGTCGATGTTACAGATCAGAAGCACAGAGAGTCATTGACTAGAGATGATACGCCGTCTCATGGCGGTCACTTCCTGTCAGCGTTACAGATCAGAAGCACAGAGGGTCGTTGACTAGAGATGATACGCCGTCTCATGGCGGTCACTTCCTGTCAACTTTAACACCTCAACTTCTTTAATGTTTCAGTTCAAACTCCACTTAAGCTCCTTTCAGGTGGTAATGTAATGTTTGCAGTAGTTTGATTTCTACAGATTCTTGCTCCAACCTTCAGGGCTTCACTCTTCACTTCAGCTTCCTCTCATAATGTTTCAGTTTTGATTTTCATTTAAATTAAGTGGTGTTAAAGGTGTCACACTGAGTGGAGTAGAGGTGATGTTGAAACTGAAATATTGTCAAACTTTAATTAAAAGCCTGGTCCCTTTTACCAGCCCACCGTGGCTACAAAATAAACAAATAGAGGCCTGGTCTGGTTACCAAACACTTAATTTCTTCAGATGTATAAAACTGGTTGTTGAATACCCACTGGAGCTAACGTTAGTCAGTGTGATCGTGATTCACTCAGATTTCCCTGCATGATGACAGAACAAGCAGTGACAAGCAGTTTCCTCTGAAGCCGTCATAAAATCAGATTATGTGTCTGTTCCTGGATTATTCTGTAAATTCTTCATCTTCCTTCAGTCTCTAAGAGTCCTCACATCACAAGAACCAAAAGGGTTTTTTATCCAGATTAATCACAGTTATGAGGATTGTTTTAACAGGATAATGTGATGTTGTGTCAGGTGATGTAATCCTCTCAGAATTCAATCAAATCAATGATTGATAACTGATATATTATCTGAAGACTTATTTCTATACAGTTATATTCAGACTGGTTTAAATTAACAGTTTTATTGTGTTTCCTGATCTTTGCTGAGACACAGTTTAATGTGAGATTAATTAAAGGCCTGTCTCAAATAGAGGCCTGTTGACTTCAGTAATTACAGTATGATAATAATCTGGCTGCTGTTAGATGTTTTACGGTGTACAGAGTCAAAGTGGTGTCTGACAGTGAGAGCTGAAAGAAGCTGAAGCGTCAGTTGACACAAAGACTCGACGCTGGGTGGTCAGCTGGTGAGGTGGTTTGTGAGGGAATTATGAGTGTGTTCAGGCTGGTTGCCACAGAGATTCCTGGTGGTTGTCTGGGCGTTGGTATAATGCCAATTGGTATTTAATCAGCAGATGATGATGATGATGATGATGAAGCTCTGTCACACGTTATACAAAGTAATAAAACCTGAAGCAACAGTTTGAACACAAAGCAGCTTTTATTCTTTTCTTCCAGTAAATCTGATCTCCAGTCTGTATTAGTGTTTGATCATCACAATAAACCTGCCTCAGCAGCAAGGCAGCAAGTAACGGAGACGCCAGGGAAGCAAAACTGAGTTTAACAGAGAGAGACGGAGGGATGGAGGGATGAAGGGAGAGATGGAGGGAGAAAGGGGGCTGATGGGAGACAGATATATATGGAGCTCTTTAGTGGCTTTAACAGTAAAGTGATGAT
Source organism: Epinephelus lanceolatus (assembly GCF_041903045.1). Taxonomy (NCBI): domain Eukaryota; kingdom Metazoa; phylum Chordata; class Actinopteri; order Perciformes; family Serranidae; genus Epinephelus; species Epinephelus lanceolatus. Next base: position 40,171,790 of record NC_135753.1, on the reverse strand, counting down.
GGTGCAGAAGAGAATCCAGCTAATCACTTAAAGTAGGTCTGAGTGTGTGTTTGAACCAGAGTGTGTATTAATCACTGCAGCCACAAACACACACAGACACACACAGACACACAGACACACACACACACACTGTGCTGTCCTGACATCAGCAAACTGTTTCTGGAACTTGATGGTGTCACTGATACCGACTGTTTAAACTTGCGCAGTGGCTGCTGTGACCTCACAGTAAGAGGGTTCCTGGTTTGAATCCAGGGTGGGGGAGTCCCTCTGTGTGAAGTCTGCATGTTCTCCCTGTGTCAGCGTGGGTTTCCTCCAGGTGCTCCAGCTTCCTCCCACAGTCCAAAGACATGCAGGTTAATTGGTGACTCTAAATTGTCCGTAGGTGTGAATGTGAGTGTGAACGGTTGTCTGTCTCTGTGTGTCAGCCCTGTGATAGTCTAGAGGCCCGTTTCCACTGCAGGAACTTCGGGGTAATTTTACGGGGCCAGGGCCGTTGGTGCGTGTCTCCACCGCAGGAACCACCCCCGAAGGACAGAGTTCCGGAACTTTTACAGGGGCTAAACAAGTCCCTGCCTCGGAGTAGGTACTCAGAACGGCCCCGAAAAACTCCTGGCTGGGGCTTGAGGATTACTTGGTGCTGATTGGATATACTCAAGACGGGATGTGACGTCAACAGAAAGCAACAAAATAGCCGGCATTTTTAAAACTCAGCAGACGAGGGTTAGCTTGTTCATATAGCTTCCGCTGCCATGTAAAAAAAACTCACTGAATGGCCCGTGAAAGAAATATTTTTTCCAGCGGATATCTTAGTTACAACATGATTGAGCTAGCAAAGCAGTTTTGTGTTGCTATGTGTGGTATTTATTCAGTTTTGGGAAATCACGACGTCTAGAAACCATCAGCTGACAGGGACAGCTAAAAGCAGCAGCAAAGCTAACATCAGGACGTCATCTGTTAAAAGCCTCCCGTTGTCGGATACGACATGAAACTACTGCAGTTAGCTCAATCATGTTGTAACTAAGACATCCGCTGGAAAAAATATTTTTTTCATGGACCACTTTGTGAGTTTAATGAGTTATTACAGACACCGCTATCGGCTAACGGCGTCCCTACATCGCCCTGGTCAAAATGGTCGTGCAACAATTTCGTCACATACAGAGCCCGTAACTTTACAGGAACCTTCCTCCTATTCCGCTTTCTCAGTGGAGACACGGCGGTTGAGAGGGCCGAGCGAGAGGACGTTCCTGTAGTAGTTCCTGCCCCCCAAATAGTACCAGGAACTTCTTCAGTGGAAACGGGCCTTAGTGACCTGTCCAGGGTGAATCCTGCCTCTCACCAAGTGTCAGCTGGGATAGGCTCCACCCCACATGACCTACAGGACCAACAGGATAAGCAGTTACAGAAAGGAATGAATGAATGAATGGATGACATCAGCTGGCATGAAGTAAACAATGCAGATCCAGTGAAACAGTCTACAGACTGAGTCACCATGACTTCACACTAACAACAACAACAACAACAACAACACTTCCAGGTTGAAAACAGTTGATAATAACTGTGTATATAAAATCAGCATCTTGTTTATCCCTGTTGTCTGTAAGGTTTGAAGATAAACAGTTAAACATGGTGGTCCGACTCGTCTGACATTTCTGATGTCAGTATTTTATGTACTTTGCTGTTTCTACTGACGCTGCAGCATGTGCTGCTGTGGATGGAGGAGGATTAAAACAATAAAGTTGTAAACCTATGAGAATTAAACAGAAGTGTTATGAGATTAAACTCATAGTTTTAGGAAAACAGAAGTCACAGATTATGACCAGAAAGTCTGGTAACATGGTATAAAGGACAGTGTGTACAAACAGTGTTGGGATTGATAATGACGTTTTAGCAGTAATGAAGTGATATACTGTGTCACCAACAGGACGTAGGTGATATCATTGCCTTTACAACGTCACGTAACACGTTACCACCTGAAATAACACTGATCCACTTCAGCCAGAACAAACATCATCTGAAGGTCATTGTGTCACGTTACAGACGACATTATAGAAGGTGGCATGAGAGAGAGTTTTTTATTAAGGATCATCTAAGAAATAAGACTCCTAGTCAGGGATCAAGGAAGAAGGATTCCTTCTGTGTGAATAAAACAAAAGTGGTCTCCTCGTTATTGGTCAGGTACAAAGAAGTGTCCTTGTTAGGCACCAAGGAAGAAGAAAGCTTTAAATCGGGGTTTACACAAGAAATAAATCTTCTAGTGAGAGATCGAAGAAGAGGAAGACTTCTTGGTCGAGAGGAAGGATGAAGGTAGTTTCTCACTTAGGCATCAAGCGAGACAGATGCTTCCTAGGTTGGGATCAAGTAAGAGCGAATTCTTCTCATGAGAATTCAAGTCAAAAGGAAGCCTCTGCATCAAAGATAAAGAAAGGGGAATTATAATAATAGGAGATTGCTATCAGAGATCAGGCAAGATAAAAGCCTCCTAGGAAGGAATAAGCCAGGAACCCTCCTAGTCAGAGCTCAAGCCAAAGGGAAACCTTGTTGTTCTAATCAAGCAGGACAGAAGCTTCTTAGTTGAGTCAATCGACCCACAGTGGGCAGGACTAAGACTGTGTCTTTCCCTCTCAGGTCAGACGGTGTGTATGGGGGGTCCAGAGCGTCCCTGCTATAAGATTGCATATTTCCATGATGTGTCGAGCCGTGTCGCATTCAGGGAGGCACATCAGGCCTGTGAGATGGATGGAGGGTCGTTGCTCAGCATCGAGAGTCCAGCCGAGCAGACAGACATCGAAAACCTGCTGCAGGTGAGATTTACTATTGGGGCACGTTTGGTCTGGAAACACTGTTTTGCTACAGTTCTAGGTAGAACGTCATGTTTCCTTGGAGCGGTGTGCAACATGGGTGTGTCAGAGGTGTTACCCAATCAGCAGCAATAAACCTCGCTGTATTGAAAAGGCAGTGCGCACAATGAGTAATGATAGTTCCTATAATCATCATGAAGTTATTAGCTCATAGAGATGCTCAGACAGTCTCACAGGTAAGAAGAACCACATAGTACATGTAATCCCTTCACTCAGTTCTGCTTCCAATTTCATCCTCTTATCTGAGGCTGGGTAGCAGGCTGAGCAAAGTCTTTCAGACGTCCCTCTCCTCAGCTCCATCCATCCAGCTCCCTCTCGAGGATCCCGAGCCATTCCCAGAGGAGTCCTGTGGGGAGTCCTGTGGGGGGTCCTGTGGGGAGTCCTGCGGGGGGGTATCGTGGGGTGTCCTGTGGGGGGTACTGTGGGGAATCCTGTGGGGGGGTACTGTGGGAAGTCCTGTAGGAAGTCCTGTGGGGGTACTGTGGGAAGTCCTGTGGGGGGTACTGTGGGAAGTCCTGTGGGGGGTACTGTGGGGAGTCCTGTGGGGGTACTGTGGGAAGTCCTGTGGGGAGTACTGTGGGGTGTCCTGTGGGGGGTCCTGTGGGGAGTCCTGCGGGGGGGTACTGTGGGAAGTCCTGTAGGAAGTCCTGTGGGGGTACTGTGGGAAGTCCTGTGGGGGGTACTGTGGGAAGTCCTGTGGGGGTACTGTGGGGAGTCCTGTGGGGGGTACTGTGGGAAGTCCTGTGGGGAGTACTGTGGGGTGTCCTGTGGGGGGTCCTGTGGGGAGTCCTGCGGGGAGTCCTGTAGGAAGTCCTGTGGGGGTACTGTGGGAAGTCCTGTAGGAAGTCCTGTGGGGGTACTGTGGGAAGTCCTGTGGGGGGTACTGTGGGGGGTACTGTGGGAAGTCCTGTGGGGGGTACTGTGGGAAGTCCTGTGGGGAGTCCTGTGGGGGGTACTGTGGGGAGTCCTGCGGGGGGGTATTGTGGGGTGTCCTGTGGGGAGTCCTGCGGGGGGGTACTGTGGGGTGTCCTGTGGGGGGTCCTGTGGGGAGTCCTGTAGGAAGTCCTGTGGGGGTACTGTGGGAAGTCCTGTGGGGGGTACTGTGGGAAGTCCTGTGGGGGGTACTGTGGGGAGTCCTGTGGGGGTACTGTGGGAAGTCCTGTGGGGAGTCCTGTGGGGGGTACTGTGGGGAGTCCTGTGGGGGGTACTGTGGGGGGTACTGTGGGAAGTCCTGTGGGAAGTCCTGTGGGGGGTACTGTGGGGGGTACTGTGGGAAGTCCTGTGGGGGGTACTGTGGGAAGTCCTGTGGGGGGTACTGTGGGGAGTCCTGTGGGAAGTCCTGTGGGAAGTCCTGTGGGGAGTCCTGTGGGGGGTACTGTGGGGAGTCCTGTGGGGGGTACTGTGGGGGGTACTGTGGGAAGTCCTGTGGGGAGTCCTGTGGGGGGTACTGTGGGGGGGTACTGTGGGGTGTCCTGTGGGGAGTCCTGCGGGGGATACTGTGGGAAGTCCTGTAGGAAGTCCTGTGGGGGTACTGTGGGAAGTCCTGTGGGGGGTACTGTGGGGAGTCCTGTGGGGGGTACTGTGGGGGGTACTGTGGGGTGTCCTGTGGGGAGTCCTGCGGGGGGGTACTGTGGGGTGTCCTGTGGGGGGTCCTGTGGGGAGTCCTGCAGGGGGCTACTGTGGGAAGTCCTGTAGGAAGTCCTGTGGGGGTACTGTGGGAAGTCCTGTGGGGGGTACTGTGGGAAGTCCTGTGGGGGGTACTGTGGGGAGTCCTGTGGGGGTACTGTGGGAAGTCCTGTGGGGAGTCCTGTGGGGGGTACTGTGGGAAGTCCTGTGGGGGGTACTGTGGGGAGTCCTGTGGGGGGTACTGTGGGGGGGTCCTGTGGGGGGTACTGTGGGGAGTCCTGTGGGGGGTACTGTGGGAAGTCCTGTGGGGAGTCCTGTGGGGGGTACTGTGGGGAGTTCTGTGGGGGGTACTGTGGGGGGGTCCTGTGGGGGGTACTGTGGGAAGTCCTGTGGGAAGTCCTGTGGGAAGTCCTGTGGGGGGTCCTGTGGGGAGTCCTGTGGGAAGTCCTGTGGGGAGTACTGTGGGACGTCCTGTGGGAAGTCCTGTGGGGGTCCTGTGGGGAGTCCTGTGGGAAGTCCTGTGGGAAGTCCTGTGGGGGGTCCTGTGGGGTGTCCTGTGGGGGGTCCTGTGGGAAGTCCTGTGGGGGGTACTGTGGGGAGTCCTGTGGGGGGTACTGTGGGAAGTCCTGTGGGGGGTACTGTGAGTCCTGTGGGGGGTACTGTGGGAAGTCCTGTGGGGGGTACTGTGGGAAGTCCTGTGGGGGGTACTGTGGGGAGTCCTGTGGGGGGTACTGTGGGAAGTCCTGCGGGGGATACTGTGGGGAGTCCTGTGGGGGGTACTGTGGGAAGTCCCGTGGGAAGTCCTGTGGGGGGTACTGTGGGAAGTCCCGTGGGAAGTCCTGTGGGGGGTACTGTGGGAAGTCCTGTGGGAAGTCCTATGGGGGGTCCTGTGGGAAGTCCTGTGGGGGGTACTGTGGGAAGTCCTGTGGGGGGTACTGTGGGGAGTCCTGTGGGGAGTACTGTGGGAAGTCCTGTGGGAAGTCCTGTGGGGGGTCCTGTGGGGAGTCCTGTGGGGAGTCCTGTGGGAAGTCCTGTGGGGGGTACTGTGGAGAGTCCTGTGGGGGGTACTGTGGGAAGTCCTGTGGGGGGTACTGTGGAATTACAGGGTTGCTGCTACGAGCCATCTGGTCCTTGTATGACCAAAGTGAGAGCCGAGTCATCATACTCGGTGTAAGGTCAAACATGCGTGTTTTTCCTCCGCCAGGGTCGTTCTTTGTCAGAAATGAGTTTCCTCTGTAGGGTGTCTGGGCTCAACCTTAGAGATAGGAGGAGGAGTCAGACATCTGGAGGGAGCTCGGAGTAGAGCCGCTGCTCCTTCATGTTGAGGTGGTTCCACATCTGATCAGGATCCTCCTGGTCCAGCTGGTAGGAGGCCCCGGGGCAGACCCAGAACACACTGGAGGGATTATAGATCTCATCTGGTCTGGGAATGCCTTGGGGTCCTCTAGGAGGAGCTGGAGGAAGGAGCTGGAGGAAGGAGCTGAGGAGAGAAACAGGAGTGAATGGATGAACGTGAGCCTTGTTGTTTTCTGGCACATGATAATTCATGTCATCTTAATAACGTCAGCGACCTGCCTGTCTGTCTTTTTCCAAATCTCTTAAACGTTACCACAGAAATAATTAGACCTGGCTGATGATGGTGATCTGACATCAGGCTAACTCCTGTTGATGTGGCTACATGTTAACTAGCTAGTTAGCTAGCCTTTTGCTAAAATTTGCTAACTTAATATGTGACTATAAACAATATCTGTGAAAATGTTCTTTTCAACGCAGAGCCTGGCATGTAGTAAATCACGGTAGCAGGGTACCCGGGTTTGCAGGTTGCTCAACTGTTATTGGAGCACAGAATGAAAAGCGGTGGGACTTAGGAAGGGCTCATTTTGGATGGTGACTCTAATGTTAAGCATGTTTAGTGTGAAACACGTTTAAACTGATCTCATCTGAAGAGAACACAAAGAATGACCTTATCAGCTGCTATAGTTGCAACACATCAGGATGTTCAATGTTTTGTTGGGGCTGAACGCACCCCTAGTCATCTTCATCTCCTCTTCCTCCCTGTCTGCAGGAGCTGCGTTCAGGAGCAGTGGGAGGTGCAGGAGGAGGTGCAGGAGGAGGGGGTATAGCAGATGGTGATTTCTGGATCGGTCTGACTCGGGTGGATGGAGTCGATCAGACTCATCCTGAAGTCAGCAACACCTTTACTTCCTGTCCGCAGCTCTACCACTGGACTGATGGCAGCCTAGCCTCCTTCAGGTGAGTGTGATGTCACTGCTGTGGTCATAAGAAAGTTTGATTAACACAGTAACAAAGGGGCGGAGATTAATGAAGAGCCAGTGATTGGATATGATGTGGATAATGATGATTATGATGATGAATGTAGGAACTGGTATTCTGACGAGCCTTCCTGTGGAGGAGAGGCCTGCGTCGTAATGTATCATCAACCAACTGCCTTTCCTGGTCTGGGCGGGGCTTATCTCTACCAATGGAATGACGACCGCTGCAACATGAAACACAACTTTATCTGCAAATATGAACCAGGTACCATCAGCCAATCAGCTTCACTCTCTGCTGAACACCTCATCACTCTGCTCTGTTGTTTATCTGTTGAATTCATTCTTTCTTTTCCTGTATTTGTTTTTTCTTTCAGAGAGCCATCTTGTGAAGGAACATGTTAACACACCTGGAGGGCGGGGCACAGGTGAGCACAAAGTCCTTATAAGGTCATAGCTTCCATATGTTCTTCATTTATTTCGAAACATAAACGTCCCTCACTGGAAAGCCTCCAAGTTTTGTAATGATAGCATTTTTTGATTTTTAGTCTGATTTGTGTTACTGCATGCCCATTGTTTGTATTTGTGGTGCCCCCTAGTGGTCAGTTTGAATGAAACTTTCAGGATTTGTGCCTGGTACCTCTTAAGACAAGGTGTGTGGTGATTGGTCCAAATGTTGTGGAGTCATTTGCTAAGCCACGCCCCCTTTAAAGTTCATTAGTCGTTATCTTTAACACAGATATCAATAACAGCTAAAGCAGTGGTGATAAAACTAATCGCACATCATTCTGCTGATTTCAGGTATCTTGTCAAATATTTTGGTGACATTTGGTTTAAAATGAGATGAAATAGAAAATGTTGTGCATACAGTACAAATTATAACAAGATAATGAACATCATTGTGAGCTAACTGTTAAAGTGATCTGAACACCATTTGAAACATATGACATCTAGTATCCAAAGAATGTTTGTGCCAATGATGGTTGCATTTAGATGAAGACTTTTGGAGATATAGATGTTAATTGATTTTGCATATTCTTAGAAATATAGCGTGATGGACTTCTGAATTGACTATAGGTTGCAGTGCAACAAAGTTTTGTCACAGTTCAGTGGATGTGCTGAAAAACTTTAAGCTGTGTCAGACACTCTGGTTATTTATTATGATTATGATGAAGTATGTAATATCTTGAAATTTAGACGCCCCCTTTAAGTAATCATTTTCAAATTTTGTGTATAAACTGAGACATGAGTGTAGATGATGCAATATCTCTGGCTGATTATGAGATATAAACTTTTTGCTTGTGTATCGCCCCCTATTGGTCGATTTGAATCAAACTTTCACAATATGAAACAGATACTTATGTTGACATTTCCTACAAGTTTTGTGACAATTGGCTCAGTGGTTAAGGAGTAAAAGCCATTAACGTGCTGAGCTGTGCCCCCTCTAAAGTTCATTGAACAATATCATCCAAACGCAACAACATTTCAAAAAGTGTGATAACTTTTGTAAATGTAGCACTTAGAAGAGAACATTTACAGTTATGCAAAGTGTTGAATGTGTCAAGCTAATGCTAAGCTAATGCTAAGTTACAATTTAGCATGAGTAGGGCTGGTAAGGTTCGACCTCTGGAGCTTCAGTTTAGGGTCAATGAAACACACGTCAATTCTATTGTTCTACTAGTAGTTATTTTAACCAGTCTTTTACAGTGCACCTTTTACTTTTCCTAAAGCAGTATATATTCACACAGATTATGACTTTAGTGTTCTTTTATCTCAGACATGTTAGTATATTACATACCTTGACGCTTGGTGACACTACCGTACGTCAGAGGGGTCACCGAACGCATCCAAAGAACAATGAGGAAACACAACATAAACACACTGGTCAAACCACACACAAAACTATGGCAAATTCTGGTACACCCAAAAGACAAGATCGAACAAAACAATAAATGCAACACCATATACGAGATACCATGCCAATCATGCAATAAAACATACACTGGGGAGGAGCTTCAGCACACGTACAAAAGAACATAAAAAGGAATGCGAGAAGGAGACAAAAATAAGACAAACACGATCAATAAAAGAAAAGGCACAACAAGAAACATACAAAACAGCCATAACAGATCACTGCAAAGGGAAAATCATCTTATGGACTGGGACAAGACCAGAGTCATAGGCACCAAGGACAACAAATACCGGCACTGGATCAGGGAGGCCATTGAAATAAGGAAGCGGGGCCCAGGGACAATGAACAGGGACGAGGGGGCATACATGCTCTCCCACATCTGGAGCAGCATCCTGGAGAGGTGGCGGACGGACAGCAGGTGGCGTCCTGTCACGCCTCCCTAATATTGGCTCATTGACCGGTTCAGCTGATAAAGATGCGTCACAACCACCAAGTGACACTTCTGAGGAAGGCGGAAGTTTCCGCCGAAACATGTCAAGGTATGTAACATCACAACATGTCTGAGATAAAAGAACAACTAAAGTCAGTTTCATGCGTGCAAAAAGTCCTACCACACCAGGGAACTGTTTGTTGAGCAGGCTTGAGGCCTACTTAGGTGTGAGTCTCCTTTTGGGGATCCAGTTTCCGGTTCAGTTTCTCCAGCTCACCATCCAAAGGGTTCTCCAGCACCGAGGCCTGAAAGCCTGACCTGGTTTGATTACACAGGCATAAGGGTCATGAGACTTTAATCATTATGTATGATAAGCACAATAGTAGTGGACCAACATGGCTCACCAGTGTTCAAAGCAGTCTATGATCTATGAGCAGCTCAGCAGCTCATCTGGTGGCAGCAGTGAGGACTGGCAACTGTGGAAAACTGAAGCTGGTTAACTCTACCTCTAACTACCAAAGAGGCAAAAGGGTGTCCACATTTCTTAATAATTGACTCACCAAGTCAAGTGAAAGAATGAATAAGGAGTCCCATTCAGTTGGTTCTCAGCTCCAGCTTCCAAATTTCTAGTCTACTTGATGCATATGGTTGAGTACTGAGGTATGGGTCTTGATGTTACCAGGTGGTTGCCTCCAGCTAATCCCCGCCCACCAAAAAACATCATACTGTTCACCAACAGTAAAAGAGTCTATAAAAACTAAGCATATTCAACCATCAGAGTGTAGCATCATTATGAAATAACTCCCAGCATAGCTAGCATAACTACTACAACCACATGGTTAATAATTAGCACTTCATCTTCGCCTCAGATCTATTCAGATCTGTCTGACTAGATTTTCTGCCATCTTGAATTCTGACAAGTTTGATACCTCCTCCTAAACCGTAGGTCTGATTTGTACCAAATTTTCTCTGGATCACTGTCGGATAAAATGTATCAAATGTAATTAAAAGCTTGTTGATCACTGCATTCTGAAGAACCAATGGACTTCAGAGGGGGCGTGGTTTAGCACATAAACAAACCTAACTCCACAATCATTGAGCCAATCATCACAGCAGTCGCAGGTTGCGTCAACATGTGGACCTGAATCATACCCTGAATGTTTAACTCAGACCGACTACTAGAGGACACCACAAAGGCAACAATAGGACGTAGCATAGCATAAATCAGGAGTTGTTTTTCTAATCATCACAAAATGTTAAATAATAATGTTTTAACAGTGTGTGTGAAATTATTTTGCTTGCTCTGTAGTGGGCGCCACCAGCTCCAAACACCATTAATCAGACAGTTTGTCTGTCACCAGATTTGGGGGATATTTTTCATGAAGCTGTAGAAACATTTCTCCAAAATGTTTTTGACCAGTCAGGGGTCACGCGTCGCTGCAGAGGGAAGGGGCCGGCAGAGAGCCGGTCTGTCCGATGGTTGTGTAACCTGTCAGTCACATGTGATGTCACCGCTGTAAATGTTCCGAGGTCTCGGCTCACCACACTGGTTCTTCAGAGCACCGCTGTTTTTATTTTTACGACGTGTCAGTCTGCAGGTTCCATTTGTCCAGCTGTTAGTCGTCATGTCTGTCAGTGATTGGCTCAGCTGTTTCAGAGCAATGAGAGCAGCGATGTTCAATTCATTCTTTATTTCAGACCCAGGGGGATCCATATCACAATAAAAAAAACACAGCAAAAAGACAGCAGAGTAAAAATAAGAAAGAAAAATAACACACAAGATACACAAAATATAAAGCCTTCCACAATATTCAATGTCTAACATACAGACATGTTCGCCAGTGGTTCCACAGTCTGGAAGAAAATCTGACAGAACTGCATACAGTGTTAGCCAAAACAGCGATTAAGTCGTTTTCTGACTCAGATGCCCTACACATAAATCCATACATCAGGTTACGTAGAACAGCAGAGCAGGTAGGTACCCCGACACTAACAAACATATGGCTTGCACTTGAGCTTCTTGAAGTTCTCTCAGCAGCCTCATGCTGTCATTATAAGCCACTGTGAGTTTTCTAATGCTGACACAAAGGTGTACAATACGCTCTAAAGAGTGAGGTCTTCACAGATACAGAGCACATGCTGAACTTACCACACAGCATGTTCGCTTGGGCATACAGCTTCCGACGCTGCCTAAAGATATCCTTGTCATCAGACAGGTCATTTGCGATAATATGGCCCAAATATGTGATTGGCTGAGAGCGTATTTCACAACCAGACTGAAAAATCTCCGTAGCTTCAAACGTTCATGTTCTCCAGAGAATAAGACCTCCGTCTCTGACACCACTGTGAAGTCACAATGTGTGTGTGTGTGTGTGTGTGTGTGTGCGTGTGCGTGTGCGTGTCCTCAGAGGCGACTGCAGGTGGGGGTGTGGTCAAACAGCCTGCAGGCAGTGAGGAGGTCCCCCCTCAGGTGACCATGGCTGGAGCTTCAGGTAGGAACCGTTTTGACCTCTGACCTCTGACCTGTGAACACGTCTGATGTCTGTCTGCGTCCGTCTCTCTGCAGGCATGTTACTGGTGTATGTCATCATACCCACAATCCCCCTGCTGCTGCTCATCCTGGTGGCTTCTGGGACGTGTTGTTTTCAGATACTCAGCAGAAGGTACGACTGAGACTACAGATCCCAGCATCCTCAGCTGTGATGATGATGATGATGATGATGATGCAGGCCTTTACAGTGTGTGTGTGTGTGTGTGTGTGTGTGTGCGCGTAGTGCTTACTCAGTGATTATGACAGGTCACACACTCGGATGTCTTGTTAACCAGAGCAGATTTACAGCAGCTCCTTGATCAGCACCCCACCTCGCTGTGTGTGTGTGTGTGTGTGTGTGTGTGTCTGTGATCTGCTGAATCCGGTGCTTTATACTGTGGTGTTGCAGTGGAGACAGACTCTACACTCAGCGTCTCAAACACCAGTCAGATTCATATATATATATATATATATATATACATATATATATATAAATATATATATATATATATATATATAAATGTATGTGTGTGTGTGTGTTGGCTAAACATAACCATGTGTGTGTTGGCTAAACGTAACCATGTGTGTGTGTGTTGGCTAAACATAACCATGTGTGTGTGTGTTGACTAAACATAACCACGTGTGTGTGTCGGCTAAACTTAACCACGTGTGTGTGTCGGCGAAACTTAACCACGTGTGTGTGTGTCGGCGAAACTTAACCACGTGTGTGTGTGTCGGCTAAACGTAACCACGTGTGTGTGTGTCGGCTAAACGCAACCACGTGTGTGTGTGTCGGCTAAACATAACCACGTGTGTGTGTCGGCTAAACGTAACCACGTGTGTGTGTGTCGGCTAAACGTAACCACGTGTGTGTGTGTCGGCTAAACGTAACCACATGTGTGTGTCGGCTAAACGCAACCACATGTGTGTGTGTCGGCTAAACATAACCACATGTGTGTTTTGGCTAAACGTAACCACGTGTGTGTGTGTTGGCTAAACGTAACCACGTGTGTGTGTGTTGGCTAAACGTAACCATGTGTGTGTGTGTGTGTGTGTGTTGGCTAAACATAATCATGGGTGTGTGTGTGTGTGTGTGTTGGCTAAACATAACCACATGTGTGTTTTGGCTAAACGTAACCACGTGTGTGTGTGTTGGCTAAACATAACCACGTGTGTGTGTTGGCTAAACATAACCATGTGTGTGTGTGTGTGTGTTGGCTAAACATAACCAAGTGTGTGTGTCGGCTAAATGTAACCATGTGTGTGTGTCGGCTAAATGTAACCACGTGTGGGTGTTGGCTAATGTAACCACGTGTGTGTGTGTTGGCTAAACGTAACCACGTGTGTGTGTGTTGGCTAAACATAACCACATGTGTGTGTGTGTTGGCTAAATGTAACCACGCGTTTGTGTGTTGGCTAAACATAACCGTGTGTGTGTGTGTTGGCTAAACATAATCATGTGTGTGTGTGTGTTGGCTAAACATAACCATGTGTGTGTGTCGGCTAAATGTAACCATGTGTGGGTGTTGGCTAATGTAACCACGTATGTGTGTGTTGGCTAAACGTAACCACGTGTGTGTTGGCTAAACATAACCACATGTGTGTGTGTGTTGGCTAAACGTAACCACGCGTTTGTGTGTTGGCTAAACGTAACCACGTGTGTGTGTCGGCTAAACGTAACCACGTTTGTGTGTTAGCTAAACGTAACCACGTGTGTGTATTGGCTAAACGTAACCACGTGTGTGTGTGTGTGTGTGTTGGCTAAACGTAACCACGTGCATGCGTTGGCTAAACGCAACCACGTGTGTGTGTTGGCTAAACGTAACCACGTGTGTGTGTGTATTGGCTAAATGTAACCACGTGTGTGTGTGTGTGTGTGTGTGTGTCGGCTAAACGTAACCGTGTGTGTGTTGGCTAAACGTAACCACGTGTGTGTGTGTGTGTCGGCTAAACGTAACCGTGTGTGTGTTGGCTAAACGTAACCACGTGTGTGTGTGTGTCGGCTAAACGTAACCATGTGTGTGTGTTGGCTAAACGTAACCGTGTGTGTGTGTGTGTTGGCTAAAGGTAACCACGTGTGTGTTGGCTAAACGTAACCGTGTGTGTGTGTGTGTGTGTGTGTTGGCTAAATGTAACCGTGTGTGTGTTGGCTAAACGTAACCACGTGTGTGTTGGCTAAATGTAACCGTGTGTGTGTGTGTGTTGGCCAAACGTAACCACGTGTGTGTTGGCTAAATGTAACCACGTGTGTGTGTGTCGGCTAAACGCAACCACGTGTGTGTGTGTCGGCTAAACATAACCACGTGTGTGTGTCGGCTAAACGTAACCACGTGTGTGTGTGTCGGCTAAACGTAACCACGTGTGTGTGTGTCGGCTAAACGCAACCACATGTGTGTGTCGGCTAAACGCAACCACATGTGTGTGTGTCGGCTAAACATAACCACATGTGTGTTTTGGCTAAACGTAACCACGTGTGTGTGTGTTGGCTAAACGTAACCACGTGTGTGTGTGTTGGCTAAACGTAACCATGTGTGTGTGTGTGTGTGTTGGCTAAACATAATCATGGGTGTGTGTGTGTGTGTGTGTTGGCTAAACATAACCACATGTGTGTTTTGGCTAAACGTAACCACGTGTGTGTGTGTTGGCTAAACATAACCACGTGTGTGTGTTGGCTAAACATAACCATGTGTGTGTGTGTGTGTGTTGGCTAAACATAACCAAGTGTGTGTGTCGGCTAAATGTAACCATGTGTGTGTGTCGGCTAAATGTAACCACGTGTGGGTGTTGGCTAATGTAACCACGTGTGTGTGTGTTGGCTAAACGTAACCACGTGTGTGTGTGTTGGCTAAACATAACCACATGTGTGTGTGTGTTGGCTAAATGTAACCACGCGTTTGTGTGTTGGCTAAACATAACCGTGTGTGTGTGTGTTGGCTAAACATAATCATGTGTGTGTGTGTGTTGGCTAAACATAACCATGTGTGTGTGTCGGCTAAATGTAACCATGTGTGGGTGTTGGCTAATGTAACCACGTATGTGTGTGTTGGCTAAACGTAACCACGTGTGTGTTGGCTAAACATAACCACATGTGTGTGTGTGTTGGCTAAACGTAACCACGCGTTTGTGTGTTGGCTAAACGTAACCACGTGTGTGTGTCGGCTAAACGTAACCACGTTTGTGTGTTAGCTAAACGTAACCACGTGTGTGTATTGGCTAAACGTAACCACGTGTGTGTGTGTGTGTGTTGGCTAAACATAACCAAGTGTGTGTGTCGGCTAAATGTAACCATGTGTGTGTGTCGGCTAAATGTAACCACGTGTGGGTGTTGGCTAATGTAACCACGTGTGTGTGTGTTGGCTAAACGTAACCACGTGTGTGTGTGTTGGCTAAACATAACCACATGTGTGTGTGTGTTGGCTAAATGTAACCACGCGTTTGTGTGTTGGCTAAACATAACCGTGTGTGTGTGTGTTGGCTAAACATAATCATGTGTGTGTGTGTGTTGGCTAAACATAACCATGTGTGTGTGTCGGCTAAATGTAACCATGTGTGGGTGTTGGCTAATGTAACCACGTATGTGTGTGTTGGCTAAACGTAACCACGTGTGTGTTGGCTAAACATAACCACATGTGTGTGTGTGTTGGCTAAACGTAACCACGCGTTTGTGTGTTGGCTAAACGTAACCACGTGTGTGTGTCGGCTAAACGTAACCACGTTTGTGTGTTAGCTAAACGTAACCACGTGTGTGTATTGGCTAAACGTAACCACGTGTGTGTGTGTGTGTGTGTTGGCTAAACGTAACCACGTGCATGCGTTGGCTAAACGCAACCACGTGTGTGTGTTGGCTAAACGTAACCACGTGTGTGTGTGTATTGGCTAAATGTAACCACGTGTGTGTGTGTGTGTGTGTGTGTGTCGGCTAAACGTAACCGTGTGTGTGTTGGCTAAACGTAACCACGTGTGTGTGTGTGTGTCGGCTAAACGTAACCGTGTGTGTGTTGGCTAAACGTAACCACGTGTGTGTGTGTGTCGGCTAAACGTAACCATGTGTGTGTGTTGGCTAAACGTAACCGTGTGTGTGTGTGTGTTGGCTAAAGGTAACCACGTGTGTGTTGGCTAAACGTAACCGTGTGTGTGTGTGTGTGTGTGTGTTGGCTAAATGTAACCGTGTGTGTGTTGGCTAAACGTAACCACGTGTGTGTTGGCTAAATGTAACCGTGTGTGTGTGTGTGTTGGCCAAACGTAACCACGTGTGTGTTGGCTAAATGTAACCACGTGTGTGTGTGTCGGCTAAACGCAACCACGTGTGTGTGTGTCGGCTAAACATAACCACGTGTGTGTGTCGGCTAAACGTAACCACGTGTGTGTGTGTCGGCTAAACGTAACCACGTGTGTGTGTGTCGGCTAAACGCAACCACATGTGTGTGTCGGCTAAACGCAACCACATGTGTGTGTGTCGGCTAAACATAACCACATGTGTGTTTTGGCTAAACGTAACCACGTGTGTGTGTGTTGGCTAAACGTAACCACGTGTGTGTGTGTTGGCTAAACGTAACCATGTGTGTGTGTGTGTGTGTTGGCTAAACATAATCATGGGTGTGTGTGTGTGTGTGTGTTGGCTAAACATAACCACATGTGTGTTTTGGCTAAACGTAACCACGTGTGTGTGTGTTGGCTAAACATAACCACGTGTGTGTGTTGGCTAAACATAACCATGTGTGTGTGTGTGTGTGTTGGCTAAACATAACCAAGTGTGTGTGTCGGCTAAATGTAACCATGTGTGTGTGTCGGCTAAATGTAACCACGTGTGGGTGTTGGCTAATGTAACCACGTGTGTGTGTGTTGGCTAAACGTAACCACGTGTGTGTGTGTTGGCTAAACATAACCACATGTGTGTGTGTGTTGGCTAAATGTAACCACGCGTTTGTGTGTTGGCTAAACATAACCGTGTGTGTGTGTGTTGGCTAAACATAATCATGTGTGTGTGTGTGTTGGCTAAACATAACCATGTGTGTGTGTCGGCTAAATGTAACCATGTGTGGGTGTTGGCTAATGTAACCACGTATGTGTGTGTTGGCTAAACGTAACCACGTGTGTGTTGGCTAAACATAACCACATGTGTGTGTGTGTTGGCTAAACGTAACCACGCGTTTGTGTGTTGGCTAAACGTAACCACGTGTGTGTGTCGGCTAAACGTAACCACGTTTGTGTGTTAGCTAAACGTAACCACGTGTGTGTATTGGCTAAACGTAACCACGTGTGTGTGTGTGTGTGTTGGCTAAACGTAACCACGTGCATGCGTTGGCTAAACGCAACCACGTGTGTGTGTTGGCTAAACGTAACCACGTGTGTGTGTGTATTGGCTAAATGTAACCACGTGTGTGTGTGTGTGTGTGTCGGCTAAACGTAACCGTGTGTGTGTTGGCTAAACGTAACCACGTGTGTGTGTGTGTGTGTCGGCTAAACGTAACCGTGTGTGTGTTGGCTAAACGTAACCACGTGTGTGTGTGTGTCGGCTAAACGTAACCATGTGTGTGTGTTGGCTAAACGTAACCGTGTGTGTGTGTGTGTTGGCTAAAGGTAACCACGTGTGTGTTGGCTAAATGTAACCGTGTGTGTGTGTGTGTGTGTGTGTTGGCTAAATGTAACCGTGTGTGTGTTGGCTAAACGTAACCACGTGTGTGTTGGCTAAATGTAACCGTGTGTGTGTGTGTGTTGGCCAAACGTAACCACGTGTGTGTTGGCTAAATGTAACCACGTGTGTGTGTGTGTTGGCTAAATGTAACCATGTGTGTGTGTTGGCTAAATGTACACACGTGTGTGTCGGCTGAATGTAACCACGTGTGTGTGTTGGCCAAACGTAACCACGTGTGTGTTGGCTAAACGTAGACTCACAAGTCAGTCTTTAGACGCTTTGCTTAACTAAAGACTGATGTCTTTCTCCCTGATTTTGTGTTTAGATGGGCGGATACAATTTCAGAGTTTAAAAAAACTCACTACGTTGCAGAACCAATAGTGAATCCGCAGGGCGGTCCTTCGGTGGCTCGCTGAACTCTTGTGCTTGTAAACATAGTCCCACTAGAAACACGTGTAGTGGTACAAAATGGCTCAGCCGCGCTCGCGGTAAACGCCGTCAAAGTTAGTGGATATTTGTCGCGTTTGCCGTGACACATTCTCGCCAACTAAAAGAAACAAACATGATCTTTTACAAGGCCATGACTCATCCGTCCGGCCGGACTATAACGTTAGAGGGAATCGCTTTGTTGTTTACAAATACTTCCGGGTAGAAAACCAGCAGAGCTTTTAGTTATATATATACATATATATATATATATATATATATATACAGTACAGGCCAAAAGTTTGGACACACCTTCTCATTCAATGCGTTTTCTTTATTTTCATGACTATTTACATTGTAGATTCTCACTGAAGGCATCAAAACTATGAATGAACACATGTGGAGTTATGTACTTAACAAAAAAAGGTGAAATAACTGAAAACATGTTTTATATTCTAGTTTCTTCAAAATAGCCACCCTTTGCTCTGATTACTGCTTTGCACACTCTTGGCATTCTCTCCATGAGCTTCAAGAGGTAGTCACCTGAAATGGTTTTCCAACAGTCTTGAAGGAGTTCCCAGAGGTGTTTAGCACTTGTTGGCCCCTTTGCCTTCACTCTGCGGTCCAGCTCACCCCAAACCATCTGGATTGGGTTCAGGTCCGGTGACTGTGGAGACCAGGTCATCTGCATCCGCAGCACTCCATCACTCTCCTTCTTGGTCAAATAGCCCTTACACAGCCTGGAGGTGTGTTTGGGGTCATTGTCCTGTTGAAAAATAAATGATCGTCCAACTAAACGCAAACCGGATGGGATGGCATGTCGCTGCAGGATGCTGTGGTAGCCATGCTGGTTCAGTGTGCCTTCAATTTTGAATAAATCCCCAACAGTGTCACCAGCAAAACACCCCCACACCATCACACCTCCTCCTCCATGCTTCACAGTGGGAACCAGGCATGTGGAATCCATCCGTTCACCTTTTCTGCGTCTCACAAAGACACGGCGGTTGGAACCAAAGATCTCAAATTTGGACTCATCAGACCAAAGCACAGATTTCCACTGGTCTAATGTCCATTCCTTGTGTTTCTTGGCCCAAACAAATCTCTTCTGCTTGTTGCCTCTCCTTAGCAGTGGTTTCCTAGCAGCTATTTGACCATGAAGGCCTGATTGGCGCAGTCTCCTCTTAACAGTTGTTCTAGAGATGGGTCTGCTGCTAGAACTCTGTGTGGCATTCATCTGGTCTCTGATCTGAGCTGCTATTAACTTGCGATTTCTGAGGCTGGTGACTCAGATGAACTTATCCTCAGAAGCAGAGGTGACTCTTGGTCTTCCTTTCCTGGGTCGGTCCTCATGTGTGCCAGTTTCGTTGTAGCGCTTGATGGTTTTTGCGACTCCACTTGGGGACACATTTAAAGTTTTTGCAATTTTCCGGACTGACTGACCTTCATTTCTTAAAGTAATGATGGCCACTCGTTTTTCTTTAGTTAGCTGATTGGTTCTTGCCATAATACGAATTTTAACAGTTGTCCAATAGGGCTGTCGGCTGTGTATTAACCTGACTTCTGCACAGCACAACTGATGGTCCCAACCCCATTGATAAAGCAAGAAATTCCACTAATTAACCCTGATAAGGCACACCTGTGAAGTGGAAACCATTTCAGGTGACTACCTCTTGAAGCTCATGGAGAGAATGCCAAGAGTGTGCAAAGCAGTAATCAGAGCAAAGGGTGGCTATTTTGAAGAAACTAGAATATAAAACATGTTTTCAGTTATTTCACCTTTTTTTGTTAAGTACATAACTCCACATGTGTTCATTCATAGTTTTGATGCCTTCAGTGAGAATCTACAATGTAAATAGTCATGAAAATAAAGAAAACGCATTGAATGAGAAGGTGTGTCCAAACTTTTGGCCTGTACTGTATATATATATATATATATATATATATATATATCACATTTTTCACATCACTGTATCACCGTTTAGACTAATCTGATGTTTGTAAAGTCTATAAACACAATGATTGAACAAACATTACTATTTCTTAGCCGTTAGCAGTGTCTGTAAGAGGTAATAACTCATTAAACGGTCCACGAAAATTTTTTTTTTTCCAGCGGATATCTTAGTGGCTGCAGCTGACAGGGACAGCTAACAGCAGCAGCAAAGCTAACATCAGGACGTCATCTGTTAAAAGCCTCCCGTTGTCAGATACGACATGAAACTACTCCAGTTAGCTCAATCATGTTGTAACTAAGACATCCGCTGGAAAAAATATTTTCTTCATGGATGAGCACACGTTTGATAAAACGGAGTTAAATCTCTCGGCATCCATTTTCAAGCTCTCTGTGTGTTTATTTCCTTGCGGACGAGAAAAGGAGGAGTGCACATTTCCGAGAAGGCGTGTCCTTTTCAAAAATGCAAGAGGCGTTGCTTTGTTGCCGGCCGTTTTCGCCGGTGTGTTAAACACACTTTAGAAAGGAGTGTCCCCAGACTATCAGAATGCGGAGATCTCTGATTGTCTGGTGGCAAGACTAGCTAAACGTAACAACGTGTGTGTGTTGGCCAAACGTAACCACGTGTGTGTGTCGGCTAAACATAACCATGTTTGCGTGTTGTTGAAGAAAAAACATCAGTTGGTGGTGTTGTACCGACGTAGTGCTTTTATTTTGAAAGAGACGGTATGCAATCTGTACATTTCGTACCTTGGACGTCATATGTTGATGACCAAACGTGGACATGTGACGAGGTTGCAGTGAGGATGTGACATCATTTAGGTCATCAACATGTCGTCTGTATCGTCACAGGAGCTCTGTGACAGTCGACACGTTACTGTAACATGACAGGAGGTGATGTGTGTGGTAACCATGGAAACACTGATGGTGGTGATGAAGATGATGATAATGATGATGAGGTCTCTCTCTGCAGTACTCCCCGCACCAAGACCACCTCCACCAACCAGTCCAACCTGTGGATCACCAGGACGCCCAAACCAGACAGCATGGAGGTCTGACGGTGCCCCGTGACATCACAGTGACATCACAGAGGGATGGCGTCACTTTACAGCTCAGCCAATCATCTTCACCGTACAATGACGGACAGGCGGAGCTCTGAGAGGACTATGATGTCATCATGGAGGCTTTTTTTATTCTGTGGGTTTATTCTTTCTTTCCCTCCTTTCCTTCTCTTCCCTCCTCCTTTCCTTCTCTTCCCCCCTTCACTCCCTACATACTGTACTTGACTCCTTCTTTCCTTCCTTTCCTTCCCTCCATACTATACTTGCCTCCTTCTTTCCTTCTCTTCACTCCTTACATGCTGTACTTCCCTCCTGTAACGCCCGCTAATGTAATAATGTCCACAAACGTAATAAAAATCTGCAGCATTTCATGTAATAAACCCACAAATGTAATAAATCTTCCACAAACATAACAGGCGCTGCCTACTACACACGTAACACACAATTTCCCACAAATGTAACTATTACGTTTGCAGGGATTTATTACGTTTGTGTGAAAATCTTTATTGTATTAACTTCCCACAAATGTAATAATACAATGAATAATGGTCATTGTGGTTGTTGTTTGTTTGTTTGCCTATACACCTAATAATACTACTGACCGTGGGTACAAAATCCAGCTGCTGACTCTCCGTTGTCACACAACGGATTCCCCCGCCCGCCAATGGCGCCACCAGGGGGCGGCCAGGGGTGGCCACGGCCCCCCCTATAAATTTGCTGTCCACCCCACACGCCAGTGGGGACCAAGCATTGGTGCGACCTCCCATAGGTCCGACTACCCGCTAATCCGACCATGCAGGTCTACCGTGAGTTTTATTGTTTTAGTCCCATAATTTCGACTGCCCATTAACCCGACCATTTTAATGCCATTATTCCGACTGTCGGATTTCATACTCAGTAGTCTGACCACAACACTTCCAACATGAAGCAGTCTGTGCATTTCTCCCTCACTGTGCCAGCATGGACTGTGAGGACAGTTGCGTTTATCTCGTCGAGGGGAAATCACATCACCTGCTATATGTGACATACATGCCCTTATTTGGATAACACATCCTGGTATTCCCCACACATAAAGCCTATTGACAGCGTAATGCGCTCTGGCTGCAGATGTATATTAAGCATTAATGCGTTCTTGCAGCACGTCTACAGAAAGTATTTTGTTAGAGGCAAACCATCCGTCTGTCATCTCACCTGTACTAACGTTTTGCCTAGCCTTGACCAGCAAATTCATCAGCTTGTAACAATTTGCCAGCAACAGAAACTGAGGCTTATGTCACAGCGCTACTTTTACAGGTTCACGGTGCCAAGCTGAAACCCCTGATAAAACAAAAAAAAACTTAACTCTTTTTGCTTTCAAAATGCGGCAATAAATTGTATAAAAACGAAAAGGACTCATATGGTTAGTTTAACTCAACAACTTTAGTGTAATTAAATCAAACTCAAATTAACACGCGTCCGGCTCAGACGATTCACTCAGTTAACACAGTGCGTCACGCTGATACAGAAAAGAAATAACCCCCACTGTGCATTTACTGCTTGTTTATTAATTCCAGTAACGTTTTATGTGTGTGAGATCCTGCTTGTGTGTGCATGCACCTTGAATATCATATGTGAGGCTATTTCATAACTAAAATGGTGGTGAAAATGTTCAACTTTGCTAGACGGTATTTCTCTGAGCCATTCGTTAAAAAGGAAATAATTTATTTCCTGTGGAAAGAAGGCAACATAATGTGGAATTATAGGTTAAACAATCTTTGCTTCCTTTAATTTAGTTTGGATAACAGTAGTAGCCTAATAGTAGCTGCAGCAGCAACAGCTAGTTGCCAACAGCTGTCTTATTTTTATTTCTTTATTACAGACATGCGACGTTATTGGCCATGGTGATCGCCGCTTGCTGTTGGTTTGCAGGACTTCTGTTTTTCTGCTGATGTTTTTTTTATCTATGTACACTGTCTTGGTTCGTCATGTCAGAGGTAGTGAGTTTTGGACTATAGACATTTGTTTGTTTTTGCATCTTCAGCACCAAGGACAGCGCTTAAAGTGATTTTGTTATAACCGCTGCCTGTAACAGGCTCAGGGACATCTTCAACACCAAGGACAGCGCTCAAACTACGGTAGTTCTTGTCTGCTTTTGTCACGCGGTGAATTCTACTGTTGGCCTCCTTATGGAAAAAATGTAATAAAATTTGCATTCGTTAGAACTTCTGAATGTTTTATTTGTGTGTAGCTTATGGCAGCCAGTCAGCAGCCTAGTGAGTGGCGATGTGTGATGCGCTATACAGCAGGAAAAAAAATACTCATTCATTCATTCAGTTGGCAGCCCCCGCTACTTAAAACATCTTCCCGTGTGTGGGGAATACCAGGATGTGTTATCCAAATGAGGGCATGTACGTCACATATAGCAGATGATGTGATTGAACTGTAACTTTACTGCGGTTGGATTTTTGGGAGGTCGGACCTTTGGGATTTTTTTCTTGTAAATCTAGTTCTTTTTGTATTGTTGTATTGTATGATTTGACATTAAGCAAAGATATGAGTGTTTGTTACACATACTGTATAGCCTGGTAATCAGAATAAGAAAGACTATTGATCCCTGGTGGGAAATTCTAGCATTTCTGTACTTGCTTCTGTTTGTATCTGCCAGTACCTGCTTTTTGCCAGTAATTGTTTTGATTACAATAAATGTACACCTTTCCGATCCGTTGAGTGACAGCGGAGCGGAGAGTCAGCAGCTGGATTTTGCACCCACGGTCAGTAGTATTATTAGGTGTATAGGCAAACAAACAAACAACAACCACAATGACCATTATTCATTGTATTATTACATTTGTGGGAAGTTAATACAATAAAGATTTTCACACAAACGTAATAAACCCCTGCAAACGTAATAGTTATTACATTTGTGGGAAATCACGTGTTACGTTTGTAGTAGGCAGCGGCTGTTACGTTTGTGGAAGATTTATTACATTTGTGGGTTTATTACATGAAATGCTGCAGATTTTTATTACGTTCGTGGAAGATTTATTACATTTGTGGGTTTATTACATTAAATCCTGCAGATTTTTATTACGTTTGTGGACATTATTACATTGGCGGGCGTTACACCTCCTTCTTTCCTTCTCTTCACTCCTTACATGCTGTACTTCCCTCCTTCATTCCTTTCCTCCCTCCTTCTTGCCTTTATGTCTTACCTCATGCTGTGATGCTACATGAATATTAATGTCCTCTGATGAGCTCACAGCTGTGTCACAGTCTATTATGATGTCAGGTGATGATGTCATCGTCCTCTAAGCTCTGACCCACAGACAGCTGCCTGTTCCCAGGTCACCTGAACACAACACAAACCCAGACAAACTGCTCTCAGGTCATCTGAGCTTCGGCCGGAAAGTTAGAGAAACATCCGTCACAAAGAACAAAAAACAAACTTTATTGGCATTAGCGTTTTAATTTAAGTTTATTCTATTAATATATAAGAACAAGTTTCATGATGAAAGTGAATGTGTGTGTGACACCTGTGTGCACATATGTACATACCGCCCGTTAGAGGTGCAGGAGACACTTGTTCACATAAACACGATATCTCAACAACACCCTGAAGGAAGACGCCAAATTTGGCACAAACATCCGCATGAATGGTAAAAGGTCAAAGGTCACTGTGACCTCCCATGTTTTTGGCTATAACTCCAGAACTCGTTCACTAATTCTGACAAAGTTTCACACAAATTTTATATCCAAAAGGTCAAAGGTCAGCTTCAATCAATCAATCAATCAATCAAACAAGATCAATCAATCAATTTTATTTATAAAGCCCAATATCACAAATCACAATTTGCCTCACAGGGCTTTACAGCATACGACATCCCTCTATCCTTAGGACCCTCACAGCTGATCAGGAAAAACTCCCAAAAAAACCCTTTTGACGGGGAAAAGAAATGGTAGAAACGTCACTGTGACATCATCATGTTCCAGTACCCTTTACGCCCCCCCGCGCTGCGTGACTGTATAAACATACGTGCGTCCATGTATCAGAGCTCCTTTTTGTCCATGGACCCGATTTCTTTACTGCTCCATTCGGGGTGTTGGCCACGCCCACATCCTTCTGACAGACGTCCAACACTTCTCTCCCAAACTGTACAGAAATAATGAGACTTATCCAGATGCTCTGTCTCATCTGTCCGTGTCCACACCGCTATATCATCAGTTATGAATTTGTTTTTCACTGTGGGAGAAGAGCTCAATGCATGGTTATGTGCACCAGTGATTGTAAATTCACACTGTTCACACCATTCACACTGTACATGTGCACGTAGTAATTTGAGCCTTGTTTATGTGTGTCAGTTTAATGATGTTCATCGCCTGTAAAAGTTCTGTTGACTTATGATCCATCAACTGTTGCATTCATTCAGTCGGATTCATTATTGTGTCATTGATCAGTCAATCCATCAGCTGATGAACATCAACACACTCTGTACTAATTTGTGTGTGTGTGTGTGCGTGCGTGTGTGTATGAACACTCTAAAGAAAATTCAAGTTTGTCTTTGTCATGAATAAAATACTTAATGTAACTCAGAGGCTGACAATGAATCAGCTGCCTCCATTTTTGTGTTTACAACACCAATACTAATATAGTTTAATTAGGAAGTGAAAGAGCAAATAAATTAAACAGTCATAGCAGAGTGTGTCGAAAAAAATCAGTATAGTACTGTTCTGGCTACTCTTGCGTTAAAAAAAATGTAAAACTAGCAGAGTAGTCTTCTGAGGAGGAGGTCTATGACTCGCTAAATAATAAGCACTCGCGGAGATCTTTCCAGGTTCAAAAAGGGTGGTGAATTTATTTACATAAACAAAAATAATCTCTGTGGTTGACTTCATACAAAAAACAAAACAAAAGGTTAATTTAGTGGTAGATAAAATGTCTCACTCCTCACTCCTTCAACACAAAAAGCTGACAGCCCCGGACCCAGCTGTACTCTATCCTTAATCATAGGAGGAGGAGGGCTGTGAGCTGGCTGAAAACAATCAGAATAAATTATCATTTATCTGCAATATATAATCTACCACTTCCAATAATTAATCAACATTATTACTAGCATTATTTTCATTTCCAAAAAATTAATAAATATGAAAAAATATGAATTGGCTCCAACAAGTACATTGAAAAAAAGTCAGAATATAGAATGTCAAAAAAGTCATAGTATAGTATGTTGAAAAAGTCAGTATAGTATGTTGAAAAAAAGTCATAGTATACTATGTTGAACAAGTCATAGTATAATATGTCGAAAAAAATCATAGTATAGTATGTTGAAAAAGTCATAGTATACTATGTCAAAAAAATCATGAAAAAATCATAGTATAGTATGTCGAAAAAATCATGAAAAAGTCATAGTATAGTATGTCGACGAAAGTCATAGTATAGTATAGTAGTATAGTATAGCGTGTCGAAAAAAATCATAGGAGAATAAGTTGGAAAAAATTCATAGTATAGTATGTCGAAAAAACATGAAAAAATCATAGTATGTCGAAAACGATACATATTAGAGTATGTTGACGAAAACAGCATAGTATAGTATGTCGAAAAAATGACTATAGTATGTCAAAAAACTCATCATATAGCATGTTGAAAAAGTCATAGTACAGGATGTTGAAAAGCCATAGTATAGTATGTCGAAAAAAATAGTATAGTACATTGAAAAAAACTCGGTATAGTAAGTCGAAAAAAATCATAGTATGGGATGTCGAAAAAAAGTCATAGTATAGTATGTCGAAAAAAGTCACAGTATAGTATGTCGAAAAAAGTCATAGTACGTTGAAAAAAGTCATAGTATAGTATGTTGAAAAGTCATAGTATAGTATGTCGAAAAAAGTCATAGTATAGTATGTGAAAAAAGTCATAGTATAGTATGTCGAAAAAAGTCATAGCGTAGTAAGTTGAAAAAAGTCATAGTATAGTATGTCGAAAAAAGTCATAGTATAGTACGTTGAAAAAAAATCATAACATAGTAAGCCGAAAAGTCATAGTATAGTATGTCGAAAAAAAGTCATAGTATGGTAAGTCAAAAAACGTCATAGTATAGTATGTTGAAGAAAATCATAGCGTAGTATGTCGGAAAAAAGTCATAGTATAGTATGTCGGAAAAAGTCATAGGATAGTAAGTCTAAAAAAGTCATAGTATAGTATGTCGAAAAAATCATAGTATAGTATGTTGAAAAAGTCATAGTATAGTACGTTGAAAAAAAGTCATAGTATAGTATGTCGAAAAGTCATAGTATAGGATGTTGAAAAAGTCATAGTATAGTACGTTGAAAAAAAGTCATAGTATAGTATGTCGAAAAAGTCATAGTATAGTACGTTGAAAAAAAGTCATAGTATAGTATGTTGGAAAAAGTCATAGTATAGTATGTTGAAAAAAGTCATAGTATAGTATGTCGAAAAAAAGTCAAAGTGTAGTATGTCAACAAGTCATGGTATAGTACATTGAAAAAAGTCATAGTATGGCATGTCGAAAAAAATATAGTATGTTGAAAAAAAGTCATAGTATAGTAAGTCGAAAAAAGTCATAGTATGTTGAAAAAAGTCATAGGATAGTAAGTCTAAAAAAGTCATAGTATGGCATGTCAAAAAAATAGTATAGTATGTTGAAAAAAAGTCATAGTATAGCTTGTTCAAAAAAGTCATAGTATGTCAAAAAAAGTCATAGTATAGTATGTCGAAAAAAGTCATAGTATAGTATGTTGAAAAAAGTCAAAGTATAGTATGTCGAAAAAAGTCATAGGATAGTAAGTCGAAAAAAGTCATAGTATAGTATGTTGAAAAAAGTCATAGTATAGTATGTTGAAAAAAATCATAGTATAGCATGCTGAAAAAAGTCATAGTATAGTATGTCGAAAAAAGTCATAGGATAGTATGTCGAAAAAAAGTCAAAGTGTAGTATGTCAAAAAGTCATAGTATAGTATGTTGAAAAAAGTCATAGTATGGCATGTCGAAAAAAATAGTATAGTATGTTGAAAAAAAGTCATAGTATAGTATGCCGAAAAAAGTTATAGCATAGTATGTCGATAAAAATCATAGGATAGTAAGTCTAAAAAAGTCATAGCAAAGCATGTCGAAAACAGTCATAGTATGTGTAAAACAGTCATAGTATAGTAAGTCAAAAAAGTCATAGCATAGTATGTCGAAAAAAAGTCAAAATGTAGTATGTCAAAAAGTCATAGTATAGTATTTCGAAAAATAGTGTAGTATGTTTATGTCTAAAAGTCATAATACAGCAAGTCGAAAAAAAATTATAGTATAGTACATTGAAAAAAGTCAGTATAGTATGTCGAAGTCATCGTATAGTATGTTGAAAAAATCATAGTATAGTACGTTGAAAAAAAGTCATAGTGTAGTATGTTGAAAAAGTCATAATATAGTACATTGAAAAAAGTCATAGTATAGTATGTCTAAAAGTCATAGCATAGTATGTCAAAAAAAATCATAGTATAGTATGTTGAATAAAGTCATAGTATAGTATGTCAAAAAAGTCATAATATAGTACATTGAAAAAAGTCATAGTATAGTATGTCGAAAAGTCATAGCATAGTATGTCAAAAAAGTCATAGTATAGTATGTTGAATAAAGTCATAGTATAGTATGTCAAAAAAGTCATAATATAGTACATTGA
This sequence comes from Epinephelus lanceolatus, assembly GCF_041903045.1. Lineage (NCBI taxonomy): Eukaryota > Metazoa > Chordata > Actinopteri > Perciformes > Serranidae > Epinephelus > Epinephelus lanceolatus. The sequence goes on along the minus strand of NC_135753.1, from coordinate 40,143,432 downwards.
AAAAAGTCATAGTATAGTATGTCGAAAAGTCATAGCATAGTATGTCAAAAAAGTCATAGTATAGTGTGCCAAAAAAGTCATAGTATATTATGTCGAAAAGTTATAGTATGTCGAAAAAATCATAGTATAGTACGTTGAAAAAAAGTCATAGTATAGTATGTTGAAAAAAATCATAGTATAGTATGTTGAAGAAAATCATGTATAGTATGTCGAAGTCATAGTATAGTAAGTTAAAAAAAATCATAGTATAGTACGTTGAATAAAGTCATAGTATAGTACATTGAAAAAAGTCATAGTAAAGTATGTTGAAAAAAAGTCAAAGTGTAGTATGTCAAAAAGTCATAGTATAGTACATTGAAAAAAGTCAAAGTATGGCATGTCGAAAAAAATAATATAGTATGTTGAAAAAAAGTCATAGTATAGTAAGTCGAAAAAAGTCAGTATAGTAAGTTGAAAAAAGTCATAGGATAGTATGTCGAAAAACGTCAGTATGTCGAAAAAAGTCATAATGCAGTATATCGAATAAAGTCATAGTACAATATATCGTAAAAGTCAGAAAAGTCATAGTACAGTATATCGAAAAAGTCGGAAAAAAGTCATAGTACAGTATATCGAAAAAAGTCATAGTGCAGTATATCGAAAAAAGTCATAGTACAGCATATCGAAAAAAGTCATAGTACAGTATATCGAAAAAAGTCGGAAAGAAGTCATAGTACAGTATATCGAAAAAAGTCATAGTACAGTATATCGAAAAAGTTGGAAAAAAGTCATACTGCAGTATATCGAAAGAAGTTGGAAAGAAGTCATAGTACAGCATATCGAAAAAAGTCATAGTACAGTATATCAAAAAGTCATAGTGCAGTATATCGAAAAAAGTCATAGTGCAGTATATCGAAAGAAGTCGGAAAGAAGTCATAGTGCAGTATATCGAAAGAAGTCAGAAAGAAGTCATACTACAGTATATCGAAAAAAGTCATAGTACAGTATATCGAAAAAGTCGGAAAAAAGTCACAGTATATCGAAAAAAGTCATAGTACAGTATATTGAAAAAAGTCATAATACAGTATATCGAAAGAAGTCGGAAAGAAGTCATAGTACAGTATATCGAAAAAGTCGGAAACAAGTCATAGTACAGTATATCGAAAAAAGTCATAGTACAGCATATCGAAAAAAGTCGTAGTACAGTATATCGAAAAAAGTCGGAAAGAAGTCATAGTACAGTATATCGAAAAAAGTCATAGTGTAGTATGTCTAAAAAAAGTCATAGTGTAGTACATCAAAAATAAGTCATAGTATAGTATGTCTAAAAAAAAAAGTCATAGTGTAGTATATCAAAAATAAGTCATAGTATAGTATGTTGGATGAAGTAAATTAATATGTCATAAAAAGACATCAAAAAGTCATGAGTGATGCAAAGTGGCTAACGCTCCACCCGGCTAACTCTTGGTGAGGTGCTGAAACCATCAACAAGTCCAGATTGGTAGAGAAAGAATTCTGCACACAGTGTTTCATTTTATTGTTTCAGTTTCGGTTCACGTGACCTACGTCAGTGCGAACATGAGGCACCAATGGACCAGCTGGTAAAAGGGACCAGTCTCAGGCTGATCACCGGTTGTATGCAACACACCTGTGTGGTGGTAGGAGCTCCAACTTCTGGGAGTTGTATTTCTTTTAATACTGGATGGCAAACTGACAGGAATACAAATGGAAGCCATATTTGTCTTGTCATACAGTTGCACAATATCAAATACAGACCTTGTAACAATATCACATTACAATAACATCGCATAGTGAATGGGGCTCTGACGGGAACCAGGCAGTGTCATCCACAACAGCTCCCATCAGCACATCTTTGTCTCCTGATCTCGTGAACAACACACTAACAATGCTCCTGACCAACATGCTAACGATGCTTCTGACCAACACGCTAATGATGCTCCTGACCAACATGCTAATGATGCTCCTGACCAACATGCTAACAATGCTCCTGACCCACATGCTAACAGTGCTCTTGACAAACGCGCTAATACTGTTCCTGACCCCCATACTAACAGTGCTCTTGACAAACACGCTAATACTGTTCCTGACCCACATGCTAATACTGCTCCTGACCAACATGCTAACAATGCTCTTGACAAACACGCTAATACTGTTCCTGACCAACATGCTAACAATGCTCCTGACCAACACGCTAATGATGCTCCTAACCAACATGCTAACTTTGCTCCTGACCAACACACTAAAGATGCTCCTAAACCACATGCTAACAATGCTACTGACCAACATGTTAAACATGCTCCTTACGAACATGTTAATGATGCTCCTGACGCTAATACTGCTCCTGACCAACATGCTAACAATGCTCCTGACCAACATGCTAATGATGCTCCTGACCAACATGCTAACAATGCTCTTGACAAACACGCTAATACTGTTCCTGACCAACATGCTAACAATGCTCCTGACCAACACACTAATGATGCTCCTAAACCACATGCTAACAATGCTACTGACCAACATGTTAAACATGCTCCTTACCAACATGTTAATGATGCTCCTGACGCCCTCAGGCGCACACAGGGGTTGCGCACACATTATGGCGCTGACCGAGCCCTGCGTTGTGGCAGGTGACAGACGGACTCAAAAGACTTAAGGCAGAATTGAAGACAAGAACCGTTGTGGTCGTTTGTTAACTTTTTATTCTGTAATAAACAAACATTTCAGAGGAAATGATGATCAGATCGTCTCAGATCATCACAAGAGAACTGATTCACATTCTGTCCAACTGAAAATCAACAGTGTCAGTGTCATCTCAGTGTCAGTTCCATCTTCAGGCACCGCCATCAGAGCGTCAGACAGACTGAGAGGATCAAAGTTAAAGGACTGAGGGCGGAGGTCAGGATGATGTGAGCACGCTCAGTTCCGACAGCATCCTGCGGTCAGGTAGTGACCAGCTGCTGTAAGTTGTTTGTCTCATCGCTCACTGTAGCCTCACAGCCTACAGCTGCAGCGTCGACAGCCACCACCGTCTCTTCCTGTTTGTAAGTCAGAGCCTCGTCATCAAACAAGATGGGCGGGGCTTCCTCTACAGTCTCCTTCCCCAGGCCATGCATGCGCTTCCTGTGTTGCTGCAGGTTCCCGAGGCGGTTGAAGCGTGCGGTGCAGAGGTCGCAGGCGAATGGCCGCTCCCCGGTGTGGATGATGACATGTCTGGCGAGCTGCGAGCGGCACTTCTTGTCTTTGCCACAGATGTGGCAGACGAAGGTCTGAGGCAGGCGCGCTCCATTGGCGTGGACAACGTCAAGGTGTCTCTTCAGGTGGCTGAGGCGTCTGAAGCTGCGGCTGCAGAAGTCGCAGCCATATGGCCGGTTCTCGCTGTGGATCAGCGAGTGACTCGCCAAAAGAGACTTGAATTTGAAAACCTTGCTGCAGACTGGACATGGGAACACCTTCGCTGTCACTGAGCTTTTCCTGCATTCGATGACGTGAGGTGCCTCATTCACTCTGACGCGCAGGTGAACGCGTACGTGGTGCTGCTTCAGGCAGGTGGCACGCTGGAAGCTGCGCAGACAGATGCCGCAGCGGTGAGGCTTGTCGCCTGAGTGGATGCTGGAGTGAGCAGCGAGGAGCGTTTCAGATTTTAACCGCTTCCCACAGACGCCGCAGGTGAACGGTGCGTTGGGTGGCGGGTTTTCCTCGCCGTTCACTCGGTTGGCGTGGACTAGGATCTTGTGGCGTTTCAGCTGGTACTGACGTCCGAACTTGCGTCCGCAGATGTCGCAGAGGTGCGGGCGCTCTCCGGTATGAGTCTGGAAATGGACGGCGAGCTGCGACCGGCATTTAAACTCTTTGCCACAGAAGTCACAGAGCAGCGAGCTGGGCTGCTGAGGCTCCACAGCGCCGTTGACATGGACGATCTTCTTGTGGTGTTCAAGGTCGTTGGTCCTCATGTAGGCTTTAGGGCAGAGGTCGCAGCGGTGAGGTTTGACCCCAGAGTGGATGACCTCGTGTGTTTTCAGCCGGGACCTGCAGCTGAAGGTTTTGCCACAGACGGCACATAGCCACGCCTGCACCTCACGCTGCTTCTCCAGCTTGGCTACGCCGTTGGGGTGGAGCCGGTTCAAGTGGTGCTGCAGGTTGTCGCGGCGGTTGAAGCGCAGTTCGCACAGGTGGCAGGCAAATGGCTTCTGACCCGTGTGGATGAAGGAGTGTCGCGCCAGACTTGACTTGTTCTTCATCACTTTACCACAAACGTCACACATGGTGCTGTCAGGCTCCACCTTCACCGCACAAAGAGGTGCATGCTGGGAGTCTGAGTCCAGCTGGACGTCCTCCAGAGCCGCAGCAGACGGCTGAGAGTCCACACCTGAGGGCAGAGCCACAAACTGTGTCAAACTTTGTCAACAAACAAATACTTCAAAATAGACATGAAAATAATCCTGAAATAAAATAAATTTCATTTCTAATCAATTAAACAAACTGAATTAAAAAAACAAACTGAAATTAACATTGTACTTTATATAACATTTGTTAAAGGAGCAATAAGCAAAATTCATCATTTCTAGATTGAAGGAATTAAAAAATTGCTATATGAAGAACTAGAGGTGTAATTTCATCTGGAGTATAGCATGACCTCACACACCCTCTCTTTGTGTTGATCTCCAGCCCACTGTTTACAAGCCGAAGAGCTGGAACGTTAGCGTAGCAGCCGACTAGTGCTAACGCTAACGTCCCCATGCTAGAGCTCTCCGGAGCTGAGAAGCAGGCTCCCAGAACGTTAGCATAGCAGCCAACTACTGCTAACGCTAACGTCCCCACGCTAGAGCTCGCCGGAGCCGAGAAGCAGGCTCCTGGAACATTAGCATAGCAGCCGACTGGTGCTAACGCTAACGGCCCCACACTTCTCGGCTCCGACTCACTGAGCCTGGCGGAGAAGCGTGGGGACGTTAGCACTAATGGGCTGCCATGTTAACGTCCCAACTCTTCTCCGTGAGACCGTGAGCCCGGCTCAGTTGGAGCGTTAGCGTGGCAGCCGAGTAAGTGCAAACGCTAACAGGAAAGCAGGGAAATAGCTAAACACAGCAGAGACTGAGAGTGAGTGAAAGACATTGCTAACTGCTAAACAAAGTTGGCTGTTTAGGTTTTATTTCCTCGCCCCTGTGGTGAGTGAATCTGCCTGCAGTGAAAGCGGGGGCTAACCGGTGCTTCCTCCTCATGCTCCACTTCACTCAGCTTCTAACACAGCCAGTTAGCCTCTGCTAGCTTCCCAGCTAGCAGCTCTCCGTTTGGATCCAACCGGAGCACTGAGCCCTGGTTTGTTATTCAGGTTAATGTGGGAAGAAGCAGCGGGTATATCGGGCAGCTGAGTGAAGCTGAGTGAAGCGGAGCCTGTGGAAGAAACTCAGAAACAGACGAGGCAAGTGGGGAGGGGGGGGGGGGTGTTGTTGGAGAGCAGAGGTAGAGGGAGGAGTGGCTCATGACACACTTTGTTTTGCTCTACAGGCAGTGCACAACAGCGAACCTAGCGGTGAAACGATTTCGCTTACTGCCCCTTTAACAAAAAATAGATCTGTTTTTCTTTGAGTAAAATCACTTACAAAACTTAAATCTCAAAAGTAAACATCATGACTAAAACATTTTGAATTATCGTTGAGTGAAACTATGAAGACCTCCTGTCTGTCTCTGTAAGCTGGAACCATTTCCCTCAGTGGAAACAAAGCTTGTTACTAACTGTGTGTGATTTATCCTGGCTGAAATATGAGCAGAGGAAATCTCCACTAGCTGCTAGGCTAATGTATACAATGTAAAATGCCATATGCTTGTGCTAATAATGTTAGCATGTTGTATTTGTGGGGAAAATGTGTCCAGATAAATACAAGTGTTTGTCTGTGAATGCTGCGAGTTATAGTGAAGCTGATTTGTGTTTGAAACTGTCTCTATTAAGCCATGTTTAATGTGTGTTTAATGTGTGTTTAATGCGTGTTTAACGTGTGTTTAAATGAGTGTTTAGTGTGTTAAATGTGTGTTTAGTGTATGTGTTTAGTGTGTGTTTAAATGAGTGTTTAATGTGTTTAGTGTGTGTTTAGTGTGTGTAATGTATGTTTAGTGTATGTGTTTAGTGTGTTTAGTGTGTTTTTAAATGAGTGTTTACTGTGTGTTTAGTGTGTTTGTTTAATGTGTGTTTACTGTGTGTGTTTACTGTGTGTTTAATGTGTTTTATGTGTGTTTAGTGTGTGTGTGTGTTTAGTGTGTGTTTTATGTGTGTTTACTGTGTGTTTAATGTGTTTAGTGTGCGTTTAAATGAGTGTTTGAGTGTTTACTGTGTGTTTTCTGTGTTTAATGTGTGTTTAGTGTGTGTTTACTTTGTGTTTAGTGTGTGTTTAGTGTGTGTTTAATGTGTGTTTCGTGTGTGTTTAATGAGTGTTTACTTTGTGTTTTCTGTGTGTTTACTGTGTGTTTTCTGTTTGTTTAATGTGTGTTCACTGTGTGTTTAATGTGTTTAATGTGTATTTAGTGTGTGTTTAGTGAGTGTTTACTGTGTGTTTAGTGAGTGTTTGTGTGTTTTCTGTTTGTTTAATGTGTGTTCACTGTGTGTTTAATGTGTTTAATGTGTGTTTAGTGTGTGTTTAGTGAGTGTTTAATGTGTGTTTAGTGAGTGTTTACTGTGTGTTTTCTGTGTGTTTAGTGTGTGTTTACTGTGTTTAATGTGTGTTTGAATCAACTAAACTTTACAGCACTTCACAGAAACATCTGCTGTGGACCAGTGTTTTGTAACTGCAGAGTGAAATTAAAAATATTCTTAAAGTTATTTCTATGAAATAAAATCAGATCTTTACGGTCTGATATTTGAAGAAAAGCTGAGGACAGTCAGCACTTCATGGACTTACCTCCCTCAGGAGGAGTCCAGGTGGGATCACCTATGTCCTCCTCCACCACCTCCTCCACCTCCTCCTCTTCCTCCTCCTCCTGTTGGTGACAGGGAACAGGGAACACACGGCGGTGGCGACGTCGAGACGCTCTTTGTCTGGTGGTGTTGGATCTCTTAGGAGGTGGCCTGGTCTGGGACCTGGACCTGGACCTAGACCTGGACCTGGACCGGGTGGGTTTGATGGTCCTGGTTCTGGTGCGGGTTGTGGTGCAGTGCTGCAGCAGAGCACCACCATCTGGTCCATCAGGTCTGACTGCAAAACACTGCAGCAGCATCTCAGACGAGCCTGAAGACACACAGACAGACATAAGAACCTCAAAATAACAAAAGTAAAGAAGTCTTAGGTTTTTCAGAGTCGTAGTTTAACAAACTCCTCTGACAGATTGTGTCTGATCAACTTCACATTCTGTCTGTCTCATCTAAAGACCTTAGAGATGAAAAGTTTATAACAGCTTGAGTTTCGGTCAATCTGCGTGACCGTGGTGAGGTGTCAAATGTCATGCTGAGTCTCAAATCACGTACTTCTGTACTTACGCTGCGTGCATAAGTGCGTTCACACTGAGAAGTATGAAAAAATGCAGCGCACTATGAGTAACCCCTATGGTGTCATCCCAAAGCCTGGTCGTGACCCCCAAGTAGTCTCATCTTACCGTCCAATCTCACTTCTAGCAGCAGAGACCAAAATCATAGGTAAGATATTTGCAGAGAGGCTGAAGCAGTTTATCTGTAGTATTGTGCATCCAGACCAAATTGGATTTATGTAGGGGAGACAGCTATATTTTATCTTGCGCTGTCTCTTTAATGTCTTGTACAGCAAACAAACTACTAAGGCAGTCATTATCTCCTTGGATGCACAATGTGCATTTGATCAGGTTGAATGGCCTTACATGCAAGTAGCATTGGAACAATTTGGGTTTGAGTCTGTGTTTAGGAAGTGGATAGAAGTGCGCATAGCAAATAGCACCTATGTAAACCTAAGATGGAAAGAAGGCTTTGGATTACCTCTTTTTAAACTTTACCGCTGGGCTACAGTTTTAAAAATGCCGGCTATTTTGTCACTTTCTGTTGACGTCACATCCCGCCTTGAGTATATCCAATCAGCACCAAGTAAACCCCAATCCCCACCCAGGAGTTTTTCAGGGCCGTTCTGAGTACCTACTTCGAGGCAGGGACTTGTTTAGCCCCTGTAAAAGTTCCGGATCTCTGTCTTTCACGCACCAACAGCCCCGGCCCCGTAAAATTACCCCTGAGTTCCAGCATGGTTAAAACTTGAGCATTCTCTCTGCAGGAACACCTCGCTCTTAGCTCTGTTGAATAGCCCAACTAAGGCAAACAAGACAATCCACTGTGGCAGTACTATCATAGCCTCAAAACAGACCTGTACCAAAAACCCACAGACAGAAACTCTTTACTACATGGTGACTCTTAACACCCCACCCCTCTCAAATAGAATATTCCATTGTCTCAGTTCAATCGCATCAGACGGATCTGCAGTTCGGATGAAGACTTTAAGATACAAACAAAAGAACTTGAAAGACGTTTCAGACAAAGAGGTTATAAGGAGACCTGGATTCACAATGCCTCCTCATGTTTCTCTAGTATGTCCCAAACTGAGTGCCTTACTAACACCAGATCTAAAGGATCAGACATTGGAACTATTTGTGCAATTCAATATTCACCTGTATCCAGAGACATTGATAAAGTTATTAAAAACACTGGCATATTGTGGAAACAGACCCTGCTTTGAAGAACTGTCTTTCTAAACACCCTCCAGTGGTATAGAAACGACCCCCCAATCTGTGTAATATGTTGGTATTACGCCCGATCACCTTCACATTTTCTGAGTGATATGCTATGCTCTGGTTGTGACCAAGAAAATAATTTTGCAAATGTGGATATCTGACTCTGCACCAACGTATGAGATGTGGCTCAGAGAAATGGGGAATGTGTTCAGCCTGGACAGAATTAGATACCGTAATAAAGGTAAATTGAAATACTTTGCTAAGATTTGGGACCCCTTGCTACAGCACACGTGTCTGAGTGCTGAAGTCTGACGAGCTCCTAATGATCTGTATACACCTTGTTTTGGTCGCTGTAATTATTTTATTTTAAATCTGGTGATGTCATATTTCGTATTGTGCCACATGACATTCTAGACTGAGACTGTTTGTATATGTGCTTTGTTCAACCCATCACTAAAATAATAAAAACATTTATAAAAAAAAAAAAAAAAAAAGAAAAAAAAAAAGTTTTGTGTGGGACGATGGACACTTCTCGCCCTCAATGGTCACGATCTTGGCTACGTAGCAGAAGGGGAGGGACCACTTTTCAAACTGGAAATGGCGGCCAAGGACTGTGTGACCGTTAACGTTGCTGCATGATACAAATGCATGTGTTTTCTGCACTAAGCACCACTACACTGTTGTCAGGTATAAGCCAGCAGTGTGTAGTAGGTTCATTTAGCAGTCTGTAATGATCTGGTACTGCAAACGATAACGCAAATGCTAATGCTAGTTTGCTAACTAGCTAACAGCTGCGGTCGTCATTTCCGGTGAGTGCACAACGGCCATGTTTGGTTTGAGACAACACTACCCTGTCGAAATTCACGCACTACGCCAATAAGTACATAGTGCACACAGTATACTGCATGAAAGTGTAACGGAAGTATGTGATTTGAGACACAGCATCAGTGTTTCGCCACCAAACAGGAAGTGGATTTTAACTCCAGCATACATGATGCAATCCCCCCTGAACCCCACAGGTTTAATGAGGCTCCAGACCTGAAGACACCTACATGCACATTAGGCGTCAGCGTGACTGCGCCACCTGCGTGTTTGTAACAAAGGTGTGTGGCGTCTCTGACCGCCTGTAAGTAGGTGCAGGTGAGACTCACCTGTGTGTCTCCAGCTGAGCTGCTGAGTCAGCAGGTCCACCTGGACGGCGGCGTCTCTCCTCTCCGCTGAGTCGCTCTGACAGCCCACCTCCCTCCTCTCCTCCTCTGGACTCTCCCACTGACAGCCCACCTCCCTCTTCCTCTGCTCCTCGTCTCCTTCGTCTCTCAGCAGGAAGACGCAGAGCCGTTCTCCTCCTCCTCCTCCTCCTCCTCCAGGAGGCTCCAGGAGTCCTGATGACATCTTTCAAATGGGACCTTAACACCAACAGAGGACGCATCCTGTTTATCATAGTTATCACATGTTTATCACATGTTTATTACATGTGTGTTTAATGCATGTTTTGAATGAACTAAACTTTACAGCCCTTCATATAAACTCTGCTGCCAATTAGTGTTTAGGAGGTGTAACTGCAGAGTGACACAGACACACAAGTGTAAATGCTCACAGCAGCGTAGGGTCTGTCGCGCTGGTTTAAATCCCACTTGAGGTGGAGGACGACTTCACCTGCGTCTTCCACTTCAGTGTGAAATGATGAACACAGAGGTCAGAGGTCAGATGTGATGAACACAGAGATTTTTTTAGAGGCTGTTCATCATCTAGTTTGTAAATGGATGAACATTTGTTTGACTGGTCCAAACCACTGGAGATCAGACTGGGCTGTGTGTGTGTGTGTGTGTGTGAGAGAGAATGTGACACACAGCTTTACATCAAACCATGACACACGGTCATTAAAGCTCTGACCAGGAAACATGGCGGCTCTTAATGTCCTGTGTCAGAGGATGTCCCACAGTGTCTCCAGTTTACTGTCCTACAGGACATCTCTGTCTGTCCTCCATCCACAGCTCAGAGTACTCAGAGTACATGTATCCAGTTACTCTACAGCTGTGCACGTGGCTTTAGGTTCAGCACGTGGGTGGAAATATTTAAATGAAATGACACGACGTGTTCATACTGTGATATTAAACCTGTCTGTCTGCGCCAAACTTCCTCAAACCGCTCACATGCTAATATTAGCACGATGCTAACGGAAGCTAACTGCCGTCCCCATAAACCCGCCGGGTGAACTCAGTCTCCTCAGTTTACCTGTGAGCTGACGGTCCGCCGGGGCGCGTGAGGAAGAAGCGATGAAGAATAAAACACAAAGAGCAGATTTCACTTGTTTAACACCTGAACATCACGACACGAAGGGCCGCCGCACCGCCACTCTTCTTCTGTGGTCTGCCATCAGTATCCGGCGGGATGTTGTCAGAGGAGACTCACTGCTGCCCCCACAGGTCACAGCTCCCACTGCAACATTCAGACATGATCTCTGCATCAAATGATAAGACATAAAACATAAACAACAACAACGAGTCCACGCGTGAAGCATTGTTCTATTATTCTATTGATGTTTACACTGTGGTGGGGAGACTGGGGCTGGTTGTCACGCTCTTTACTCATGTGTGAAATGCTCATCATCAAAACATCTTCTGACAGTCACTGAACATTAAATAAAAGACACTCTGACACACGCATTAGCACTGCTGATGCCCATGATATTATTAGATCAATGGAGATTGTGTATGATATGTCCATGTCTGATCATATTCCCTTTGTTACATCACTAGACTGTGATAGTCTTCCTGAGCTGTCTCAGGAGGTTAAACATGTCTGTAAGACTAAACTGGATTGGTCTAAGCTCACAGATGAGGAAAAGTTACTATACTATGGGAGAACTGAGGTCCTTTTGAGTGATGTATACCTACCCAAACATGCAATTTTGTGTTTTGATATGAATTGTAATGAAAGCTTTCACTGTGAGGACCTTTGTGCCATGTATGATTATATTGTAGGAGCCGTGTATGAGTCCAGTAGGCCGTGCACTACATACTTTGGAAGAAGACACCGTATCAAGCCAGGGTGGAATAAATATGTGGCTGATCAACATGCTGAAGCTAAGAATGCTTTTAGGGCCTAGGTCAGGGCAGGTAGGCCCAGAGAGGGACCGATTTTTGATATGAAACAGCTTACCAATGCTAGATATAAATATGCAGTTCGTTATGTCAATAAACATGAGCAAGAAATGAGAGCAGACTATATGGCTGAAAAGCTCCTTGGTAATGATGTCACTGGCTTCTGGAAGGAGGTGAGAGCTCTGAACAGGGACAGTACAACATTACCATGTAACATAGAGGGAGTTTCTGGTGCCGACAGCATAGCTGAGCTGTGGAGGCAACATTACTCTGCTCTATTCAATTGTGTTAAAAGTGACCCATATAAAGTGGGCAATATTGTTCAAAGTGACATAGTGCAAATCACAGCCAGTGAGGTTTATCACACAGCTAGCTGACAACAAAGCAAGCGGCTCAGACCAAATCACTGCAGAGCACCTTAAATTGGCAAGCCCGAAGGTTGCAGCTCTTCTTGATATCTGTTTTACTGGCTTTATGACTCATGGTCTCTTGCCGGACTCCATGTAGTCTGTAACTCTAGTGCCTGTTATTAAGGACAAAGCGGGCAAAGTGGGGAGCGTGGATAATTACAGACCTATTGCGCTAGCCAGTGTGGTATCCAAAGTCCTGGAAATAATATTATTAGATAAATTATGTGCATTTCTAGGTACCTCAGACGATCAGTTTGGTTTTAAGGCCAAGCATGGTACTGATGTATGTATCTATGCATTAAAGGAAATAGTAGAAAATTATAGAAGACAGAACTCCTCTGTTTTAATTGGTTTTATTGATGCCTCTAAGGCTTTTGACCGAGCCAACCATCATAAGCTCTTTTTAAAGTTGAGTCAAAGGGGTGCGCCTGACAGTGTAACTAGGATTCTGGCTTATTGGTATGCTAACCAGAGCATGCAGATAAAATGGGGGAATGTATTCTCTGCTCCATTCGGTGTGGGTAATGGAGTTCGCCAGGGAGGACTTCTATCACCAGCCCTTTTTAACATGTATATGGATGATCTATCAGACCAGCTAAGAAACTGTAAAACAGGTTGTATGATTGGTGATACATTAATTAACCATCTCATGTATGCTGACGACCTGGCTATTGTTTCTCCCAGCAGTGCTGGATTTCAACAACTGTTGAATATATGTACTAATTATGGTGTTAATTTTGATGTCAAGTACAATGATGGTAAGAGTGCTATTATGACCTGCAGGGTAAAAGGGGATAAAGGACCTTATTTTTCCCTCTTTTTGGTTGGCAGGGCAGCTTTTGTCTGTCTGCAGTAAAACTAAGTACCTTGGACACATTATTAATGATGAAATGTCAGATGATGATGACCTATATAGGCAACGCCGTATGTTATATGCACAAGCTAACATGCTGGTTAGGAAAGTTTCTTGGTGTTCAGATTATGTTAAGATTAATCTTTTTAGAGCTTATTGTACTCCTCTTTATACTGCCCCGCTGTGGATTGAATTTAAAAAAGCAAACATCCAGAAGCTCCAGGTTGCTTATAATGATGGTATGCGCATATTGCTTAGAAAACCCAGGTGGTGCAGTGCAAGTGATTTGTTTTGTAACGCAAGAGTCAATACGTTTCATGCTTTGTTGAGAAATCTAATGTACAGATTTATCTGTCGACTGAATGGGTCCCACAACTCCATTATTATGCTGCTGTCAAATCCCCGTCTAAGTTCTTTGCGGTACCAGTCACCTATGTGGAAATATTGGTATGAGTGCCTTTTTTAAATCTATCTGTGTGTATGTCTTTGTAAATGGACCTTGAGTCTATGAAATAAAAGTTGATTGATTGATTGATTGACACACTGTGACAACCAGCCCCATCACAGGGTTAGTAGTCCCCCCTGTTATCAGTGGGGTTTTAGAAGAAAAAAAAAGATTTAAAATAAATGTGTAACTTTTTAGTTTAAAGATAGAAACACTAAATAATTTTCTAAATGAATAGCACCTCTATAACAGTAGCTACTCATCAATGCCCCTTGTGTTTCAGCCATGAATCGGAACCAGGTGATGGCTTGTTTGAATCATCCTCTGGAATAAAAGTGTATAATGAAGGAATTTATAGTGCTGAAAAAAATCTAGACTTTATTAAAGCCACTGTTTTATAACAATTCATTATGAATATAACATTAAATGAAACAGTGAGATTGGAACAGATGGGTCACAGTATGAACAGGAACTTAAAATGTCAATGAAGGATGTAACTGTTTAGATCCAACATTGTTTTCTAATGAGGAACCAAAGCAACGATAGCTAAAAGTTGACTCAAATCAAAGCTCTTACCTTTGAATTTTTAATAAGTGTTTGATTTTTAAACAACTAATAACCTTCAAGCTTTTAATAAAAAAACAATTACACTAACATTAAAAATTACTCTGACTCAAAAAAATTACAAATTATCTTCTCACCTTAATGTTTTGTATGTTCCACAAAATGACCAGTGCAAAATAAGCAGGATGTCAGGCCAACTGTTTCATATCAACATAGTGTGGCAGCGCCCTCTAGTATAAGCACTGTGGCCACCAGCCCCAGTCTCCCCTAACCATTATAACAGAATAAATATCTATATTTTACAGACTCCGCACAGTAAGATTTAAACTTTAGATGCTAGTGTTAATGATGTAGCTCAGTGCACATCTTTATTTATTATCTTAATGTATTTTATTACTTTATATTTACATACTTGTATTTCATGCTCTTATTCTTACTTCTTATGATTTTCTATTCTTTACATCAGAGCGACTGTAATGAATCGAGGATCAATAAAGTATTTATGATTCTGATCTAGATTTTTTTAGCATATCATTCTTTTTTGTAATAATATAAATTTTAAGGTAAACTCCATAATAATACTACTAATAATAATAATAATTTGGGATGAACAATATTGGATTGTTTTTTTTTGTTTTTTTTTTTACCAATATCTGAGCCAATATGTAACAACTCATTTGACTGATATCTGATATCGATATATGTATATATATATATATATATATATATATATATATATTCCCCACCTAATGTCAGTGATCATCATCAAGTCTCTTCTGCAGTGAATTAACATCATATTATACACACAGGCTGTGATGGTGACGGCCCACCAGCAGGTGGAGACATGAAACACTGTTCAGTGTCTGTGATATTCAGTCATTGTGCTAAATAAGAAAAATCAATGCTGCCTGATTCTTTCAGATGATTTTAAAGCCAATACTGGCTGATACCGATGATGTTAATAATGATAATAATAATAAAATAATTACAACAATAATAATGCTATTTTCACAAGAATAACACTTTCAAAGCCATATATGTATGTATACTAAAATATTGTATATGTAGGCAGTGTTAATATTGTGCCTTCTGTGCACTGTGTCTGTGGTGCCTTGTGACGACTTGATGTTAAGAAAAAAAGGCAGATGCAATTGATTAAAAGGTTTTCCACTGATTTGGCTCCACATTCACACAGGAAGTGAACAGCTGGATCCAGTGTTGTTGAATCCATCCACCTCTCTGCCACCTGTCCTATGAAGGACTCTCCAGGTCCCTAAATTATGTTGTTGTCTGGTGGCATTTCAAACTGAGGCAGTCCGGTGGTGTTAATAACGGACACCATCCAGAGGTGTATCATACCACACATTAAACCGCTGCGACTGGATGCCTGTGTTTTGCCTGAGTTACTTTCAAACCGTATTTCACTACAGATTACTGAAAACAAAGTAATGTTTATACTAAATACTTTGGATCACTTTGGGAATAGTCTAAAATCGTCTTTCTGAGCTCATTTGTCTGGGTCTCATACTTCCTGTGCATCTCCAGTGCCGCTGTCCTGTGGCAGCTGCACTGCACACACTTCTTATTGACGTAATGAATAACTGTGTTCATAGTGACAGCTGGCTCTTCAGAAATAGCTGTTAGGACATGCTGTAAAATTCAGATGAGGCATTTCCCATGAACACATATTTTTTAAAATCATGTTAAAATCCATAAAATTTTGTGTCAAATTATTGATTTCTTTGGTAATTAACTGTGTAATTAGCAGGTGAGAATAATGCAAAGTGAGCGGGTTATTGTTGTAAAATAAACAATTTGTTTTTACAAATAATTTTTAATAATAATTTTACAAATATAGCCTATGTAAATAACACTGTTCATGTGTACACGAAACACAATTATAAATAATATACAAGCAGCTAATAAAACAAAAGATGTGCTGATATATCAATATTTCATTTGTCTATTAACTTTATATCAATATATATCTAAAATATAACTTGTGATAAATATTACAGCCGTTCAAGCTTGATCTGATTGGCTGCCTTGGCGACACACACACACACACACACACACACACACACACACACACAGTGAGGTGACAGACTCAGGCTGAAGAGTGTATACATTTTTTTATTTGTGGTATTTTGGAATCATACAACATAAATAAAAGCTTTCATAACAATAAAGTTCTCAGCAGCACCAGAGCCATACGTCAACAGGGTTCAACCAAAACCACAACCACACATAACCAGAGTTACACCAGCCCAGAGCCGTGTGTAACCAGAGTTACACCAACACAGAGCCAGACTAAGTGTGGTTGTAATGCTGGGGCATTAAAATCGTCGGCCATGATTGTCTCTCTCTGTGTGCTTCACAAGAACAACAACAACATTGACACTGAGAACAACTGAAGGAATAAATACTCTTCTTCCTGCTTCCTCCTGCTCTATGTACATTATTAACAGCTCGCCTTCAACCCTGTCCAGAACAAAAGCGCTGACGAGCATCGTCCAGCTGCTGAGGAGGAAACTAACAGAAACCACAGGGTCAAACATCTGGGATTCATTTTAGATTCATCCAAACTGAACAAGATGCAGTCGCACATTTCCAGCCTAGTTAGATTCTTAATCTGCAAACATAAAACACCACTGAAGAAGACAGATGGGTGGACGGACTTCATATATGTTAATATATCTTTATGAGGAACAAAAACATAGATGATGACGAGAGAACCTCAACTTAAGATCTACTCAGAGAAGACTGAACAGTTGCCATGGAGACGTTTAAAGTTTCCGTTACTCGGAGCTGCTCTCAGGTTTCTCATCAAACTGTGCAAACTGAAAGCTCTGACACAAACACAAGTAAGTAGACCTTGAGTTGAGGTTGTTTTGTGAGGACCAGACTGAACCGTTGAGCTCAGCACTGATGATTGTTTCGATTCTCAGGTGGTCTGAGTGTGATTGAGCCATCTTCTGCCCGATGTTTGTATTCCACTAGACGCTCAGCGTCTTGCTGAAGTGGAAAAATAGGGCGGCTGGCTGACACACACAGAAAAGTTGATTAATGGGCATCACCCTCATAAACAAAGACATGAAGTGCTGTTGGAGGCTACGTGCTAACAGACGCTAACAGGTCCCAGGTAAAAAGTCATCATCCTCACCAGCTGATGAAGCATGTAGACGACGTGGAAATAAAGACAACAAAGTCCTCGTTAAAGAGACAAACAGCAGCGTACATTAGAGCCAAATGTTTCATCCATCCATACACAAAGTGTTGCTAAGGTGTGATTGGACAATCACTGTGTGGGGGAGGGGTTTGAAATCTTTTCTCAAGTATTTAAGTAGTTTCTCAGAATTTTGATTTTTTTTTTCCTATTTAAAAATTCTTGTAATTTTAAAATCTTTTCTCGTAATTCTGAAATCTTTTTTTTTTGTAATTTTGAAATCTTTCCTTTTCTTGTAATTTTCAGATCCCTCCTCTTAGAATTTTAAAATCTTTCTTGTAATTTTGAAAATGTTCTTGTAATTCTGAAATCTTTTCTCATATTCAGGAGATTTTTCTCTGATGTATGCACCACTCTAAGGTGAGTGCATCGACTGAGCATTTCATCCAGAAAACTTAAACGACTTGATGAAATATTACAAAGCTGAAATATGACGGCGTGCTTTGGGAAATGACGGCACCAACAGCGTGAACACAGAGAAGTCATTTGTCTCACAGATGATCACTGGAGACACGAAGGCCCAATCCCAAACCGGCCCCTATCCCCTCGCCCTATTCACTCTCCCTCCGTTTGCGCGGTCACGCGGAGCTCCGCCATATTAAGGTCCGTCCCAAACCAATGATCGCTGAGTGCGAGTGGACTGCTCAGCCCTTAGATAGCGAGTGTGCATCAGTGCAGGCTTCTGATGAGCCCAGCAGGAAGCGCAACATCACAATGGAGGAAACAACGTACAAATGTAACAGTTCCGTCTTTCTACTTTGTAAAATATTTTAGATCAAACACACACATTTGTTTTCCTCACACTGACTTTACAGTCTCAAACAAACTCACAGAATGTTTGGTGTCAAAAGATGAAAACCTCCATGTCCATATGCTTAAATGAACTATTTAAAACCGTCTAAAAAATTCCTCATCCAATTCTCATGATTTTTTAAAAAAAAATATAATTCCGTGTTCACAGGGACAGAAGAAAAAACAAAGCAGTTAATCAATCTACGGATTAAAATTGAGAGTCTCTTTACTAAAAAGAGGAATGCTGCAAAGCAGGGATGGAGATGAGATTGCCCAGATTAATTAATAAAGTTCATCTGTGAATGTGTAAACTGTGTCTATAAAATATGAACAAGTTAATTACTTTGATTACACTGCACTGTATCTCTTATCTGACTTATCTAAGTTTATTTTTAATGTATCTCATTTTAATTAATATTTAAATGTTTTTTGTTTTTGTTTTTTTTGCTCTATTTTGCTTTCACAAAGCGTCTGTCGGTATCCATGGTTACATCTGCTTCCTTCTTCCGGTAGAGTGGTGAGGGCGTCCCATGGTTTGGATTCTCTTTCATACACTTCCCCTTAATCAGGAGTGCCCTCCGCAGCTGCGAGTGTAACTTGATTTGGACTGACACTCGGTAGTGAAGTGGTAGTGGGTAGGGAGTGGTTTGGGATTGGGCCAAAGACACATGAAAGGAAGAGGACTTCCTGTTGTTGACACAGGTGAGTTCAGGTAGATCCCGTGAGTCTGTCAGCTGAACAGGATGCTTCACTCTGATGTGAAAAACAAAAACCAGGAGGACAGACGTGTCCGAGCTTCACTCCTCACGTCTCATGTTGTTTTGGTTCTTTTAGTTTCAGCTCATCAATTGGACAAATAAAATAAAAAAAAACAAAGTGACACATGGTGAGTAACAAAGTGAGTATGTCGCAGTTCAGTGTGTCCAGTTCAGTCAAACAAGGCAGTGCAAAACCCTCCTCCTCCTCCTCCTCCTCCTCGTCACCTTCAGTCAGTAGTAGACCTCCTCTCCTCGTCCTCCTCCTCTTCCTCCTGTCAGACTGTGTGCAGCGTTTCCAGCGGGGGAGGGGGAGGATGAACAAGTGTCTCTTGTTGAGGCTAAGCAGAGTTAAGATACTCCAGAGCGACCTCATAACAGAACTTATACTGTTCCTGTAGAGACACACACAGGTCAGAGGTCAGAGGTCACAGATAACTCGTCATTATTTAAATCATTTCATAAACATATCACCTTTACAAAGTATTTAGTGTACACATTAAGTGGTGTTTAACTCTTTCCCCGCCATGGACGAGATATTCCGTTAATCTGTGTTTTCACTGTAATAAGACAGGGAGCGCTGTTTCACATCAACGAAACCGGATCTCCATGACGGTGACAGTGACACACGGACAAGACAACCACAGAGGAGACGGAAACAACAGAACGTGACGACCTGTTGCGCTGCTATACTTCAAAGACATTATTATTTTTATTATTATCATAACTTTCATTTATACAATTCAAACTGACGGAGGGAAATGAGAAAAAAAACAAAAAAAATGTGAAATTGATTTTATATTGAAAAATGACTCTTTGACAGAAATACATTCTCTCAGCTTTTTGTCCAAAATGTTTTATTAATTTATTTATTTATTTTATGGAAAGTGACAAATTCAAGTGTTGATTAAAAGACATGAAATAAGACAAAAGGTCTGTCTTTTAGTGTGATGTATCTACTGTTTATATATTCATAGAACAAATTATTCTGTGGTTCTTTAAAGATCACTGAATATGATCAAAAATGCTGGAAACTTCAAAATAACACTCTGGAAGGGAAAGAGTTAAATAATTTGATAAAATAAATTTCAAATTACATTTTTGGTAATATATATATGTGTGTGTGTATACAGTACAGGCCAAAAGTTTGGACACACCTTCTCATTCAATGCGTTTTCTTTATTTTCATGACTATTTACATTGTAGATTCTCACTGAAGGCATCAAAACTATGAATGAACACATGTGGAGTTATGTACTTAACAAAAAAAGGTGAAATAACTGAAAACATGTTTTATATTCTAGTTTCTTCAAAATAGCCACCCTTTGCTCTGATTACTGCTTTGCACACTCTTGGCATTCTCTCCATGAGCTTCAAGAGGTAGTCACCTGAAATGGTTTTCCAACAGTCTTGAAGGAGTTCCCAGAGGTGTTTAGCACTTGTTGGCCCCTTTGCCTTCACTCTGCGGTCCAGCTCACCCCAAACCATCTCGATTGGGTTCAGGTCCGGTGACTGTGGAGGCCAGGTCATCTGCCGCAGCACTCCATCACTCTCCTTCTTGGTCAAATAGCCCTTACACAGCCTGGAGGTGTGTTTGGGGTCATTGTCCTGTTGAAAAATAAATGATCGTCCAACTAAACGCAAACCGGATGGGATGGCATGTCGCTGCAGGATGCTGTGGTAGCCATGCTGGTTCAGTGTGCCTTCAATTTTGAATAAATCCCCAACAGTGTCACCAGCAAAACACCCCCACACCATCACACCTCCTCCTCCATGCTTCACAGTGGGAACCAGGCATGTGGAATCCATCCGTTCACCTTTTCTGTGTCTCACAAAGACACGGCGGTTGGAACCAAAGATCTCAAATTTGGACTCATCAGACCAAAGCACAGATTTCCACTGGTCTAATGTCCATTCCTTGTGTTTCTTGGCCCAAACAAATCTCTTCTGCTTGTTGCCTCTCCTTAGCAGTGGTTTCCTAGCAGCTATTTGACCATGAAGGCCTGATTGGCGCAGTCTCCTCTTAACAGTTGTTCTAGAGATGGGTCTGCTGCTAGAACTCTGTGTGGCATTCATCTGGTCTCTGATCTGAGCTGCTGTTAACTTGCCATTTCTGAGGCTGGTGACTCGGATGAACTTATCCTCAGAAGCAGAGGTGACTCTTGGTCTTCCTTTCCTGGGTCGGTCCTCATGTGTGCCAGTTTCGTTGTAGCGCTTGATGGTTTTTGCGACTCCACTTGGGGACACATTTAAAGTTTTTGCAATTTTCCGGACTGACTGACCTTCATTTCTTAAAGTAATGATGGCCACTGGTTTTTCTTTAGTTAGCTGATTGGTTCTTGCCATAATATGAATTTTAACAGTTGTCCAATAGGGCTGTCGGCTGTGTATTAACCTGACTTCTGCACAACACAACTGATGGTCCCAACCCCATTGATAAAGCAAGAAATTCCACTAATTAACCCTGATAAGGCACACCTGTGAAGTGGAAACCATTTCAGGTGACTACCTCTTGAAGCTCATGGAGAGAATGCCAAGAGTGTGCAAAGCAGTAATCAGAGCAAAGGGTGGCTATTTTGAAGAAACTAGAATATAAAACATGTTTTCAGTTATTTCACCTTTTTTTGTTAAGTACATAACTCCACATGTGTTCATTCATAGTTTTGATGCCTTCAGTGAGAATCTACAATGTAAATAGTCATGAAAATAAAGAAAACGCATTGAATGAGAAGGTGTGTCCAAACTTTTGGCCTGTACTGTACATGAAGTACTTGAGTGGAATATTTTACTGATTAATTTTATATTGATGGCCTGATCAATAATTTATCTGTATACTTTTCTAATTTATTTTTAATTTGTATAATTCTAACAGAACAATCTAAATAAAGATTAAATAAATATTATATATATGTATATATATATATATATATATATATATATATATATATATATATATATATATATATATATATATATGTATGTGCAGCCAAATCTATGAGTGCAATACAAACAAACATTACAGAAAATAAATGTAGAACTAATAACAACAACACTTGAGCGTGTGTGTGTGTGTGTGTGTGTGTGTTACCAGCAGGTCCACCATGTTTGGTTTGTTGTTTCTCAGTGTTTTAACAGCATGAAAAACATCGACGCAGCGCTGCTGTCGCAACATCTCACACACTATACTGATACTGCAGAACACACCACTGCGACCTCCTCCGTTCCTGAGGAGGTGGAGGAGAGAGGAGGAGATAAGAGGGTATAACAATCAGATTCAGTCAGTTGTTCCATGTTCTCACCACCAGATGGAGACAATACATCACTGATGGACTGAGCTCAGTGTTAATTTGTGTAATATCAGTATCTGCAGTATGAGAAGTATTAATGTGCTACGACCAGTACTGTGTTGTAGTATCAGTACTACTACATTATATTTTACACTGTATAGTACTACACCTGATGTAGTACTGATGTAGTGCTGATGTAGTACTGATGTATTACCAATGTAGTACTGATGTAGTACTGCTGTATTACCGATGTAGTACTGATGTGGTGCTGATGTAGTACTGATGTATTACTGATGTAGTGCTGATGTAGTACTGATGTATTACTGATGTAGTGCTGATGTAGTACTGATGTAGTGCCGATGTAGTACTGATGTATTGCTGACGTAGTACTGATGTAGTACTGATGTAGTACTGCTGTATTACTGATGTGGTGCTGATGTAGTACTGATGTATTACTGATGTAGTGCTGATGTAGTACTGATGTATTACTGATGTAGTGCTGATGTAGTACTGATGTAGTGCTGATGTAGTACTGATGTATTGCTGACGTAGTACTGATGTAGTACTGATGTATTACCGATGTAGTACTGATGTAGTGCTGACGTACTACTGATGTAGAGCTGATGTAGTACTGATATAGTGCTGATGTAGAGCTGATGTATTACTGATGTAGAGCTGATGGAGTACTGATGTAGTGCTGACGTAGTGCTGATGTAGTGCTGATGTAGTGCTGATGTAGAGCCGATGTAGTACTGATGTAGTACTGATGTAGTGCTGACGTAGAGCTGATGTAGTGCTGTTGTAGAGCTGATGTAGTACTGATGTAGAGCTGATGTAGTACTGATATAGTGCTGACGTAGAGCTGATGTAGTGCTGATGTAGAGCTGATGTAGTACTGATGTAGTACTGATGTAGTGCTGACGTAGAGCTGATATAGTGCTGATGTAGAGCTGATGGAGCACTGATGTAGTGCTGACGTAGTGCTGATGTAGTGCTGATGTAGTACTGATGTAGAGCTGATGTAGTACTGATATAGTGCTGACGTAGAGCTGATGTAGTGCTGATGTAGAGCTGATGTAGTACTGATGTAGTACTGATGTAGAGCTGATGTAGTACTGATGTAGTGCTGATGTAGTACTGATGTAGTGCTGATGTAGAGCTGATGTAGTGCTGATGTAGAGCCGATGTAGTACTGATGTAGTACTGATGTAGTGCTGACGTAGAGCTGATGTAGTACTGATGTAGAGCTGATGTAGTACTGATGTAGAGCTGATGTAGAGCTGATGTAGTACTGATGTAGAGCTGATGTAGAGCCGATGTAGTGCTGATGTAGAGCCGATGTAGTGCT
Organism: Epinephelus lanceolatus; assembly: GCF_041903045.1. NCBI lineage: Eukaryota > Metazoa > Chordata > Actinopteri > Perciformes > Serranidae > Epinephelus > Epinephelus lanceolatus. Next base: position 40,119,978 of record NC_135753.1, on the reverse strand, counting down.
GATGTAGAGCTGATGTAGTGCTGATGTAGAGCTGATGTAGTGCTGATGTAGAGCCGATGTAGTGCTGATGTAGAGCCGATGTAGTGCTGATGTAGAGCTGATGTAGAGCCGATGTAGTACTGATGTAGTGCTGATGTAGTACTGATGTAGTGCTGATGTAGAGCTGATGTAGTGCTGATGTAGAGCCGATGTAGTACTGATGTAGTACTGATGTAGTGCTGATGTAGTGCAGATGTAGTACTGTGTGGTAGTACTCTTACAGGCAGTGGACGACGGTGCGTCCTTCTCCTCCGTCGTACTCCTCCTGCCATTTGTCCACCTGGTGAACCAGTTTGAGGAAGGAGCGCTTGGAGACGGGCGTGTCCCGGTACATTGGCCAGCCCAGGAACTGGAACTGCTGCACCATACGGTACCCGTCCTGGGGCTGGGGGACATGGGGAGGACAGGGGCATCACAACAAGCTCACCCTAATGACTGGTGAGGTTAAACACTCCCCAACGTAAAAGGAAGGAAGGAAGGAAGGAAGGACAGACGGAAGGAAGGAAGGAAGTAGGGAAGTAGAAAGAGACAAAGCATTGTAGAGAAGGAAAGTTTAAGGAGACTGAAAAGGAAAGGAAAGGAAGGAAATAAAGTGCTAATGAAGGAAAGGAAGACGCACAGTAAAGGACAAATGGATCGACAAAAGACAGATGAGGAGGGATGAAATGGAAAACGTGATGGGAAAGGAGAGGAGTGAAAGAAGGAAAAGAGATTGTATAGAAAGAAAGGTAGGAGATAGTGAAGGAAAGGAAGTAACAAATATTAAGAAGGAAGGGAAGAAAGGACTTAGGAAAGGTAAACAGAGGGAAGGGGAGGAAGAGAAGGTGGAAAGAAATGGATGGAGGATAAACAGATCTGAACATAAATGTGAGCAGGCAGGGAGGAGAAAAGGCTCAAATCAAACGCACCGAAAACTAAATCCGACCTGCCACAGGGAGGCGGGTGGGGAGGGGAGTCTGGATCAAACACAGCCCAAATTTTGTGAGACACAGGGAGGAAATGAGGCACAAATCAAACGCAGCAAAACCTAAACTCAGCCCGACGGGGGGGGAGGGGGGGGGGGGTCAGGAGGGTATAAATCAAACGCATTCTGATCTAAATTTGGTGAAACAGGAAAGAAATGGAGCTTCGAATCAAACGTAGGCAAAGCTGAACTTTAGCAGGCAGAAATCAAACGCACCCTGAATACCTGAGGGCGTAAAAATCAAACGACCTCCGACTGAGAGAGGTGGATTCTGTTGTGCTAACACTGTTGGCAAACATCAGCTGCTGTTAGCTTACATCAAGAAATAGATTCGTTAATATATAAAACCAAAAACTAACAAGTTATCTTAGAAGAAATAAACTGATTTATACAGAAACAAAAACTAAACGTTATCTGAAAACTGAAACCTAACTCATATAAATCCAAAAACTGACCCTTATCTGAAAAACTGGTAAATATCTAAAACAAACTATAATCTAAAAACTGTTTCTTTTACATAACCAAAAACCTACTATTATCTAAACTTAATAAAATAACTAAAAACCAAAACACACCATTATCTGATAGCAAACTCATTTACATATAACCAAGAACAAACAAACAATAAACTTCTAGGTAACTAAAACTAACTTTGTTGATATTTTACTTTGCATCATGTTGTATTTTAAATCTTTGATTATTTTATTCATATCTTAAGCTGAGGGACCATGAACAGATCTTTCTACCTCACCTGCACAGGTAAACTGTTTTTGTTTTACCTTTTCTCCGTTCTTTATACTGAAATGTGCAAATAAACTTAAACTGCTCACTGAAAACAAAAACGTATCTATATATAACCAAAAGCTACCCGATGTCTAAGAACAAATAATCTAACTCATATAAAACCAAACAAACTATTGGGTTATAAAGACCCTGAGTCCTGGTGTGTGCCCTGCCTCTAGGTGGCAGCAGTCACAGCAGAAACCAAGTAGGAAGGACGTGATGCTGCATAACACTCAGAGCGAGCAGCTCCTACTCCTCTGACTAACAACAGAAAGTCACCATCTTAAATACCCATGATGCCTTTTCAAGTCATGTGACGTACCTCACCTCTTCCAAAAATTCATCATGAATTTAAAAGCTTGGTAAAAATTAAACATTTTAAATAACTCCTTTACATTAAAACCAAACCAGGACTACATGAATGTTCAACGTGCAGAAAGATGAATCAAGAAAATATTGAGAATATAAATACATATAAATCACAACTAACCATAACTTCAATACTCCATTATACATTTAACAGCAACAGAAAAGGGAGGTGACAGAGCGTAAAATAAACGCACCCTGGCTGTGTTGTAGATCCTGAAGATGCGGCTGATGACGTCCTCCTCCAGGTCTGCTGAGACAAACTCCACCTGCAGGGAGCCGAGACGATGGAGGCCGTTCTCCGGCCAGTACTGAGGACACAGCTGAGACACAGAGACAGATGGACAGACAGACAGACACACAGACAAAGGGACAGACAGACAGAGCGACAGACACACAGACAGACAGACAGACAGACAGCATGTTCATTATCACACAGTGACTGGTGACAACATCATCTCAACACAAACATGGATTCAATATATGGACACAATTTATTTATTCATACTATCGTTAACAGTCCTTTATACTAATATATATTTCAGGAATTTCAGTCAGGATTTAGAGTGCATCATAGCACTGAGACAGCACTAGTTAAAATTACAAATGACCTTCTGATTGCTTCAGAGAAAGGACTCTGTACTTGTTTTATTAGATCTTAGTGCGGCGTTTGACACTATTGACCATCAAATTCTACTGCAGAGACTGGATCACTTAATTGGCCTAAAAGGTTCTGCACTGAGCTGGTTTAAATCTTATTTATCTGATCGTTTTCAGTTTGTTGATGTTCATAATGAATCATCCTTACGTACCAAAGTTTGTTTTGGAGTTCCGCAAGGTTCTGTGCTCGGACCAATCCTATTTACTCTATATATGCTTCCTTTAGGTAACATCATTAGAAATCACTCTATAAATTTCCATTGTTATGCGGATGATACTCAGTTGTATTTATCGATGAAGCCAGAAGAAAGTAATCAATTAACTAAACTCCATAACTGCCTTAAAGACATAAAAACTTGGATGAGCACCAATTTCCTGATGTTAAATTCAGACAAAACTGAAGTTATTGTTCTTGGCCCCAAACAACTCAGAGACTCTTTATCTGATGACATAGTTTCTCTAGATGGCATTGCTCTGGCCTCTACCACTACCGTAAGAAACCTCAAAGTAATATTTGATCAAGATTTGTCTTTTAATTCTCATTTAAAACAAACCTCACGGACTGCATTTTTTCATCTGCGTAATATTGCGAAAATTAGGCCTATCCTGACCCGAAAAGATGCAGAAAAATTGGTCCACGCTTTTGTTACCTCTAGGCTGGATTACTGTAACTCTCTATTATCAGGTAGCTCTAGTAAGTCCTTAAAAACTCTCCAGCTAATTCAGAATGCAGCAGCACGTGTACTAACAGGAACTAAGAAACTAGATCATATTTCTCCTGTTTTAGCTTCTCTGCACTGGCTCCCTGTAAAATCCAGAATTGAATTTAAAATCCTACTGTTAACGTATAAAGCTCTAAATGGTCAAGCTCCGTCATATCTTAGAGAGCTCATAGTGCCATATTATCCCACCAGAACACTGCGCTCTGAGAACGCAGGGTTACTCGTGGTCCCTAAAGTCTCCAAAAGTAGATCAGGAGCCAGAGCCTTCAGCTATCAGGCTCCTCTCCTGTGGAATCATCTTCCTGTTACGGTCCGGGAGGCAGACACCGTCTCCACATTTAAGACTAGACTTAAGACTTTCCTCTTTGATAAAGCTTATAGTTAGGGCTGGCTCAGGCTTGCCCTGTACCAGCCCCTAGTTAGGCTGACTTAGGCCTAGTCTGCCGGAGGACCCCCCTATAATACACCGGGCACCTTCTCTCCTTCTCTCTCTCTCTCTCTCGTATTCTATTACTGCATCTTACTAACTCGGCCATTCTGGATGTCACTAACTCGGCTTCTTCTCCGGAGCCTTTGTGCTCCACTGTCTCTCAGATTAACTCATATCACAGCGGTGCTTGGACAGCGTGACGTGTGTGGTTGTGCTGCTACCGTGGTCCTGCCAGATGCCTCCTGCTGCTGCTGCCATCATTAGTCATTAGTCATACTTCTACTGTTATTATACACATATGACTATTGTCACACATGTATACTGCCAAATATTAATACATACTTTCAACATATTGTACCACAGTAGCCAGAACTATAACTATAATATTATTACTTTCAATAATGTTGTTGTAAGCTACTGTTATTACCTGCATCTCTCTCTCTCTCTCTCTCTCTCTCTCTCTCTGTCTCTCTCTCTCTCTCTCTCTTTCTGTCTCATTGTGTCATACGGATTACTGTTAATTTATTATGCTGATCTGTTCTGTACGACATCTATTGCACGTCTGTCCGTCCTGGAAGAGGGATCCCTCCTCAGCTGCTCTTCCTGAGGTTTCTACCGTTTTTTTTCCCCGTTAAAGGGTTTTTTTGGGGAGTTTTTCCTGATCAGCTGTGAGGGTCATAAGGACAGAGGGATGTCGTATGCTGTAAAGCCCTGTGAGGCAAAATGTGATTTGTGATATTGGGCTTTATAAATAAAATTGATTGATTGATTGATATATATCTGACAGTGAGTTATACTAATATATATCTGACACTGAGTTATACTAATATATATCTGACAGTGAGTTATACTAATATATATATCTGACAGTGAGTTATACTAATATATAACTGACAGTGAGTTATACTAATATATAACTGACAGTGAGTTATACTAATATATATCTGACACTGAGTTATGCTAATATATATCTGACAGTGAGTTATACCAATATATAACTGACACTGAGTTATACTAATATATATCTGACAGTGAGTTATACTAATATACATATCTGACAGTGAGTTATACTAATATATAACTGACAGTGAGTTATACTAATATATAACTGACAGTGAGTTATACTAATATATATCTGACACTGAGTTATACTAATATATAACTGACAGTGAGTTATGCTAATATATAACTGACAGTGAGTTATGCTAATATATATCTGACAGTGAGTTATACCAATATATAACTGACACTGAGTTATACTAATATATATCTGACAGTGAGTTATACTAATATATATCTGACAGTGAGTTATGCTAATATATAACTGACACTGAGTTATACTAATATATATCTGACACTGAATTATGCTAATATATATCTGACACTGAGTTATACCAATATATAACTGACACTGAGTTATACTAATATATATCTGACAGTGAGTTATACCAATATATAACTGACACTGAGTTATACTAATATATAACTGACACTGAGTTATACTAATATATATCTGACAGTGAGTTATACCAATATATAACTGACACTGAGTTATACTAATATATATCTGACACTGAGTTATACCAATATATAACTGACACTGAGTTATACTAATATATAGCTGACAGTGAGTTATACTAATATATACCTGACAGTGAGTTATACTAATATATAGCTGACAGTGAGTTATATACTAATATATATCTGACACTGAGTTATACCAATATATAACTGACACTGAGTTATACTAATATATAACTGACAGTGAGTTATACTAATATATATCTGACACTGAGTTATGCTAATATATATCTGACACCGAGTTATGCTAATATATATCTGACAGTGAGTTATACTAATATATATCTGACACTGAGTTATACCAATATATAACTGACACTGAGTTATACTAATATATATCTGACAGTGAGTTATACCAATATATACCTGACAGTGAGTTATACTAATATATATCTGACACTGAGTTATACTAATATATATCTGACAGTGAGTTATACTAATATATATATCTGACAGTGAGTTATACTAATATATAGCTGACAGTGAGTTATACTAATATATAACTGACAGTGAGTTATACTAATATATATCTGACAGTGAGTTATACTAATATATAACTGACACTGAGTTATACTAATATATATCTGACAGTGAGTTATACTAATATATATATCTGACAGTGAGTTATACTAATATATAGCTGACAGTGAGTTATACTAATATATAACTGACAGTGAGTTATACTAATACATATCTGACACTGAGTTATGCTAATATATATCTGACAGTGAGTTATACCAATATATAACTGACACTGAGTTATACTAATATATATCTGACAGTGAGTTATACTAATATATATCTGACACTGAGTTATGCTAATATATAACTGACACTGAGTTATACTAATATATATCTGACACTGAGTTATGCTAATATATATCTGACATTGAGTTATACCAATATATAACTGACACTGAGTTATACTAATATATACCTGACAGTGAGTTATACCAATATATAACTGACACTGAGTTATACTAATATATAACTGACACTGAGTTATACTAATATATAACTGACAGTGAGTTATACCAATATATAACTGACACTGAGTTATACTAATATATAACTGACACTGAGTTATACTAATATATATCTGACAGTGAGTTATACCAATATATACCTGACAGTGAGTTATACTAATATATAACTGACACTGAGTTATACTAATATATATCCGACACTGAGTTATACCAATATATAACTGACACTGAGTTATACTAATATATATCTGACACTGAGTTATACTAATATATAACTGACACTGAGTTATACTAATATATATCTGACACTGAGTTATACTAATATATAACTGACAGAGTTATACTAATATATATCTGACACTGAGTTATGCTAATATATATCTGACAGTGAGTTATACCAATATATAACTGACACTGAGTTATACTAATATATATCTGACACTGAGTTATACCAATATATAACTGACAGTGAGTTATACCAATATATATCTGACACTGAGTTATGCTAATATATATCTGACAGTGAGTTATACTAATATATAACTGACACTGAGTTATACTAATATATATCTGACACTGAGTTATACTAATATATAACTGACACTGAGTTATACTAATATATATCTGACACTGAGTTATGCTAATATATATCTGACACTGAGTTATGCTAATATATATCTGACACTGAGTTATACTAATATATAACTGACACTGAGTTATACTAATATATATCTGACACTGAGTTATACTAATATATAACTGACACTGAGTTATACTAATATATATCTGACACTGAGTTATGCTAATATATATCTGACAGTGAGTTATACTAATATATAACTGACACTGAGTTATACTAATATATATCTGACACTGAGTTATGCTAATATATATCTGACAGTGAGTTATACCAATATATAACTGACACTGAGTTATACTAATATATATCTGACACTGAGTTATACCAATATATAACTGACACTGAGTTATACTAATATATATCTGACACTGAGTTATACTAATATATACCTGACACTGAGTTATACTAATATATATCTGACAGTCAGTCGACCTCATGTTTGGAAATATTTCTAATTTTGCACCTCAAAAACAAAAAAATACTTTTACACAAAACTTTTACACAAACAAAAAACACAAAAAAGTCTGAATCCAAACAGCTGACGTGTCTTTTCATGGTGAAGCTAAAATAATAAAAGCATGAATATTGGCTGGTGTTGACACCATAGATTTAATATTATCAGTTTGATTGATGGTAAAGATCTACAATATGCTGCTGATAGGATGAACTGATCATGACATCTAACACACATTTCTTTCTTCCTGTTTCACAGAGATATATAACATTACATGATTACGAGGTAACATTTACGTTGTATGCTCACTGCATCTGTTTCTACTGTTGTCGTTAGCCATGCTAATCTGTGGTTAATGAGGTGCAGTAATATTTGATTCTTTAAACAGCTGTTAAAACATGATTTTCATAATCTGATGATTATTTTGTCTATTTTTAGTTTCACACTTTGCTTCATCAATAAACCTGGAAAAACCACATCCAGAGTCTTGATTGGAAAGAGTTCAGCAACTCACAGCTCACTGCACGCATGTATGTGTGTGTGTGTGTGTGTGTGTGTGTGTTAATGTGTGTGTTATTGTGTTAATGTGTGTGTATGTGTGTGTGTTTATGTGTGTGTTTATGTGTGTGTGTTAATGTGTTCCATTCCCCTGTCAGGAGTTATTTTCCAACCGCCATTGTTATTTCTTCTTCGTGTCTCACTAGAGCTACGTATTGGGTAGTGACAGCAACACTGCCCCCACGGTTCCCGGTGGTACTGCTCCATTTGGCCCGTATCCGTAAGCTTTATGGAAACGTGCAGAAATACGGACGAAATGAACGCGGATATGGACAGAAGGCTCCTTCCGTATTCCGGATCCGTATTTAACGTTGAGCATAAATGGGCCTTAAGGCCGTTGCTATGGCGTCCCTAGCAACGAAGCAGCAGACCAGCGGTGATACCTCAAGAAATAAACACTGCAGAATTTTGCTGACTGACCAATCAGAATCAAGTATTTAAGAGTGCCATGTTCTAATGTGTTTGTGTGTGTGTTTATGTGTGTGTTAATGTGTTTATGTGTGTGTGTATTAATGTGTTAATGTGTGTGTATTTATGTGTGTGTTTACCTGCGCGGGGTCGACATCATTCAGCATGACGATGGATGTACAGTGGTAGTCGAGGACCAGACGCCAGAAGTCCTTTACCGTGTTGGGCAAAGGATGCTGGGTAACGATGAACGCAGATGGCTGCTTGTAGCTCTGCAACAATTAACACACACAGCAGGAAGTGACATCACACAGGTGAATAAACAACATCAACTTTCACTTTCACATTGTTTTTTTCTCTGAGCTCTGACCTGTCACACACACACACACACACACACACACACACACACAACAACAGAGTTGTTTACTGGGATGTTCGGGACAGTACTGTGGTTTGTGTGTGTGTCTCACTCATTGACTCCATGGCAACATTATACTTCCTGTTTACATGCCCTGAAGCATCATGGGTGCTGTAGTTACCCCCAAATAAATGAAAATAACAGGAGTGACAACTTTTTAATGTTTCAATGTCATGTCATCACTGAAGCTGAGAATAAAACTCTGAAATCAAAACAACGATGTCATCTGCTCAGAAGATCATGTGACACGACTAACAGTTTCAGAACAGCCACTAAATGGCCCAGGCGGCGTGACGTACGTCCATCAGTGCAGCGTTGATGTAGTTGGAGCTCTCCCCGTCGATGGTGATGAGAAACGGCAGGCAGCGGTCCGGGGGCAGCACGTCCATGCAGCGGTTCTTCTCGTGGTTTCGAGGCAACAGAGCAATACTGCAGTCCTCCACCCGCAGCGTGGGCGTCACCATGTTCAGAGTCTGAGCACACACACACACACACACACACACACACACACACACCAATATCATCACTAAGAAAGATCAATATCATCACCTATAAAGTTTATTATCATCACCAATAAGGATCAATAACATCACCAATAAGGATCAATATCATCACCAATAAGGATCAATATCATCACCAACGAGGATCAATATCATCACCAATAAGGATCAATATCATTACCAGTGAGGATCAATATCATCACCAATAAGGATCAATATCATCACCAATAAGGATCAATATCATCACCAACGAGGATCAATATCATCACCAATAAGGATCAATATCATTACCAGTGAGGATCAATATCATCACCAATAAGGATCAATATCATCACCAATAAGGATCAATATCATTACCAATGAGGATCAATATCATCACCAATAAGGATCAATATCATCACCAATAAGGATCAATATAATCACCAATGAGGATCAATATCATCACCAATAAGGATCAATATCATCACCAATAAGGATCAATATCATCACCTGTAAGGATCAAGATCATCACCTATAAAGATCAATATCATCACCTGTAAGGATCAATATCATCACCAATGAGGATCAATATCATCACCAACAAGGATCAATATCATCACCTATAAAGTTTATTATCATCAGCAATAAGGGTCAATATCATCAGCAATAAAGATCAATATCATCACCTATAAAGTTTATTATCATCAGCAATAAGGATCAAGATCATCACCTATAAAGTTTATTATCATCAGCAATAAGGATCAATATCATCAGCAATAAGGATCAATATAATCAGCAATAAGGATCAATATCATCACCTATGAAGTTTATTATCATCAGCAATAAGGATCAAGATCATCACCTATAAAGATTATTATCATAACCAATGAAGATCAATATCATCACCTATAAAGATCAATATCATCACCAATGAGGATCAATATCATCACCAATAAGGATCAATATCATCACCTGTAAAGATCAATATCATCACCTATAAAGATCAATATCATCACCAATGAGGATCAATATCATCACATATAAAGGTCAATATCATCACCTATAGAGATCAATATCATCACCAATAAGGATCAATATCATCACCTATAAAGATCAATATCATCACCAATGAGGATCAATATCATCACCTATAAAGGTCAATATCATCACCTATAGAGATCAATATCATCACCAATAAGGATCAATATCATCACCTATAAAGATCAATATCATCACCAATGAGGATCAATATCATCACCTGTAAAGTTTATTATCATCACCTATTAAGATCAATATCATCACCTATGAAGATCAATATCATCACCTATAAAGATCAATATTATCACCAATAAGGATAAATATCATCTCCTGTAAAGATCAATATCATCACCAATGAGGATCAATATTATCACCAATAAGGATCAATATCATCACCTATATAGGTCAATATCATCACCAATAAGGATCAATATCATCACCTGTAAAGATCAATATCATCACCTATAAAGATCAATATCATCACCAAAAAAGGTCAATATCTTCACCAATGAGGATCAGTATCATCACCTGTAAAGTTTATTATCATCACCTATAAAGATTAATATCATCAGCACTAAGGATCAATATCATCACCTATAAAGATCAATATCATCACCAATGAGGATCAGTATCATCACCAATAAAGACCAATATCATCACCAATAAGGATCAATATCATCACCTATAAAGATTAATATCATCACCAATAAGGATCAATATCATCAGTACCAAGGTGGAGGCATCAACACAATTTTAAATTCTCAATCAGTCTCAATAATAACTCTTTAATGACTCTCCTTTAATGAATAAAGTGTTTGTTAATAATTAATAAATAATTAACAAACACTTTATTAATCAGATAAAAGAGAAAACTCGCCTTTATTAATAACATATTAGGTTTATTAGAGATGTTCAGTTCAAAACGACTCTCTGACATTTCTTGTTGCAGATTTATAAACATTTTTAACTGCAGAATTTATGTTTATAACCTTTATAATGCGTATAACTGCACAATTAATGTAACTAGCCTTTATTAATGAGTTATTCATGTTTCTAACTTCTTATGAATGGATTATTAACATGTACTGCAAAAATGATGACTTTTTACCCATCATTATTGTCAACGTGTATAACTGTTGAGTTGAGTTATTAATGTTTATCACTGCACAGATGATGGTTTATTAGTCTTTATTAATGAGTTATTAATGTTTATAACTGCACAGATGATGTTTACTGGTCTTTATTAATGAGTTATTAATGTTTATAGCTGCACAGATGATGTTTATTAGTCTTTATTAATGAGTTATTAATGTTTATAACTGCACAGATGATGTTTATTAGTCTTTATTAATGAGTTATTAATGTTTATAGCTGCACAGATGATGTTTATTAACCTCTATTATTGAGTTATTAATGTTTATAACTGCACAGATGATGTTTACTGGTCTTTATTAATGAGTTATTAATGTTTATAGCTGCACAGATGATGTTTATTAACCTCTATTAATGAGTTATTAATGTTTATCACTGCACAGATGATGGTTTGTTACTCTTTATTAATGAGTTATTAATGTTTATAACTGCACAGATGATGTTTATTAACCTTTATTAATGAGTTATTAATGTTTATCACTGCACAGATGATGGTTAATTAGTCTTTATTAATGAGTTATTAATGTTTATAACTGCACAGATGATGTTTATTAGTCTTTATTAATGATTTATTAATGTTTATAGCTGCACAGATGATATTTATTAACCTCTATTAATGAGTTATTAATGTTTATAGCTGCACAGATGATGTTTATTAACCTCTATTAATGAGTTATTAATGTTTATAACTGCACAGCTGATGGTTTATTAGTCTTTATTAATGAGTTATTAATGCTTATAACTGCACAGATGATGTTTATTAACCTATATTAATGAGTTATTAATGTTTATAGCTGCACAGCTGATGGTTTATACATCTTTATTAATGAGTTATTAATGTTCATAACTGCACAGCTGATGGTTTATTAGTCTTTATTAATGAGTTATTTTTTGTTTATAACTGCACAGATGATGTTTATTAACCTTTATTAATGAGTTATTAATGTTATAACTGCAGACTTGATGGCTCATTAAACTTAAGTCAGGGACAATTTTCAAAATCTTATATAGTTCTTGTGAATGATGATTTATAAACATTAGTAAATCATTTATTAACCAATAATAAAGGTGTTATTACATGTATTATTTTTTTTTTGAATATATGTTTATTATTTTTCAAATGACAGAGAGACAGAAGGAAAAGAAGAGCATAGAAAAGAAAGACAACTTACAGAACATAGCACATCTAAAATTATGATATCAGTCCATGGTCATAGTTAGACAATAAAGCAAATGACTAAAGAAAAACATTTATGAACAAATAGAAGAATAAAGTGAAGTATATGCAAACTCATATACATCTGCGCACAGTGAAGCATTAAGTGTGCCCCTTAAGGCATCTCAGTACAGGGTCCCATGTCTTGTGGAATACCTCTCCTCTATCTTCGTTATAAAGCCTCAGTCTCTCGAGATGTAGTGTGTTGGACATTTCTCCCAGCCACAAGTCATATGTCGGTACACAGTCCATTTTCCACAAACGTAAAATCAGTTTTTTTGCAATCACCATCCCGAATTGAATAGCCTTCTTCTCATATTTGTTGGTAGAAGGTAGAACACTTGTAGCTCCCAGAACCGCTACAAGCGGGCTGGGTGCCAGGTTTTTTCCAAAAGCCTCAGAAAAACAGTGAAAAATGCTTTTCCAGTAAGATTGAAGTTTACTGCATGACCAGAAGGAATGTGAAAGAGTACCTAACATGGATTTACATCGATTACACATGGGTGAAACAGTAGGGTAAAATCTGTGTAGCTTCTCCTATGAATAGTGGAGTCTGTGTAGTATTTTAAATTGTATAAGGTTGTGTCTCACGTTGACTGAACATTTATGAACATTACGAAGACATTCCCCCCAATTCTCATCATTCAACTCAATATTCAACTCATCTGCCCATGCCTTTTTATAAACCTCCGTACTCGGCAGAGCTCTCTCATGAAGGATTTGATAAAAAAGGGAAACCGCCCCACGTGTGGTTGGGTTAAATTGGTTCATTGCCTCGAGAATATCATGTTTGCTCAGAACTTCAAATTTTGGTACATTTTTCTTAACAAAATCTCTTATCTGTAAATATCTGAAAAAGCTTGAGGCAGAAATATTATAAGTGGTTTGTAGTTGTGTAAATGAGGCAAAATTCCCTTCAATATATAAATCGCTCACACTACTGATGCCCCTCTGTCTCCAAACAGAAAAAACTACATCATTCAAGCCAGGCGTAAAAGCATGATTTTCACAAATTGGAGTATCAATGTATATACTTGGGGCCTTGATATGCATTTTTATCTGTTCCCATATGCGTATAGTACCATTAATTACACAACTGTTACTGTAGTATGGCCTCTTGGCTTTGGTGGGGCTATTGAGCAGTGCTAGCAAGGAGGTCTTTTTACAAAGTGATCGTTCTATACGTAGCCACGCAGGGCAGCAATATGATGAAGAGGGGGGGCCTCTTCTCCACCAAGCAAGTATAGACAGATGAGCCGCCCAGTAATACATTTTGAAGTTTGGTAGAGCAAAGCCTCCAGAATTTTTAGGTTTACATAAATGTTTTTTGGAAATCCTAATGGCTTTGTAATTCCAAATAAAAGGTATAATAATTGAATCCAATTGTTTAAAGTAAGACTGGGGAATAAAACATGGAATAGACTGAAAGAGATGTAGGAAACGTGGCAATACAATCATCTTAATTGCATTTATCTTTCCAGCTAGAGAAATAGGAAGAGTCTTCCAAAAATGTATACCCTGCTTAAGTTGCTCGATCTTATTATGCCAATTCTTCTGTAAGAGGTCCTCGGGATCTTTCGTCACTGTTACACCAAGATAAGAAAAATCCTCAAAAGCCTTTTTAAAGGGAGTGGATTGTATATATGTTATATCAACTTCCTCAGAAATTGGCATTATCTCACTTTTGTCCCAGTTCACAGAAAATCCAGAGAATTTGCCAAAGTTACTGATTAATGTTAAAAGATGAGGTATTGATGTTTGAGGCTGGGAAACATACAAAAGAATATCATCCGCATATAGCGAGATATGATGTTCCTGTCCATTCATGTCAATAGGAGATATTACACGGCTTTTTCTAATACTGGTAGCTAATGGCTCAATCATTATAGAGAATAAAAAAGGAGAGAGGGGGCACCCCTGACGGGTCCCACGATTGATTGCAAAAGGGCATGAAATATTTTGGTTGGTGATAACAGAGGCCGTAGGGCATGAATAAATGAGCTCAATCCACTTCATAAAGGAGGGTCCAAATCCAAATTTTTTCAACGTAAACAGCAAATATGGCCACTCCACCTGATCAAATGCGCGCTGCGCATCTAAAGAGATCACTACAGCCTCCTTTGTGTGTTCTGTAAACAACACATGGAATAAGCGGCACAAATTGAAATACATATGTCTACCTGGCATGAAGCCTGTTTGGTCAGGATGGATAATAGTACAAATGTGGTCTTTTAATCTGTTAGCTAAGGATTTTAACCCTAGGATTTTGGTTTCAATAGGCAGCAAAGAAATAGGACGATGAGAAGAGACCAAGTTAGGGTCACGACCAGGTTTGGGGATGAGTGAAAGATTAGCCTTGTACAGAGTTGGAGGTAACCTAGAGCTCTGCATTGAGTGATTTAACATGCGTAGTATGAGAGGTGATAATTTAGAGCTGAATACTTTGAAAAATTCAATACTAAAACCATCAGGTCCCACTGCCTTTTTGTTAGGGAAAGAGGAAATCACTTCTTTGTCTCGTTCAAATTAATATCTGCATCTAGTGAGGAAGAAGATTCTCCTGATAGTTTAGGCAATCCCAGAGTCTCAAAAAAGTCTTCCATCGCTCTAAGATCAGGTTCACCCTGTGACTGATAAATACCCTCATAAAAATTAGCAAAACACTTATTAATTTTTTCAGGATCCGTCAGGAGAGCCCCGTCACTCGTCCTGATAAAATGTATGGCCCTAGAAGCCTGAGATTGCCTCAACTGGTGGGCAAGTAATCTCTGGGGCTTATCACCAAACTCAAAATACTTTTGTTTTACTTGGGCCAGTAAACGTGAAACATTCTTGGACAGTATAGAATTATAGTCACACTTTAATGCAGTGATCTTCCTTAATGTCTCAAGTTTATTACTTTCCTTATACAGCGCTTCTAGAACAGACAGTTGATTATCTATTTCAGTTAACTTTTCTTTAGATTTTCTTCTCTCTGCTGCTTCATAGGAAATAATGTGGCCCCTAAGAATGGCCTTCATGGCCTCCCATAGCGTTGAGTCGTCAACTTCGCTAGTGTCATTAGTATTTATGTATAAATCTATTTTGCTTGAAAGATAGGAGCAAAATTCCTTGTCTTTCAGTAAGGTGTTATTTAGGCGCCAGTTGAATTGTCCTCTTTTATGATTCAATTTAAGCTTTAAAGAGACTGGGGCGTGATCTGATATGAGAATATTGTGATAAGTACATTCTACTATTTGTGACAGTAATCTAGAATCCAATATGAAATAATCGATCCTCGAATAAGACGTATGAACTGCTGAAAAATAGGAGAAATCTCTCCCTGTAGGGTTAAGAAGCCTCCAGATATCCACCAGATTATGAGACTGTATAAGATTATTGAGGGTTATACTACACTTAGATGGGATTATTTGGGGGTGTTGCCTATCAAGAAGAGAATCCAGAACACAACTGAGGTCTCCACCTAAGATTATATTTGTGTTTGACATACTAGATACATTGTTGAATAGATTCTGAAAAAAAAACAGGATCATCAAAATTGGGCCCATACACATTTATCAAAGTTACTGGTATTACATGTATTATTATAAATATGTGATGTGGATCAACACGTTACCCTGAACTCCTCTTTGATCTGACTGGAGTTGGTCTGAGGATCCAATCGGTTCATCTCATAGTAAACCGACCGCAGCTGATTGGCTGGGATCGCTGTGTCACCGCAGAGACAAGCCTCCAAGATGGCATCATGGATGAAGACGTACTGCTCCTGGACAGAGGGGGGGAGAGATGTTTTTAAAGATGAAGACAAAAGTACTCCTCACCTCCTCCTCATCCTGTCAGGTTTGATTGACAGGAGGAGTGTAGCAGAAATGTCACTTCATAAATGATTTATGTCAACACACAGAGAAGGAGGAGGAGGAGGAGGAGGAGGAGGGAGAGGAAGATGAGGAGGGAGAGGAAGATGAGGAGGAGGAGGAGGAGGAGGAGAGGAGAGGGGAGGAGAAGGAGGAGGACGAGAGGGGGAGGGGGAGGGGGAGGAGAAGGAGGGGGAGGGGGAGGAGGGAGAGGAGGAGGAGAGAGAGGAGAAGGAGGAGAGGAGAGGGGGGGAGGAGGAGGAGGAGGAGGAGAGGAGAGGGGAGGAGGAGGAGGGAGAGGAGGAGGAGGAGGAGAGGAGGGGGGGAGGAGGAGGAGGAGGAGGAGAGGAGAGGGGAGGAGGAGGAGGATGAGGAGGATGGGGAGGGGGAGGAGGGAGAGGAGGCAGAGGAGAGAGAAGAGGAGGAGGGGGAGGAGGAGGGTGGATTGACAGAAAAACCAGATGAGTGACATTAAAGTTGGACAGCGAAGGTCATCGCTTCGTCCATTTCTGTCACATCCTGTCAGTCAGCGTTTGATGACATCACAGAGCCGCAGCAGAACAATAGGCTCGTTGGAGATGAACTGCGCCTCGCCTGGAAAGTAGACGAGAGCAGGCGGCCGCAGCGGGGGGCGGTGACAGAAAGCTGCGGTGAAGTCGGACAGTTTCCCGACAGTTTCCAGCAGCCTTCAGTCCGTACAGGAAGTCACAGACACACTTACTTCCTGTCTGGAATGATGTCAATTCATTAAAGAAGTGATCAGACCCATATATCAGTTTGTTTTCAGTCTCCAGTTGTTTTAATTATGATAGATTAATTTATTAAAATGCTTTACAGGTGATCTGTAGTTTATGTTCATGGTTCATGAACTCTGCTGTAAATCAGCATCATATCAGTTTGACCTGTCCCCTCAACTACACAGGCTGAATACACTGTGTTTGACTGTAAGCTTCATATTTGATACAAGACAACAGCTTTCATTAAGGCTCAGTCAGATACAGTCAGGGCTTCACATCTGTACACATGTTAGTTTAAGAATCCTCACATCCCACTGACCACCAGTCTCTGTGCTGCTAAATACTTCAATAATTAAAGCGTCCAGTGTTAATACACAGTAGACTCTGTATAGTTTATGATGAATGTATTCAGTCTGTGACGACTAAACTTCACCATCAGTCACACAACATGTTTTCTGTTCACACAATAAACCTTCAGATCAGACAAATACAATCTTAATCTCTAAAATTCTACAAAAAACTAAAAGTTTATCTAAAACGTCATCTTGTTGAGTCGACATCTGAACCAATCAGCTGTTAGATCAGGTGAGAGCCAGGTGCTGCAGCTGCTCTCCACTGACTACACGGCCTGCGGCCGTCTCGCTCTCGCGGTTTTATCGCCGTCCACTTTTGTAATACGTCAGAGCAAGTCGGGATAAAGTCGGACACAAAACTAACCGGCATGCATTGTGCGCCGATC
Source organism: Epinephelus lanceolatus (assembly GCF_041903045.1). Lineage (NCBI taxonomy): Eukaryota > Metazoa > Chordata > Actinopteri > Perciformes > Serranidae > Epinephelus > Epinephelus lanceolatus. The sequence goes on along the minus strand of NC_135753.1, from coordinate 40,101,754 downwards.
GCCAGTGATCGAATCTGCGCAGACCTGGCTCATCTCCAATGAACCTATTAACAGTGGCGAGCGTGGACATGCCCACAGCTCAGACTCTGATGTTCCCTGGAAATATGAAATATGAGAAGGCAAATTCATTTCATAGATTTTCATTTGTAAAGTGAGTTTGCACAGACTCGCCGCTCGACGCCACTAAACGCCGCTCGATGCCACTAAACGCTGCTCATCTCGTCTTTGTGTCTCAGAATTTGCAGTTTTTAACAATGTCATTATTTCCACTCTTCCTGAGTATTTTTGTTTTGTTGTTGTTTATGATCACTGTTTTTGTTTTCCTGCAGTGACAGATGATCAGTGTCGAGTGTGTGTAGTTGTATAGTGTGTGTGTGTGTGTGTGTACCTCAGTCTGGACCATGTTAACCCTTCGTGCTCGCAGCTCTCGCACACAGTTGTAGATATCGACCACGCCCTCTCTCTCTGCCATGTCCAGCATGATGTCAATCACAATGAAACAACCTGTACGCCCCGCCCCCGCACTGACACACACACACACACACACACACACACACACACACACTTTATATAGACTTTAAACTGCAGTGTTAATATGAGTAACCAATATCCAGGCGTACACGTACCTGCAGTGGACCACGGTGGGGCCGGCGGTGGGCGGAGTTTTGGCTTTGACGCGGCGGATGAAGCCCAGCAGGCCGGTGGCGTGAAGTGGCACGCCATGATCTGGCCAGCCGGTGAAATGGAACTGACGGATCTCCCTGATCTCAGCCACACCCCTCTGAAACACAAAGAGACAGCGACAGTGAAATCGACTTTTCGTCCATGCTCACCTGCAGTCGCCTGAGCCTATGGCGGTATTTTTGATTATTATGATGTAATTTCCTGGAGTGTCATCAATACCTCATATCCATTACATCTGTACGACCTGAGCTGTGAGTCAATAAATCATATTGATTGATTAAAGTATTTCTAATGATCAGATTCTACAAAATGAAAACATTTTAATACGAAATATTTTTAAAACTCGTCGTCAGTTACTTGAACGTGATCATTATTTAGTTTTTGAGAAACGATCAATTTTATGAGCAGAGTGAAAAGTGTTGATAGATTTGTCATTTATTACTCTGTGTGTTTGTGTGGTCTGCACCACTAGTGCTGAGACAGAGGAGGATGATGATGATGATGATGATGAAGCCCAGTGTTACTGTGCACTCTACTAACAGAGACAGACACATCAACATCGCCAGCTCCGCCTGACATCATCACGCCCAGGCGCCGTCTCACCGTCCCACCATAGACCAGCCCACAGCCACCAGGTACAACAGCTGAGCTTGCTGTTGGATTTTAGCTGCTGCTGCTAATTAGCTCGTGCTAACACTCTGGAGATGCTCTTTCAGCGCTGCGTCTAACCAGTGTCTGGCGGTCAGAGATCAGACCCTCGGCGTCGTCCTGTTGTCTTCCTGTGGAGCTCTGACAGATGTCCACACCGCCACGTTTCTCCGTCCTGAGAGCTGCTACAGTTCTTCTTCTCTGTGTTTATTGGCGGCTCACAAACCAAGTTTAAAGGTACATGAAGCTCCGCCCACTGTGTCGGTGTGTAAACGTGCCATTGTTAAGTCAGGGAAAACAGTCTGATGTCGTTTTATCGTCGTTGTCACTGGTTTTTATCGAGGGTTGAAAACAAACAAACTTTATTGATTCTATTCAATGAAGAATGTTTCGTGTCTATGAAGCTGACGGAGACACACCTGTTAGATATAATGAGTGTGTGTGTGTGTGTGTGTGTGTGTGTGTACCTTCTCCACAGCAAAGGTCCGGATCACGTACTCTGACAGCAGCTGTGTCTCGATCAGTGTCACCTTCATGTCGCCGTAGATCTCCGTGTCGTCAGGCCAGTACTTACAACACTTCACCTGGGCGCACACACACGCACACACACACACACACACACACGCACACACATTATCGTCTCAGTCTGGTCTCATTAATTTAACAGAAACATAAACAGAAAAAAAGCTGCTGATATTAAAATCTCATTAAAAGCTCCGCCCCCCTCCCCTGCTCATTAACAGCTAATTACTGCTGAACTAATCACACTGTCGCCACAGCAACCAACGAGCTGAAAGGTGTGTGTCTGTGTGTGTGTGTGTGTGTGTGTGTGTGTGTGTGGGGGGGGGGGGGTTAAATCAGGGTAAAGTGACAGAGAAAGACGGAGGGAGATAATCAGCCTGATCTATCCCAGAATCTCTCCTGGAGAGGGCGAGCAGATCCCTGGTGCCTTTTGGGTAATGAGAGCTGGGACCAGGAGCACGCCTGCAGGTGTGTGTGTGTGTGTGTGTGTGTGTGTGTGTGTGTGATCTCAGGTTAAATCCTTCAATTTCAGGAGGAAACAGAGTCTCGTTCCCTCTGTCTGACAGCAGCAGCATCACTGAGGGCTCAGCTCAGCTCTGAGCTCCTGACTGCTCGTCTTACTGCCGCACGCCGTCCGTTTTATTTCCGCTTTTCAAATGTCAGAAACTAAAATGTCTGAGACCACCGCAGTATGATTGGTGGGAACCCTCCACCCCCTAAACTCCTCTCCTCAACGATAAATGGCACTAAGTCAACTCTCAGCACACAAACTGAACGGCAGTATTACAGCAAGTGCTGACGAGACGTTTGACAGTAAACTACACACATCAAGTTGTGCTGTGATATCTACATCTATATTTATACACATACATGTATATGGACATATATACAGTACAGGCCAAAAGTTTGGACACACCTTCTCATTCAATGCGTTTTCTTTATTTTCATGACTATTTACATTGTAGATTCTCACTGAAGCCATCAAAACTATGAATGAACACATGTGGAGTTATGTACTTAACAAAAAAAGGTGAAATAACTGAAAACATGTTTTATATTCTAGTTTCTTCAAAATAGCCACCCTTTGCTCTGATTACTGCTTTGCACACTCTTGGCATTCTCTCCATGAGCTTCAAGAGGTAGTCACCTGAAATGGTTTCCACTTCACAGGTGTGCCTTATCAGGGTTAATTAGTGGAATTTCTTGCTTTATCAATGGGGTTGGGACCATCAGTTGTGTTGTGCAGAAGTCAGGTTAATACACAGCCGACAGCCCTATTGGACAACTGTTAAAATTCATATTATGGCAAGAACCAATCAGCTAACTAAAGAAAAACGAGTGGCCATCATTACTTTAAGAAATGAAGGTCAGTCAGTCCGGAAAATTGCAAAAACTTTAAATGTGTCCCCAAGTGGAGTCGCAAAAACCATCAAGCGCTACAACGAAACTGGCACACATGAGGACCGACCCAGGAAAGGAAGACCAAGAGTCACCTCTGCTTCTGAGGATAAGTTCATCCGAGTCACCAGCCTCAGAAATGGCAAGTTAACAGCAGCTCAGATCAGAGACCAGATGAATGCCACACAGAGTTCTAGCAGCAGACCCATCTCTAGAACAACTGTTAAGAGGAGACTGCGCCAATCAGGCCTTCATGGTCAAATAGCTGCTAGGAAACCACTGCTAAGGAGAGGCAACAAGCAGAAGAGATTTGTTTGGGCCAAGAAACACAAGGAATGGACATTAGACCAGTGGAAATCTGTGCTTTGGTCTGATGAGTCCAAATTTGAGATCTTTGGTTCCAACCGCCGTGTCTTTGTGAGACGCAGAAAAGGTGAACGGATGGATTCCACATGCCTGGTTCCCACTGTGAAGCATGGAGGAGGAGGTGTGATGGTGTGGGGGTGTTTTGCTGGTGACACTGTTGGGGATTTATTCAAAATTGAAGGCACACTGAACCAGCATGGCTACCACAGCATCCTGCAGCGACATGCCATCCCATCCGGTTTGCGTTTAGTTGGACGATCATTTATTTTTCAACAGGACAATGACCCCAAACACACCTCCAGGCTGTGTAAGGGCTATTTGACCAAGAAGGAGAGTGATGGAGTGCTGCGGCAGATGACCTGGCCTCCACAGTCACCGGACCTGAACCCAATCCAGATGCTTTGGGGTGAGCTGGACCGCAGAGTGAAGGCAAAGGGGCCAACAAGTGCTAAACACCTCTGGGAACTCCTTCAAGACTGTTGGAAAACCATTTCAGGTGACTACCTCTTGAAGCTCATGGAGAGAATGCCAAGAGTGTGCAAAGCAGTAATCAGAGCAAAGGGTGGCTATTTTGAAGAAACTAGAATATAAAACATGTTTTCAGTTATTTCACCTTTTTTTGTTAAGTACATAACTCCACATGTGTTCATTCATAGTTTTGATGCCTTCAGTGAGAATCTACAATGTAAATAGTCATGAAAATAAAGAAAACGCATTGAATGAGAAGGTGTGTCCAAACTTTTGGCCTGTACTGTATGTGTGCATATATGTATATATATGTGTGTATAAACATATATACACACATATATATACATATATAATGACTGTAAACTTCAGTTAGTAGCTCGGGCCATTAAGATAATAATGGTAATAATAATAATAATAATAATGATAATAATAATGATTATAATAATAATAAGAAGAAGAAGAAGAAGAAAGTTGATAATAATCTGATGATATCATACAAGTCATCAAAGACGACCAGCAATAACTGGTTGTGAACCAACATGTAGTGTGTCACATCTGTCGGCAAAGTCAGGGCGAGATTTTATGACTCCGTGATCACCTGATGTGACGCAGAGACTGTAGGAACCCGGCGTCACGATCTTCTCTGGTTCTCATGGTTTCAGTGAAATGAGGCGAGTTAACGATGTGTGGCGTCTCCACACTGACACAAGTTCAAACATATAGAGCTGTATATGCGATCTCAACGGCTAACTGACGTTAGCTCAGGTGGGGAGTCAACAGTCCAATGTCAACATCCAGCGAACTTCTATAAAAACAAAGTGCTCTGTCACCAGACCAGGCCTCTAATGGAGACAGGCCTGCATTTATCAGAATGTGTAGCCACACAGGCCTGGTAAAGAGACTGTGTGTTTAAGTTTTACAGTGTTACTGGTTCGTGCTCTTCTTAAAATGAGGTGCAAGATGTGTTTGTGATATGATATTTATATATGAGTGAGCAAACACAGGAGTTATACTTCTGCGTCAAATCGATGCCGTACTGACAGCGTAGGCTCTGCATAGACGCCAATGCTGTAGCCGGACGTGCACCTCCCCAGAAATGTAACTACACGTTGCAGTGACGCAGACCTCCAGAAACCCGTGGAAACAAAACTTTTCACAGATATCCAACGACACAACAGGGAGACAATAAAGCCTCCACACACTGTGTGTGATTTATCCTGGCTGAATATGAGCAGAGGAAATCTCTGCTAGCTGCTACGCTAATTTATACAATGTAAAATGCCATAGGCTTGTGCTAATAATGTTAGCATGTTGTATTTGTGGGGAAAATGTGTCCAGTTTTTTGTCTGTGAATCTGTCAAGTTATGATGAAGCTGGTTTGTGTAACTTTACAGAAACTATACTGCCAACCAGTGTTTTGGAGGTGTAACTGCAGGGTGATGCAGACACAAGTTTAAGTGCTCACAGCAGCGTAAAGCCAACATGTGACAAAAATCTACCTGACGCTGTCGTCTGTGTAAACTGTGATTTACATGGAAAACTCACTCTTGTAAATGTTGCTGTGAAACACGGATGTAATTCTGAGAGGTGAAGTCAAACCCACAGCCGTACAGAGTTCCACAGGAACAAACAGAGAGGCAGAAAACTTTCCAACAACAGAGAGTAAACAAAGAGCGGAGACGTGACTGATGCACTCTGGGAGATGCAGTCCCAAACTTCATCAGAGAGGAAAAAACAACCAGATGGCCCCAACAATCACTGTGTGTGTGTGTGTGTGTGTGTGTGTGTGGACTCACCCGTCCCACCTCCACCAGGTTGGTTACCATGACAATGGCGGCGGTGTTCTCCTGCCAAACCATCCTCCAGAAATCGTAGACGGTCTCCTGCATGGGACCTGAACAGTGGAGTTGATATTAGAGAGCAGACGAGCAGCAACAGCACATGAATTCTAATGACTCTGTTAATTAATTCAACACACACACTCACACACACACACACACACAAAATGTTTTTAATCACTGTTGACAGTCTGTGTTTTGACGAGCTAATTAGTTCATGCTAATCCATTCCTGTCCTCGAGTGTTTTACAGCACACACACGCACACACGCGCACACGCGCACACACACACACACACACACACACACACACACAGAGTCAAAATGGATTCCTACCTGTGTGTGTTACCTGAAAGTTACATTTAAAACTTTATTGATAAAGAGCAAACAAGCGTTCAGGGCTCAGTTGTGGGTGATTTAGTGACACCTGTGGTCACAGGAGGTAACTGCAGCTGTGTCATCACCACAGTACATACATATTAAGGTGTCTTTTAGTTGCTATGTAACGATGAACGATCGTTGCTCTACTCAGGGGTCTGTCCACCAAATGTTTATTTACTTAAGTGGAGCCCGAGTGTGTGTGTTGTCTAAACGTAACCACGTGTGTGTGTGTGTGTGTGTGTTGGCTAAACGTAACCACATGTGTGTGTTGGTTAAATCCTGTTAACTTATAAAGCTCTAAATGGTCAAGCTCCGTCATATCTTAGAGAGCTCATAGTGCCATATTATCCCACCAGAACACTGCACTCTGAGAACGCAGGGTTACTCGTGGTCCCTAAAGTCTCCAAAAGTAGATCAGGAGCCAGAGCCTTCAGCTATCAGGCTCCTCTCCTGTGGAATCATCTTCCTGTTACGGTCCGGGAGGCAGACACCGTCTCCACATTTAAGACTAGACTTAAGACTTTCCTCTTTGATAAAGCTTATAGTTAGGGCTGGCTCAGGCTTGCCCTGTACCAGCCCCTAGTTAGGCTGACTTAGGCCTACCGGACTTAGGTCTGCCGGAGGACCCCCTATAATACACCGGGCACCTTCTCTCTCTCTCTCTCTCTCTCTCTCTCTCTCTCTCTGTCTCTCTCGTATTCTATTACTGCATCTTGCTAACTCGGCCATTCTGGATGTCACTAACTCGGCTTCTTCTCCGGAGCCTTTGTGCTCCACTGTCTCTCAGATTAACTCATATCACAGCGGTGCCTGGACAGTGTGACGTGTGTGGTTGTGCTGCTGCCGTGGTCCTGCCAGATGCCTCCTGCTGCTGCTGCCATCATTAGTCATTAGTCATACTTCTACTGTTATTATACACATATGACTATTGTCACACATGTATACTGCCAGATATTAATACATACTTTCAACATATTGTACCACAGTAGCCAGAACTATAATTATAATGTTATTACTTTCAATAATGTTGTTGTAAGCTACTGTCATTACCTGTATCTCTCTCTCTCTCTCTCTCTCTCTCTGTCTCATTGTGTCATGCGGATTACTGTTAATTTATTATGCTGATCTGTTCTGTACGACATCTATTGCACGTCTGTCCGTCCTGGAAGAGGGATCCCTCCTCAGTTGCTCTTCCTGAGGTTTCTACCGTTTTTTTTCCCCGTTAAAGGTTTTTTTTGGGGAGTTTTTCCTGATCAGCTGTGAGGGTCATAAGGACAGAGGGATGTCGTATGCTGTAAAGCCCTGTGAGGCAAATTGTGATTTGTGATATTGGGCTTTATAAATAAAACTGATTGATTGATTGATTGATTGATAAACGTAACCACGTGTGTGTTGGCTAAACGTAACCACGTGTGTGTGTGTGTGTTGGCTAAACATAACCACGTGTGTGTGTGTGTTGGCTAAACATAACCACGTGTGTGTGTTGGCTAAATGTAACCACGTGTGTGTGTTGGCTAAATGTAACCTCGTGTGTGTGTTGGTTAAATGTAACCTTGTTTGTGTGTTGGCTAAATGTAACCACGTGTGTGTGTTGGCTAAACGTAACCACGTGTGTGTGTTGGTTAAATGTAACCACGTGTGTATGTTGGCTAAACATAACCACGTGTGTGTGTTGGCTAAATGTAACCTCGTTTGTGTGTTGGCTAAATGTAACCACGTGTGTGTGTTGGCTAAACGTAACCACGTGTGTGTGTTGGTTAAATATAACCTCGTGTGTGTGTTGGCTAAATGTAACCTCGTGTGTGTGTTGGCTAAATGTAACCACGTGTGTGTGTTGGCTAAATGTAACCACGTGTGTGTGTTGGCTAAATGTAACCTCGTTTGTGTGTTGGCTAAATGTAACCACGTGTGTGTGTTGGCTAAATGTAACCACGTGTGTGTGTTGGTTAAATATAACCTCGTGTGTGTGTTGGCTAAATGTAACCACGTGTGTGTGTTGGCTAAATGTAACCACGTGTGTGTGTGTGTTGGCTAAACGTAACCACGTGTGTGTGTTGGTAAAATATAACCTCGTTTGTGTGTTGGCTAAACGTAACCACGTGTGTGTGTGTTGGCTAAATGTAACCGTGTGTGTGTTGGCTAAATGTAACCTCGTTTGTGTGTTGGCTAAATGTAACCACTTGTGTGTGTTGGCTAAACATAACCACGTGTGTGTGTTGGTTAAATGTAACCTCGTTTGTGTGTTGGCTAAATGTAACCACGTGTGTGTGTTGGCTAAACGTAACCATGTGTGTGTGTTGGCTAAATGTAACCATGTGTGTGTGTGTTGGCTAAATGTAACCTTGTGTGTGTGTGTTGGCTAAATGTAACCACGTGTGTGTGTGTTGGCTAAATGTAACCACATGTGTGTGTGTTGGCTAAACGTAACCACGTGTGTGTGTGTTGGCTAAATGTAACCTTGTGTGTGTGTGGTGGTTAAATGTAACCTCGTTTGTGTGTTGGCTAAATGTAACCACGTGTGTGTGTTGGCTAAATGTAACCACGTGTGTGTGTTGGCTAAACGTAACCACGTGCGTGTGTTGGCTAAACGTAACCACGTGTGTGTGTTGGCTAAATGTAACCTTGTGTGTGTGTGTTGGTTAAATGTAACCTCCTTTGTGTGTTGGCTAAATGTAACCACGTGTGTGTGTTGGCTAAACGTAACCACGTGCGTGTGTTGGCTAAACGTAACCACGTGCGCGTTGGCTATACGTAACCACGTGTGTGTGTTGGCAAAATATAGCCGCGTGTTTGTTGTTGAAGGAAAAAAAATATCAGTTGGTAGTGTTGTACCTACGCAGTGCTTTTATTTTGAAAGAGACTGTATGCAAACTGTACATTTCCTGTGAAAACAGAAGTGTATTTTGAAAACAGACAATGCATGTAACAGGCTGAAGTTGACACGGCGTCCCAGAACGTCAACAACCAACACACCCAGGGTACCTTGGACGTCATATGTGGACATGTGACGAGGTCACAGTGAGGACGTGTTGGATTGGTCGAACGAGTGTGTAGGTGGAAACTCGATACATCCTGAGACTGTGACCGCTCAGACTCGGGCTCCAAAGATGTCACCATGGCGGCTGTATCAGGATATTTTGGCTTAATTTTCGTACAGCAGGAGGTAGAGGAGACTCTTCGTCCATCTTTATTTACAGGCTCCAGGCGTCTGTTGAAAATCCTACGATGCTTTTGGGGATGTAAAGAGGAAATGTAATGTTGCCATGGGCACCATTCAGAGGGAGCTGAGTGTGTGAGCCGCTCCTGATTCAGCTGAAGAAACCCGACTGATGGACTGTTGTGGACGGACATCAGAGAGAAGGAGTCACACTGAGTGACATCATGATGTGTTTCCCACATGTGAAGGGTTAACTTTGGTTTTTATCAACCAGATCTAGTGACTGTTTTTCTTCATGGTCATCCTGTCTGAGTCAAACATTGTGTTTACTCTCAGCAGCTGCTCTGCCAGAAGCTAAGCTAAGCTAAGCTAAACTAAGCTAAGCTACAACCTGACAGATCATCAGAGAAATGAGCCGTGTGTCAGAGTGTGTGTGAGTTCTGACCTTGGGTGGCGATGTAGTGATTGGGTCTGTGGTAGCCCTGCGAGGAGAGAGGAGACACAACAATCAAACCACTGTCACATAACACGGTGACAACATGTGACCTCAGAGAGTAGACACCTCAGACTGCCATCAGTCTGTCAGTTTTGGACGTGAGGAGAAACTTCCTGTCGTCCACTCAAACACAGTTTCAAGGCACAGATTTTTGAAAATGCCTCCTGAAGAGCAGAATAACACATTTTCGTATCAGCTGATCCTTATCAGTTAAAAAATGTCTTCATCGGCGCCGACAGCGACCAGTGACATCATACTGGGATGGTTTAGTCTTCAGCATCCAAGTACCAAAAGACGTTCAAGGCAAACGTGAGTGACTGAGGACATTGTGCCTTGCGGGGACTGTCCACAATGTCCTCACAGTGCAGAAACATCCTCACAATGTTGGTAAACACTCACAGACTGACTTCAAGCAGAGACAAATTTCCTCTCTAAGTTTGTTTACAGAGTCAACACCAACCAACACTAACTGATGACGGCCGTCGCCATGGAAACAGAGTTGACCAGGACGTTCCACATCGACCTTTAGAGGAAAGAAAACTGTGTGTGTGTGTTACTCACGTCGACATAGTTGGCATTGATGTAGTCGGAGCCGCTCTCTCCGTCCTGAGGCTGCAGACGCACACGAGAATGGTCATCTAAGACACACACACACACACACACACACACACACACACACAGTTAATTGGTGGGCTTGTCGTGGTGGTGAAGCTGAGCATAATCACCTCTAATTAGGTTCTGCTGCGTAAACGATGTAATAATAAATTAATAAGCACTTCATTAGCTGGTTCTCATCAACACAGATTCATTTACATCCTCATAATCACATCCAACATAACAAACAAACAAACAAACAAACAAACATGAAGCTTCATCATTTTTTTGTGTCTCATAACGAGACAGATTTCATTCTCGTCTTTGTTCATGAGCAAACATGAAGTTGAACACATGATGCGTCCATGTTTGGAACGGTAGAAATGTTCCCATCCTAATAAACACCCTGAGGATGGAAAACAAGAAGTAAATAAATAAAAACAAATAAAAACAAATTCACAATAAACACTGTCAAAAACAACATCTGTGACATTAGAGGTGGCGAAATAATCAATTCTCATGTTTGTGTCAGACTCCACAATTACAGCCCGACGTGACTTCAGTCTTACGGTGTCGGCTCGGGTCGGGAACGACACCGAGTGTTGTACATGATAATCCTTCGTTTCATCTGGTGTAGTGTGTCATAGCAGATGACGACCGACGCCACGTCTGGGACGCCTCACAACGTCCTGACAGAAAGTCTAGCATGTTCGATTTTCATTTTGTCTTCCATGACTTCTCGCGTCACAGACGGCAGCGTCCAAAGGGACAACAGAAACACATTTGGGACACAGTCTCTGATGAGTGGAAGCAGTAAACTCATTGGACGAAGGTAAACTGTGACGTTCTCATGATGCGTTCACTGTAACCCTGTAAAATGTAGTTTTTGGTGATAAATGAGCTGTTTGAAGGAGAAATGTGTCAGTGTTTCCACAGAAATATATAACAGACATTAGAGACAGAAATATGAAATATTATCTCCAGTCAAACACGTATTAAATGTTTTAAATATTCTAAATGTCTTCATGTGAGAGAAGGTCATACTGAAAGTCCTACTGAAGGTGGTACTGAAGGTCATACTGAAAGTCCTACTAAAGGTGGTACTGAAGGTCATACTGAAAGTCCTACTGAAGGTGGTACTATAGGTCATACTGAAGGTCACACTGAAGGTGGTACTGAAGGTCATACTGAAAGTCCTACTGAAGGTGGTACTGAAGGTCATACTGAAGGTGGTACTGAAGGTGGTACTGAAGGTCATACTGAAGGTCACACTGAAGGTGGTACTGAAGATGGTACTGAAGGTCATACTGAAGGTCATACTGAAGGTGGTACTGAAGGTGGTACTGAAGGTCCTACTGAAGGTCCTACTGAAGGTGGTACTGAAGGTCATACTGAAGGTGGTACTGAAGGTCATACTGAAGGTCCTACTGAAGGTGGTACTGAAGATGGTACTGAAGGTCATACTGAAGGTCATACTGAAGGTGGTACTGAAGGTGGTACTGAAGGTCATACTGAAGGTCATACTGAAGGTGGTGCTGAAGGTGGTACTGAAGGTCCTACTGAAGGTGGTGCTGAAGGTCATACTGAAGGTCATACTGAAGGTGGTACTGAAGGTCATACTGAAGGTGGTACTGAAGGTGGTACTGAAGGTCATACTGAAGGTGGTACTGAAGGTCATACTGAAGGTCCTACTGAAGGTGGTACTGAAGGTGGTACTGAAGGTCATACTGAAGGTGGTACTGAAGGTCATACTGAAGGTCCTACTGAAGGTGGTACTGAAGGTCATACTGAAGGTCCTACTGAAGGTGGTCCTGAAGGTCCTACTGAAGGTGGTACTGAAGGTCATACTGAAGGTCCTACTGAAGGTGGTCCTGAAGGTCCTACTGAAGGTGGTACTGAAGATGGTACTGGAGGTCATACTGAAGGTGGTACTGAAGGTGGTACTGAAGGTGGTACTGAAGGTCATACTGAAGGTCCTTCTGAAGGTGGTACGGAAGGTCCTACTGAAGGTGGTACTGAAGATGGTACTGGAGATCATACTGAAGGTCATACTGAAGGTGGTACTGAAGGTGGTACTGAAGGTGATACTGAAGGTGATACTGAAGGTCATGCTGAAGGTGGTACTGAAGGTCATACTGAAGGTCATACTGAAGGTGGTACTGAAGGTCATACTGAAGGTCCTACTGAAGATGGTACTGGAGGTCATACTGAAGGTGGTACTGAAGGTCATACTGAAGGTGATACTGAAGGTCATGCTGAAGGTGGTACTGAAGGTCATACTGAAGGTGATACTGAAGGTCATGCTGAAGGTGGTGCTGAAGGTCATACTGATAGTCACACTGAAGGTGGTACTGAAAGTCCTACTGAAGGTGGTGCTGAAGGTCATATTGAAGGTCATACTGAAGGTGGTGCTAAAGGTCATACTGAAAGTCCTACTGAAGGTGGTGCTGAAGGTCATACTGATGGTCACACTGAAGGTGGTACTGAAGGTCATACTGAAGGTGGTGCTGAAGGTCCTACTGAAGGTGGTGTTGAAGGTCATACTGAAGGTCACACTGAAGGTGGTACTGAAAGTGGTACTGAAGGTCATACTGAAGGTCACACTGAAGGTACTACTGAAAGTCCTACTGAAGGTCATACTGAAGGTGGTGCTGAAGGTCATACTGAAGGTGGTGCTGAAGGTCCTACTGAAGGTGGTACTGAAGGTGGTGCTGAAGGTCCTACTGAAAGTCCTACTAAAGGTGGTGCTGAAGGTCATACTGAAGGTGGTGCTGAAGGTCATACTGAAGGTGGTACTGAAGGTGGTGCTGAAGGTCCTACTGAAAGTCCTACTAAAGGTGGTACTGAAGGTCATACTGAAGGTCATACTGAAGGTGGTACTCAAGGTGGTATTGACGGTCCGACTGAAGGTACTACTGAAGGTCATACTGAAGGTGGTACTGAAGGTGGTACTGAAGGTAGTACTGAAGGTCATACTGAAAGTCCTCCTGAAGGTGGTGCTGAAGGTCATACGGAAAGTCCTACTGAAGGTCATACTGATGGTCATACCGAAAGTCCTACTGAAGGTGGTACTGAAGGTCCTACTGAAGGTGGTACTGAAAGTGGTGCTGAAAGTCCTACTGAAGGTGGTACTGAAGGTCATACTGATGGTCACACTGAAGGTTGTACTGAAGGTCATACTGAAGGTCATACGGAAGGTCCTACTGAAGGTCATACTGATGGTCATACTGAAAGTCCTACTGAAGGTGGTACTGAAGGTCCTACTGAAGGTGGTACTGAAGGTGGTGCTGAAAGTCCTACTGAAGGTCATACTGAAGGTGATACTGAAGGTCATGCTGAAGGTGGTACTGAAGGTCATACTGAAGGTCATACTGAAGGTGGTACTGAAGGTCATACTGAAGGTCCTACTGAAGATGGTACTGGAGGTCATACTGAAGGTGGTACTGAAGGTCATACTGAAGGTGATACTGAAGGTCATACTGAAGGTGGTACTGAAGGTCATACTGAAGGTGATACTGAAGGTCATGCTGAAGGTGGTACTGAAGGTCATACTGAAGGTGATACTGAAGGTCATGCTGAAGGTGGTGCTGAAGGTCATACTGATAGTCACACTGAAGGTGGTACTGAAAGTCCTACTGAAGGTGGTGCTGAAGGTCATATTGAAGGTCATACTGAAGGTGGTGCTGAAGGTCATACTGAAAGTCCTACTGAAGGTGGTGCTGAAGGTCATACTGATGGTCACACTGAAGGTGGTACTGAAGGTCATACTGAAGGTGGTGCTGAAGGTCCTACTGAAGGTGGTGCTGAAGGTCATACTGAAGGTCACACTGAAGGTGGTACTGAAAGTGGTACTGAAGGTCATACTGAAGGTCACACTGAAGGTACTACTGAAAGTCCTACTGAAGGTCATACTGAAGGTGGTGCTGAAGGTCATACTGAAGGTGGTGCTGAAGGTGGTACTGAAGGTGGTGCTGAAGGTGGTACTGAAGGTCCTACTGAAGGTCATACTGAAGGTGGTGCTGAAGGTCCTACTGAAGGTCATACTGAAGGTGGTGCTGAAGGTCCTACTGAAAGTCCTACTAAAGGTGGTGCTGAAGGTCATACTGAAGGTGGTGCTGAAGGTCATACTGAAGGTGGTACTGAAGGTGGTGCTGAAGGTCCTACTGAAAGTCCTACTAAAGGTGGTGCTGAAGGTCATACTGAAGGTCATACTGAAGGTGGTACTCAAGGTGGTATTGACGGTCCGACTGAAGGTACTACTGAAGGTACTACTGAAGGTCATACTGAAGGTGGTACTGAAGGTGGTACTGAAGGTAGTACTGAAGGTCATACTGAAAGTCCTCCTGAAGGTGGTGCTGAAGGTCATACGGAAGGTCCTACTGAAGGTCATATTGATGGTCATACTGAAAGTCCTACTGAAGGTCATACTGAAGGTCCTACTGAAGGTGGTACTGAAAGTGGTGCTGAAAGTCCTACTGAAGGTGGTACTGAAGGTCATACTGATGGTCACACTGAAGGTTGTACTGAAGGTCATACTGAAGGTCATACGGAAGGTCCTACTGAAGGTCATACTGATGGTCATACTGAAAGTCCTACTGAAGGTGGTACTGAAGGTCCTACTGAAGGTGGTACTGAAGGTGGTGCTGAAAGTCCTACTGAAGGTCCTACTGATGGTCACACTGAAGGTGGTACTGAAGGTTGTACTGAAGGTCATACTGAAGGTTGTACTGAAGGTCATACTGAAGGTGGTGCTGAAGGTCATACTGACGGTAACACTGAAGGTTGTACTGAAGGTCAATGTAAGTCTCCAGTCAGGTCCAAAAAGGACCCAGGTCATGACCTGCAATTCTTGAGTCAAGTCCCAAGTCAGGACCAGAAAGGTCCCAGGTCATGACCTATAAGTCTCGAGTCAGGTCCAACAACCAAGGTCATGATCTGCAAGTCTCAAGGCAAGTCTTGAGTCAAGACCCAAGTTAGGACCAAAAGGACCCAGGTCATGACCTGCAAGTCTCGAGTCAGGACTATGGAGACAAGATAAGTTTGTCGTAGTTGAAGATTTAATGTCCCACACTTGTTAAGACACGAGGGCTCTAATTAAACAATGTTCACAAGATGAGCTGAAATCGAGTCCCAAGTCAAACCGCAGTTCCAGTTCCAAAGGAGGTGGGGCTAATACTGCAACAGTCCTCTGGTGACCTGGTGATCAGTAATGTGAGCTGCAGGTTGGGCACACCTGAGGTCTCACTGATCAGTTTGAATCATGAGTTACTATCATGTGTCTCTGGCAGGACGTGGCGTCCACCACCTTGCATTCAGCATGATGAAGAGTGTGCGCGTACGTACAGGCGATGATGTTTCCGTAGCGATTCTTCATGCGGTTCTCGTCCTTTTTGGCTGAATCCCACGGAGCAGACTGTCCCTCGAAGAAACTCTGAAAAAGACAAGAAGATGAGAGAAGAGATGAAGCAGTGAGCTGAAACTCAGCAAACCTCTTCATGAATAATGCAGAGGATGTGTTTGATTTCCTCTTTTCTCCCTGAACACACACAGGCGGCGGTTTCTGGTCGGAGCAGATGATTATGTCCAATTATGAGAAGGTGGCTCAGAGAGGAGCCGCAGGCGTCCAAACACCGCCGCGGCTGTGTATCTTTCTTTTACTGTGTTCAAACAGAGTGCGAGTTGTCGGAATGAGCTGAAACTGTGAGTCTGTGTTTGTCTCTGAGGTCAAACAGGAAACACACACAACTCTCACAGAAACACGAACTGATATCAGTCCCACGCCTCTGGGCTCTGTTCATCAAAATAATATCGACCAATCAGGTTTGAGCACCAGGTAAACATTCTTTAGCTGAACTGTAATCTGAGAGATCGTCATATATCATCTGAAAAAGTTTGGCTTCATGTAAAATAACATGTTTCATGTGAAGGTATCAGTTTTTCTGTGTGTTCATTTTGTGTCTCTTTGTGTTCATGTTGTGTCTCTTTGTGTTCATGTTGTGTCTCTTTGTGTTCATGTTGCGCCTCTTTGTGGTCATGTTGTGTCTCTTTGTGTTCATGTTGCGTCTCTCTGTGGTCATGTTGTGTCTCTTTGTGTTCATGTTGTGTCTCTCTGTGGTCATGTTGTGTCTCTTTGTGTTCATGTTGCGTCTCTTTGTGGTCATGTTGTGTCTCTTTGTGTTCATGTTGTGTCTCTTTGTGTTCATGTTGTGTCTCTTTGTGTTCATGTTGCGTCTCTTTGTGGTCATGTTGTGTCTCTTTGTGTTCATGTTGCGTCTCTTTGTGGTCATGTTGTGTCTCTTTGTGTTCATGTTGTGTCTCTTTGTGTTCATGTTGCGTCTCTTTGTGGTCATGTTGTGTCTCTTTGTGTTCATGTTGCGTCTCTTTGTGGTCATTTTGTGTCTCTTTGTGGTCATGTTGTGTGTCTTTGTGGTCATTTTGTGTCTCTTTGTGTTCATGTTGTGTCTCTTTGTGTTCATGTTGCATCTCTTTGTGATCATGTTGTGTCTCTTTGTGTTCATGTTGCGTCTCTTTGTGTTCATGTTGCGTCTCTTTGTGGTCATTTTGTGTCTCTTTGTGTTCATGTTGCGTCTCTTTGTGGTCATTTTGTGTCTCTTTGTGGTCATGTTGTGTGTCTTTGTGGTCATTTTGTGTCTCTTTGTGGTCATGTTGTGTGTCTTTGTGGTCATTTTGTGTCTCTGTGTTCATTTTGTGTCTCTTTGTGGTCATTTTGTGTCTCTTTGTGGTCATGTTGTGTGTCTTTGTGGTCATTTTGTGTCTCTGTGTTCATTTTGTGTGTCTTTGTGGTCATTTTGTGTCTCTTTGTGGTCATGTTGTGTGTCTTTGTGGTCATTTTGTGTCTCTGTGTTCATTTTGTGTCTCTTTGTGGTCATTTTGTGTCTCTTTGTGTTCATGTTGCGTCTCTTTGTGTTCATGTTGTGTCTCTTTGTGTTCATGCTGCGTCTCTTTGTGTTCATGTTGTGTCTCTTTGTGGTCATTTTGTGTCTCTTTGTGTTCATGTTGCGTCTCTTTGTGTTCATGTTGTGTCTCTTTGTGGTCATTTTGTGTCTCTTTGTGGTCATGTTGTGTCTCTTTGTGTTCATGTTGTGTCTCTGTTTTCATTTTGTGTCTCTTTGTTTTCGTTTTGTGTCTCTTTGTTTTCGTTTTGTGTCTCTTTGTGGTCAGTTTGTGTGTCTTTGTTGTTTATTGTCTCTTTGTTGTCATTTTGTGTCTCTTTGTTGTTATTTTGTGTGTCTTTGTTGTTTATTGTCTCTTTGTTGTCATTTTGTGTCTCTTTGTTGTTATTTTGTGTGTCTTTGTGGTCATTTATTGTCTCTTTGTGGTCAGTTTGTGTGGCGTGTCTTCGTTGTTTATTGTCTCTATTATTTTGCATTTCTGTGGTCGTTTTGCTTCTTAGTCGTATTTTTGCGTCTCTTTATTGTCATTTTGCGTCTCTTTGAATCAGTTTAAATGTCAGCTGATTAAAAGTGCGTCCTGATGGTGTGGATAAACACTCGGTCACGTCTCTGTGCGTGTCATCAGCGCTGAGTGTGATGAAGCAGCTCACACACACTTTGATCACAGCAGGTTGCCAGGGTCACTCATTATAATGCCTGCAGACACATGACTGTGTGTGTGTGAGAGAGTGTGTGTGCTTGTTTGATAGATGTCTGAAGCTTTTAGACTGCCGTCACACACACACACACACACACACACACACACACACACACACACACACACTCACACACACACACACACACACACACACACACACACACACTTGGTGACTGACAGCGACGAACAAAGGAAGAAAAAACAAAAGAGTGAAGAAGAGGAGAAGCAACGCCTTCAGGCTCAGACTCTGAGTCTGTTTTCACTTCACCTCCTCCCAGATGCTAATGCTAATGCTACCTGCCAGCATTAGCATTAGCATTAGCCAGGTCAAAGATCATGTCTTCTATGACCTACGAGCGACTCTTTCATCACTTCCTGTGAAACAGAGCTGAGACACTCAGTCCTGACGTGTGAGTCCTGTTTGAAACGTCGCTGTGAGTTTCACGTCTGACTCTGAAGAACATGAACATCACATTCACATGTTCACTCCGTCACTTAACTCATATGTACTGTTACTGTTTCCCGCCTGTCAGAGCCCATGTCACCTGTCATCACATGCATTTGTTACATCTGTTTATTTTTGAAACTGAAAATCTCAGCATTTCATTTTCTCTCCTTCAGAAATGTTTTCACTTTTTCCCGTCAGACGACTCGTCGCAGACTCACAACATTTTCACCAGTGATCGCAGGTCATGTGCAAATGCTACTAAAGAAATAGCGAATGGTCTGATGGGGGCGCTATAGTTAAGGCTCAAATATTCAATTTTGGCCCTAAGTCCAATTGACTTGAAATTGAACACACATGTGCAGCTAAACGTGCTCTACGAAAACTCTGAGAACCATTAAAGTCCGTCTGAGCAGATTTTGTGTGAAATAATTCCTAAACCGGTCAGTAGGGGGCGCCACAAGTTCCAAACAAGTGCACTGACTCATAAATCAATGACAGTTTGTTCAAACATTAACAAACTTGATTCTTTTTTTTAAACTAAGCTGCTGAAGCATTGCCCAAAATGTTTCTGCAGTTGACCGCGGCAGAGTTTACAAAGACGCGCGTGGCGCGGCAGAGATTTGGATGTTAACGAATGAGCATCTGTCCAATTGTCTTTAAACCTTTAACCATTAGATCCCTTAATGCAAAATATCTCTTACCACAAATATACCCTATTTTATATATTTGATCCCCATTTTATCGTCTGCACTGTTTAATTCTTGTTTTTTAAATATATATATTCAACGAGCGTTGGTGGACGACTGCTCCTCTGTAACTGTTCATGTGACAATAAAGAACTTTAAACTTGAACCGCAGCCTCATAGCTCAGTGGAGGAAAAAGCAAAACTAAAACAGTGATGAAATAATCCTGATCCAGAATCAGTTGGTCAGTTATGTGAATATAAGACACATTGGTTACAAAATCTGACTCATCAATATCAATGCCCCGGTACAAACACTCGTCAGTCGCTCAGTGAGGAACATGAATCTTGAGTTTGTTCTGACTCGTACATTCAGTGTGTCGAAACATTGACGGTCCATCCAGGTGTTCTCCCAAACACCACACTGATCCGAACATCCATCAATCAATCCATCAATCAATCAATCAGCAGGGTGACACAGACATGCAGGCCTGGCTGTTAGCGACAGACGGATGGAAGCTAACGAGCCTCAGCCTCAGTTTGTCTCTCTTGTATTAGCATTAGTGCTACATGCTGATGACCATCCAGTCCTGTCCACCTAATTCCAGGTCCCTAATGAGTGCCTCACTGAATCCTGGGCGCAACTTTCGGTGCTGAACCCGAACCAGCATTTTCCAAAGGTAACAAGCTAAGGGCACGCTGATCATCTCCCGCAGAGTTATTGTGAAATAAAACGTGAAACACGCCACCTGTTCAGACGGGATCAGGAGTTCTTTATGTGGTAAGTCTCCTAATATCAATGCACTAGTAGTATTCTTGTACGTGTGCTAATTCAATATTTCTTGGGACTAAATTGGCCCACTTTTTAGTTTATAACAGTACACTTATAAGTACACTTGAAGTAGAAGTTTTATTTTGAACTGCAGCTATACTGTGAACTATACTAACAGTGTACTAGTGATATACTTTAAAGACATACCTTTGAGTTTCTGAAAGTGTTCTTTGAGATATACCACAAATAAACTTATAAACATACTGTGAGTTTACACTTTTACTTTATTAAAGTTAGACTTTAAAGTATTTTCTCAGTAAATTAGGAGTTTAGTAGTTTTTATACTGCAAGTATACCTGCGACTTTTCTTTAAGTGTCTCCGTCATGACGATGTTGGTGTGAGATGTTTAGAAGACGTTGGATTTTGGTTACTTAACAACACAAAACCCACAAAATATCAATGTCATCTGTCGTCAATATTCTACGTCCAACTGATGCTGACATCAGACGTCCTGACACTGAGTTCATTCTTCCATGAGCTCTGACTGAACACTTCTCCGCTCTCTGAACTCTTTTGGTTTTATTATTCCTTTCGTCACTCTGAGCATGTGAAAATGTAGAGCTCAGGTTGTGCACCAAAACAGTGGACAGTGTGTGCCGTCTTTACGTTCATGTCCTTGGGCAACAAAAGAATGTGGTTAGTTCTATAAAAACATCACGGTTGGACTCAGCACTCACACAGGAAGTGAACAGCAGGTTCCTGGGTGAACGTATGGAGTTTGTTGGAGTCATCCATCTGAGCTCCTTACATTACTGCGTATTAATAGACAGTCAATGTGACGACCTAGCTTACTGCTATCTCACCACAAGTTGCACCCATAATCATTTGTACCTCGGCACCCTCGGGAATAAGGTGGACAGAAGATAACCTGACAGAAGGAGGTTTAACAACTCGTCCTGCTGTTCTGAAGGAATGTCAAAGATCCTCAAAGACTCTTCGAACCTTCAGGATGAAAAATGACCGAGCAGCAGAGTTCAGACAGGAATGAGATCATCGGGAGGGAAACTGACGAGCAGAAGCTCCACAATGAAAAGGAAACCAGTGCAAATATTAACAAAGAAAAAGATGAATGATGAAACAAAAAGCTTCAGAACAGCAGGAAGTAAAACACCTTCTGGGTTCAGATTGATTTCCAATGTCATGCTAATACAAACTGAGGCTCAGTGATGCTAAGCTAACAGTGCTAATGTGTGTGTTGGACGTTAGCTAGCATCTAATCTAGTGGACAAGAACACAGGATGAAAACCAAGAAGGCGTCTTACCTCGTTAAGCTGTCCGATCACATTAATTAGTAAAGGGGAAGCATGGAGGGAGATAACAAACATCAGCTGACGTCGGCTCGTTATTCATCTACTCAGCCGCTAACATCAGTCATCAATACATCAATCATTCAATCAGTCATCAATACATCAATAATTCAATCAGTCATCAATACATCGATCATTCACTTACAATCTTCACAACAGGATAAGAACCACATGAACAATCTTCAGACTCTCATCCTTCCATTTATTTTGAAATCAGCCTGCGATTGCTTTTCATCGTGGATTCGTCTGCGTTTTATTTTCTCTGTTTATAGTTTTGACAATAAAGTGACAGGAAGTGATGAAACGCTGTTCAGGACCCAAAGTCTGAAAAACAGTCCAAAACCTCAAATTGTTCACGTTATTATCATAAGTGATGAAGAAAAGCATCAAATTCTGACATTTAAAATAAAACTTCACCCACAAAACGAACATTTCTACGTCAGTTACTCTCCGAACGTGATGGTTAATTCATGAGGAACACTTTCTCTCACGTCTCCACCAAGACTCCAGAAACAGGAGAACATTCGTTATCATTGGGCTGTGTGTACAAAGAGTGCCAAAATTCGTACATAGTTAAGTACAAAGTTAGGTTAAGAAGGAAACAGGAAGTGGTCTTACAAGGAGGCAGGTTGGGGGTCGATGGGTCACAAAACACAGGACTTTCCCTTAGGAGACATGTTTGGAATTGGTATGTGATTACCATGATTCCTTCGCTAAACCTAAGCTCTGAAACATTACATTAATTACGTAACTTTATGTTAGGTAGAAACCATAGACTTTCCCCAGGAGACACGTATTCATGACCAAACTTTGAGTCATTTTACGTACATCGTCACCATGTTTCTTTTTCTAGAGCTAACCTCATACTTTCCCTCGCCACTTTCCCCTGGAGCCATGTTCAGAACATTGCAAACTTTGAGTCTATACCTAAATCTAACTTGCGTACCTTTAAATTAATTATGTACGTTTATGTTAGGTAAAAACCACAGATTTTGTTTGGAACTGGACTTTCAGTCTTTTTAGGTGTCGTCATCATGTTTCTTTTCCTGAACCTGACCTCTGTAACTTTACGTTAATAACACAAGTTTACGCCATGTTTCTTTTCCTTGACCTAACCACAGTGACTTTATGTTAATTATGTAAGTTGACATTATGTAAAATCCGTGTTCGTGTTCGTAACTGTGGGAACTTTGAGTCTAAACTTAAATTTAACCTCGCTAACTTTATGTTAAGTACATAATGTCATTTGTGGGGCATTGATTCAGAGGATATCGTATGAACCGTTGTATGAAGATAATGTCTGTTTATAAACTCTCACAGAACTAAAAGTCAAACTTTCAGTCACGATAAGTCAAGAAATCAATATGTTTGCTGTGGAGACATAAAACAATGTGTCTTCATGACACGTCACATTTTGTGTGAAGTTTTTTGGTTGGACTGAAACCATTATTCAATTACTGAAATAGCTGCTAATAATTTTTTCTGTTGATCGACTGATTGATCAACTCTTGTTGCAGCTCTGTTTAAAAGATGGTGTCGCTGATTTCCATGTGGCTCAGATCCTTTTCTGTAGGTATGAATAATGAGCTGCTCACGAATCCACAACACGACCGCAGAGCAGACGATTTAAATGTTAATGAAACATTCAAACAAAAAACAACAGTTCACAGATTGTTCACATTTCAAACAGTTCATCAGTGACTATGTTTCCAGGAACATCAGCCTCATCACTCTGATGGCGTGTTCACACCCAACGCCATGCACGTGTTTCACGCAGCAGGATTACACACAGAGTTGATGCAAAGACACCGAGAGATCTGATTTACTTTAGTCGATGTATAGATTTGACGTATAGGATAAGCGGTTACAGAAATGAATGAATGAATGTCACAGCAGCGCATCACCACTTCACTGCCTTCTGTTCTTTACCTTTCACAATAAGAGATCAACTTAAATTACTAGCTGTTTAGGTTGTGCACAAAAATATAAATGTTTAAACTTGTGTCAGTACGGAGCATAACAAATCGTTAGCTCGCTTTATTTCATTGAAACCATGAGCACCAGAGAAGATCGTGATTCACTCAGATTTCCCTGCATGACGAAAAAACAAAGTGACTCCATACGTTTCCTCTGAAGCTGTCATAAAGTCAGATTATGTGTCTGTTCCTGGATTATTCTGTAAATTATTCATCTTCCTTCAGTCTCTAAGAGTCCTCACATCTCAAGAACCAAAAGGGTTTTTTATCCAGATTAATCACAGTTATGAGGATAAAGTGTTTAAATTTCTATACAGTAATATTCAGACTGGTTTAGAGGAAACAATCTGATCACATTTCCTGATCTTTGCTGAGACACAGTTTGTGTGAGATGTTGAGTTCAGTGATTGAAGCTAATGATAGCCCGGGCCATTACTTGAAGTTTTTTAAGGTATCTTCAAACTGGTATATCACTGAAATCCTACGAGTCGATCGACTGCAGCAGCGTAGCTTTGCATATGGACACGTCTCAAGATCTATGGTTGACCTCACAACAATTTACTGACAAAACATGTTCTGTGTTTTTAGAAGACAAAAAATGTATTTTTATCATTAAACGCATTTCAACGTGCTGTCTGATGCTCCCACCCCCCGCAGGTACCATGAAACGGAGTCAGAACTCACAAGTACTCTTAATGTAAACGTGAGACGGCTGCGGCCTGATACGTTGTGCCTTGCCAAAAATTAGGAGGTCCTCTGATTACAGTCAGAGTCCAGAGAGAAGGAGACAATGAAAAGAGCAGAGGTGATGGACAAAAGAAAAGTGAAGAAGTGAGCCAGAGCCTTCAGCTATCAGGCTCCTCTCCTGTGGAATCATGTCTCAGTCTCTCTCTCAGTCTCTCTCTCAGTCTCTCTCTCTGTCTCTGTCTCTGTCTCTGTCTCTCTCTGTGTGAGTGGAGCGTGTGTGGAGGAGCTGAGCGAAATTGAGTGTTTTTTTCTCTATTTCTATCTCTTTTTGCGATATATTTTCGGTGTGGTGTGTTTATGAACATAGCTGTGTTAGTTTCGTGTTACTTTTAGTTGTTTTTCTCTCAGTTAGTTTTAGTGTTTGTTTGTCTTTTGTTTGTCAGTCACGCTCTGAGGAGCTGGGTATGGCGTCCAGTGGCGTCTTCTCCAGGCTGACACGGAAGCACGGCATCAAAACTGGTGCCGGCTCTCAGTGCAGTGTGGAGGAGGTTGCTCTGGCTGTTGGAGAAGTCATCGGGCACGGCTCTGTGAAGTCCGCTGCCCGCATGAATAGTGCGGTGGTCCTTTTCCTGGAAAAGGTGGAACAGGTGAACAGGTTGGTGGAGACGGGCATCACGGTGAACGGGATGTTTGAGCCGGTGACACCGCTGACACTGCCTGCCACAAAAATCACTTTGTCAAACGTGCCACCTTTTATAAGTGATGAGTTCCTGGTCAAAGAGCTGTCCAGACACGGAAAGGTGGTGTCACCGATAAGGAAGGTGCTGTCAGGCTGTAAGTCTCCTCTGCTGAGACACGTTGTGTCTCACCGCAGACAGCTCTTCATGATACTTAATAACAAAGACGAAGATTTTGATTATCGCTTCAAAGTCCGTGTGGATGATTTTGACTATATTTTATTTGCAACTTCATCCGCTGTAAAGTGTTTCGGATGCGGTGAAGAGGGACACTTAATCAGGGCTTGTCCTGGCCGCGGCGCTTCGGCGTCCCCAGCCACGGCCGCAGGGGCGGCGGCCGCTGCTGAGCCGCCCGCTACTGTGTCGGGGCGGGCGGTGGGTGCCGCCGCTGCCGCTGCCGTCGACTGACCCGTTCCGGCTGCGCGGCGTATGGCCGCGGTGGCCGGCGGGGGGGCCGGTGCTGCGAGGCGAGGAAAAGATGCAGGAGTTGGACAGAAACAGCAGGTTGCAGAGATGCAGAGCCAGGCTGGAAAGTGCACTGAGGTGAGTGGTGAGAGGGGGGAGGTGGCAGGTAAAGGTGAGGTGACAGGGGATACTTCAGGTGAAGTGGCAGGTGAGCTGGGCAAGGATGGTGTGGGGAAAGAGGCAGGTGAGAGTATTGGTGAAGTGGGTGAGGGAAACAAAATAGCAGGTGAGCTAGAAGAGGTAGGTGAACCAGGTGAGGTGGAAGAGGCAGGTGAGGCTGCAGGTGAGTTGGGTGAGGCAGGGAAAGTAACAGGTGAGCAGTGTAAAGGATTAGAGGTCGCTGGTGAACAGTGTGAAACAGGTGAAGTGACAGGTGAGGTTACAGGTGAGCTGTGTGAGGGGAACACAGCAGCTGAGGAGATGGAGGCCTGTGAGGCTGGGTGGGTGTCTGCTCCTCTGAAGCAGCGCAGCAAGAGGAGAAGCCTGTTGACTGTGGAGGTCGGCGGTAAAGCTGGGCAACTGGCAGGTAAACCGAGCGCTGCAGAGAACAGAGCAGCTCTGTCTGACAGCAGTGACAATGAAGGGTGTGTGTCTGACAGCAGCGACCTGTCTCACACTCAGCAGACTGCTGCTCAGGTGTACCCTGCTGGTAAACTGAAATTGTTTTTACAACAGACCAAAGGGTCGAGGAAGGTGCCACTAGAACAGCACTTTCCTGATTTGCAGGGTTTTTATAATTCATCCAGACATGTTGTTAAACACAGAGCCGAGTCAGACCTGACAGACCAGGAAGTGTTCAGATTGAAAAAACTGATCATTAAAGTCAGGAAACAACTTGCTTTTTAATGATAATGAATGAACAGACTTTATTTTTATTTATTTCACTGATTGTTTTTAGTCTTGTTCTTAACATCTCCATCATTATGGATGTTTTTAAAGTAGGCAGTTTGAATGTTAATGGTGCTAGAGAGACACGAAAGAGGGCAGTAGTGTTTGGAATGGCCAAACTAAAACACATTGATGTTCTGTTTCTCCAAGAAACACACAGTGATGTTGGGAACGAGGCAGACTGGAGCAGAGAATGGGAAGGAGAACTGGTTTTAAGCCATAACACCACCCTCAGTGGAGGAGTGGGCTTCCTGTTCTCTGGATGGAGGTTTTACTCCAGCCTCTCTGGAGGTCAGGCATGTTGTGGAGGGGAGGTGCCTTTTAGTCAGAGCTCGTTTTGAACATTTTAATGTGGTTTTTATCAACATCTATGCTCCAAACAACGGTACAGAGAGGAAACACTTCTTTGAAAAGGTGAATGATGTTTTAAACAGTTGTAACTCGGAGGATTATTTATTCATGGGTGGGGATTTTAACTGCACTGATAACGAGATTTTAGATCGTAACCATGCAGAGCCTCATCCAGTATCCCAGCATGCCTTGAGGCAGCTGGTCTCCTCTCATGACCTGGTGGACGTGTGGAGAAGGATGCACACAGGCTGCAGACAGTACACATGGTCCCACGTTAGAGAGAACACAATCTCTTTGGCCAGACTTGATCGGTTGTATGTTTTTAAACACAGAATCGGTGTCATTAAAATGTGTAAGATTTTACCAGTTGGTTTTACGGACCATTCTTTGGTTTTATGTAACGTTTTTATCAGGAATATTTTACCCAAAAGCGCCTATTGGCATTTTAACTCTGTTTTAACTGTTGACAAATCTTTCAGGGAGGCTTTAAGCTTTTTTTGGAACGATTTTTGACAGAAAAAAACAGAATTTGTCAGTCTGAGACAGTGGTGGGACCATGGAAAGGTTCAAATTAAACTTTTATGTCAGCAGCACACGCTCAATGTCACGCGTGACATCACCAGATCTATCAGAGATCTGGAGACTGATATTGTGGATCTCGAGTGTGCAAGTGAGTCCACAGGAAATCGAGGATATATTGAAATCCTCAAGACTAAAAAGATGGCATTAGCCAACCTGCTGGACACTAAAGTGCAGGGTGCACTGGTCCGGTCCCGGGTTCAGAACATCACGGAGATGGATGCTCCATCGAGTTTCTTCTTTGGACTGGAAAAGAGACAAGGACAGAGGAGACAAATCCACTCCCTGCTCTCTGAGACAGGACAAGAGCTGACGGAGCCGGGCCTGATCAGGAGAAGAGCTGTCGAGTTTTATGCCTCATTGTTCAAAAGCAAATACAAGAACAATGAAGAACTGATGGAGGAGGTCTGTGGTGGACTTCCTCAAGTGTCCAGAGAGGCTAACTCGCAGCTCGACAGCCCACTGACCATACAGGAACTGTACGCTGCCCTGCAGAGCATGCAGGGGCGAAAGGCTCCGGGCATCAACGGCCTCACTGCGGAGTTCTATAAGGCTTTCTGGAACATCTTGGCCCAGGACATCCTGGATGTTTTTAATGAGAGCCTGGTGTCTGGGTCACTGCCTCTGTCCTGTCGGAGAGCCGTTATCACCCTCTTGCCCAAGAAAGGCAACTTACAGGACATAAGAAACTGGCGTCCTGTCTCTCTCCTCTGTACAGACTACAAAATACTGTCCAAAGTCTTGGCCAGTAGGCTGAGAGGAACCATGGAGCAGATTCTCCACCGGGACCAGACGTACTGTGTGCCCGGCAGGTTTATGGTAGATAACATCTACCTAATTCGGGATGTTTTGGAGGTCTCCAGTTCATTAGGCATAAACACTGGACTGATCTCATTAGATCAAGAAAAGGCTTTTGACCGCGTTGAACACGGCTTCCTTTGGAAAGTCATGGAGAGGTTTGGGTTGAGCGCTGGTCTCATAGCCAAGATCAAGGTGCTGTACAGTGACATTGAGAGTGTGTTGAAGTTTAATGGTGGCCTGTGTGCTCCTTTTAGAGTGCATAGAGGTGTCCGGCAGGGCTGTGCCCTGTCTGGGATGCTCTATGCACTCTCCCTGGAACCCCTCCTACAAAAGATAAGATCATCTGTTCGAGGCCTGGTTTTACCTGGTTTTAACAGTAGCGTTGTTTTATCTGCCTACGCTGACGATGTCGTTGTTTTTATCAAAGATCAACAAGATGTGTGTATTTTAAGCTCTGTAATCGAAAAATTTTCTGTTGTGTCGGCTGCGAGGGTGAACTGGAGGAAGAGCGAGGCCCTTGCTGTTGGCGAGTGGCGTGAAGGCCTCCCTGTTCTCCCTCAAAGCTTGACATGGAAAAGAGAGGGTTTAAAATATCTTGGTATTTACATAGGTAGCAGCGACATGGAAAAGAAAAACTGGGAGAACATTACAGAAAAAATAGACAGTAAACTAGCTAAGTGGAGGTGGCTCCACACACAAATGTCTTTTAGAGGGAGGGTCCTCATCTTAAATAACCTGGTGGCCTCTCTTCTATGGCACCGGTTAGCTTGTCTGGACCCTCCACCAGGTCTCATTGCTCAAATTCAAGCAAAGATGGTCAATTTCTTCTGGAATAAATTGCATTGGGTTCCACAGTCTGTGTTGTTTTTATCCAGGGATGAGTGGGGCAGGGCCTGGTCCACCTGGCTAGTAGAACAGCCACCTTCAGGCTCCAGTTTATTCAGAGATATCTGACTGGACCTGAGGATCTGGTGTGGAGAGATGTGGCCAGCTGCATACTGAGGCGTGTCAATAACCTGGGGCTGGATGCTGCTCTGTTTTTAACTGATTTTAAATTCCTAAAGTTAGGTGGGTTGCCTCCTTTTTATCAGGGTGATTTTAAATCCTGGGCGCTGTTTAAAGGCAAAAGAAGTGAGAAATGTGACTCTCTGTACTGGTTGTTGAAGGAGCCTCTAGTCTGTGGTGCCAGGCTGGATGTGTCCTGCAGCACCGTGCCTGGGCTGATGGGGGCGCTGTGCAGCTCAAAACTCATCTGCCTGAGCCAGCTGGTAGATGCAGCAGGACCGGCGCTGACAGACAGCCAGGCTCTGGGCTCGGTGCTGGGGGTGCGCTGTGTCCGCCTGATGCGGAGGAGTCTGGAGCTCTGGAGGAGGAGGCTGACAGAGAGGGAGAAGGTCCTTCTCCTCAAACACAGCAGGGGAGAAGCTGAGCCCGACCCCACAGACCCGTACCCAGAGATCCACCTGTGCCCAGGGTTCACGGAGCTCAGCGGCCCCCTGCTGAAACACACTGATGAGGAAAAACTAAGCCTGCAAAAAGCTGAAAAAAGGACTCTGTACACAAGCTGTGTAAAAACTATCCACAGAACACAGCTGTGTGACAGAGCAGAGTGTGTGTGGACTGAGAGGCTGGGTGGGCTGAGCCCACAGTGGAGAACTTTGTACAAACCTCCTCTGAAAAAGAGAACCGGAGATCTCTAGTGGAGGATCTTGCATGATGCCATTGCAACTAATACCTTTTTATTTGTTCTTAATCACAGTGTTTTAAAGGAGTGCCCATTCTGCGGGCTGACCGAAAGCATCTTCCATGTTTTTACTGAGTGCAGGAGACTGGCAGAGATTTTTAATGTTTTAACCCGTGTTTTTAGCCTATTTGGCGTCCTGTTTACTGCCCCTGTTTTTATTTGTGGAGTTGGTTTTAAAAAAACAGAAAAAGCAAAGTGCCAACTCCTAAATTTTTTAATTGGTGAATTAAAAAAGGGACAAACTGCAGGGTGGGCCGACCCTTGACCCTGTGATCCTGTGGAGGCACAACGTGAAGACCAGACTGAGGCTGGAGTTTTGTTTCCACAGGATCACAGAGAACATTGATGTGTTTGAACAGCAGTGGGCTCATGAGGAGCTGCTGTGCCGAGTGAATGAGAGAGAACTAGAATTTGCATCATTCCTCAACTGATATATTGAGTGTATAACTGTTTGTTTGTTTTTAAACCAACTGTAAATAAAGTACTGTTAAAAAATCAAAAAAATCTCTCTGTCTCTGTCTTTCTCTCTCTCTCTCTGTCTCTCTCTCTCTCTGTCTCATTGTGTCATGCGGATTACTGTTAATTTATTATGCTGATCTGTTCTGTACGACATCTATTGCACGTCTGTCCGTCCTGGAAGAGGGATCCCTCCTCAGTTGCTCTTCCTGAGGTTTCTACCGTTTTTTTTCCCCGTTAAAGGGTTTTTTTTTGGGGAGTTTTTCCTGATCAGCTGTGAGGGTCATAAGGACAGAGGGATGTCGTATGCTGTAAAGCCCTGTGAGGCAAATTGTGATTTGTGATATTGGGCTTTATAAATAAAATTGATTGATTGATTGAACTTTCTGAACGCAGTGATGTGCACTGCATGTCATGTGATGAGGACCAAACAATCACAGCTGACAGATATCTTTCCTTCCTCAGTAAATATTGGTGTGTGATAAATATGGAGAAGTTGGTCATGTTAGTGCAGAGCTGTCAGAGCGTCACATCTGTCCCACAGACAGACAGGAAGTAGATCAGCTCTGACCTCAGGCTTTCAGGTAAACAGGCTATGATACAGTGCTGGTTATGGTTGCTTAGCAACCTGCCGCCACGCTTTTGTAAGCTGACACAGAAAAGCCACAAAGGTAGCGCCCAGCACCCGACCTCATGTTTTCCGGGCGGCTGTTTCCCTCCGGACAAATAAAGTTTCCTCATATTCTGAAAGGGTGTTCCTGCAACCCATCCGAGGAGACCTTCACAAGATAGTTATTGTGCACATCATGTTGTATTCTGTACTGTGCAGAGTGTGCTTACTGCTTCTATCATGTTAGCCACATGTTCTGTTAACGATTACAGATGGAAATTAGTGTTTCGCTAAATCTGGTGCGCGTTTTTCATTCATTCATTCATCTTCTAACCCTTCATCCTCTTGAGGGTTGCGGGGGGGCTGGAGCCTATCCCAGCTGACACTGGGCGAGAGGCAGGGTTCACCCTGGACAGGTCACCAGACTATCACAGGACTGACACATAGAGACAAACAACCATTCACACTCACATTCACACCTACGGACAATTTAGAGTCACCAATTAACCTGCATGTCTTTGGACTGTGGGAGGAAGCTGGAGTGCCCGGAGAGAACCCACGCTGACACAGGGAGAACATGCAAACTCCGCACAGAAGGGCTCCCACGCCCGGGATCGAACCGGCAACCCTCTTGCTGTGAGGCGACAGTGCTAACCACCACACCACCGTGCCGCCCTGGTGCGCGTTTTTATTTCTGATTAATGTCATCGCATATTGTCATTTTATACGTACATCAAATAAACTAAACCTGGACACAGCTCACACACACACACACACTGGTGTCCACAGAAACACACTGGTGCTGCAAACATACTGGTGTGAAGAGGCTGACGTCATCTAACAGACAGACAGACAGAAACACTGCAAGAACTCCTCACCGCTAACTTCCTGCAAATGGAGGGTGAAAATACTCCGTGTGTGTGTGTGTGTGTGTGTGTGTGTGTGTGTGTGTGTGTACTCAGTATGTATAATGGATTAGCCCTGAGGGCAGCCTGGTAGCAGCAACCAGACCTGAACACACACACACACACACACACACACACACACACACACACACACACACTCTCTCTCTCCCTGTTTTGGCCCATTAGCTGGAGGGAAGATCTATAATGTATATCCATGAGTGTGTGTGTGTGTGTGTGTGTGTGTGTGTGTTCAGGTGAGTAACATCCATTAGTTTCTCCTGATGAAAATGGGTAAACATGTGAAGAGCACACACACACACACACACACACACACACACACCTGCTATTATTGAAGGTTATCAGTGTGTTTCTTCTGCTGCTGATCGAGTCGATTGATCCATCAAAGCCATTGATCAGTTTGGTTTCTGTCTCTTTAAACGGAGTCTCGCTGGTCGGATTAAAAACCCTCATCTGGACTTGTTTTCTGTTTCTGACATGTCATCGATTTATCGGGTTGAGCTGAACACTCAGAGAAACAAGTGTCCGTCACAGATACTGTCCTGTTTATGAGTTAAGTGATGCGATCACGTGCCGACTTGTCAACGTGTCAACACATCGACTTGTTGATGTCTCTACGTGTCGATGTGTTGACTTGTCAACATGTCAATGTGTCGCCGTGTGGATGTGTACCAAACACTGACTCTGTGTGAAAGACACCGTGAACAGGTGAGTTTCAAAGCATCAACATGTGTGTGTGTGTGTGTGTGTGTGTGTGTGTGTGTCCACCTCACCTCGTACTCCTCCTTGAAGCCATAACCTTCGGCACATTTCATCTGGGTGATGTGTTGCAGCAGGTCAGCCACTCGGATGGCCGGGTGCAGCTGTCCCGTCTGATAGGGTAAGGCCTCCCGCTCCGACTCTCGCTGCTTATAGTGGGACTGGACCAGGCTACTGGTTTCACTGGTCATAGTGTGACTGTCATCTGTGGGAGGACGAGGGGGAGGAAGGACAGAAGAGTGAAAATGAACAGGTCAGACTGAGGCTGTAGAGACGGCTGGACAGACAGACAAACATGGCGTATGATCATGTTGGGTGGCACAGACTGGACCTGTTGTGATGAATCAAATCTGTGACTTCTCATGATGTCAGGTCAAAGGTCAACACATTTATACCAGCCTCCTTTTTTTAATTCAGTTTTGTGTCAGTTAAAGAGGACCTACAATGCAGACCAATATTTCATTTTACAATGTTCAAAAAATAAACGAGGCCAAAGTTTTAAATAATGACATTAACGTATGTAGAAGTAAATCTTTAGCTGCTCCAGA
This sequence comes from Epinephelus lanceolatus, assembly GCF_041903045.1. Taxonomy (NCBI): domain Eukaryota; kingdom Metazoa; phylum Chordata; class Actinopteri; order Perciformes; family Serranidae; genus Epinephelus; species Epinephelus lanceolatus. The sequence goes on along the minus strand of NC_135753.1, from coordinate 40,068,798 downwards.
CACGCTACTGCTACTGTAATTACATACACTGCTACATGTAGCTACATGCTAACTTCAGGGAAACATATTGTTTACATGTAGCTACATGCTAACATCAGGGAAACATGTCGTCTATATGTAGCTATATGCTAATGTCAGGGAAACATATCGTCTACATGTAGCTACATGCTAACGTCAGGGAAACATGTCATCTATATGTAGCTACACGCTAATGTCAGGGAAACATATTGTTTACATGTAGCTACATGCTAACATCAGGGGAACATGTCATCTATATGTAGCTACACGCTAATGTCAGGGAAACATATTGTTTACATGTAGCTACATGCTAACATCAGGGAAACATGTCATCTATATGTAGCTACACGCTAATGTCAGGGAAACATATTGTTTACATGTAGCTACATGCTAACATCAGGGGAACATGTCATCTACACGTTGTTAAACATGGTTAAAGGGAGAGGCTCTAAAAAAAAGCGTCTCTGACAGAGGGTGCATTACGGGGCCGTGAGTGAGCATCGTTTTGTTGACGGGCAGTGGCGGCTGGTTTTGAGCCATGACTCCTTCTATTCTGGCTCCCAATAACACAACAAGACAAACACATTTTAACACTCCTATGGAGCCTACAGCCCTGTGGGGGAGAGGCAGCTGCACCTCCAGCTGATAACATGATGCCATCGTGACGTCATCATGACTTCAGCCTTAAAAGGGTCTGTAACGTTACGGTCTGTCATATTCCTGTATTTCATTTGGACCGTTGGCTCCATCATACTAACGAGCTCACTGTTTGCAATTAACTTGAGCTGATGAAGGAACCTAGCAGGCTAATCTTAGCTCATGTCATGGATGGCTTGTTAGGGGCCCCTAAATTGCTCTTGGCTAGCGCTTTGTACCGTTAAATCATTTACTGTTTATCAGACAACAAACGAGACAAGAATTAACTAGCTAGCACAGCCCGCCAACCCTCCACCTTACTTCCCCCTGCAAGGACACTAACTCCGCGGGAGGAGAGTGAATGGCAACTCAGACTTTAGCTGCTTGAATTCAGCCAGCAAAAATCCCAGCCCTGGGGTTCACAGTGGGATCTAATCCCTGTAACTGCAGCAGAAAGTTCACTGATCCAGCAGAACTTGGAGGAGGGTGGTCCAGGATCAGACCCCCGGTGACTGGGCACTGCCTGATTGTGTAACTGCTGCAAAATGTAACACACACACACACATCATGTGTGGACTCTTGTGGTGGGTGCTGGTTGTTTGAGTCATTGTTTGGGTGGATTCTATTTCTTAGCTAACATTAGCTAGCATTATACATTGTTAGCGCTGTAGCAGCACTGAAGAACGGCAGGGCACAGGAATGTGCATAACGTTATGTTCTTCAGTCTGAGTCCTTTATATAAAAGTCAGTCCACAAGCTTTTAGAGGCAACCTGAAAAAGGCAGGACAGTCTCGGTCTTCAGGTTTCCACCTCAACAACCAGCGTATAAAGTTCCACACGGAACCTTCGAACCTTTAAACTCATAAAAACCCAAAATACAACCTGAACGTGAAAATGAGCAGAATAGGTCCTCTTTATACGTTAGGGTAACATCGTTTACATAATAATAATAGTAATAATGATAATAGTTAGTTTTATTACAAACTGGAGGGACCAATGATCTGACAATGACAAGCCCTGATCCACATCCATAGCTACCATGTTGTTACCATGACAACACAGATGAAAGACACACATCACGTGCCATCAAATCACATGATAGGAAGGAGGATGGTGATTGGCCCTGTTTCTTTTCACACTGCCGCGATAACCATTGATCACAATTCAATGATGTGACGGAACATAAAGGAGTACAGCATTGTGAATACTGGTCCAGATTGTACAAGTACTTGTTCAGACCCAGTAGAGCATGGTTTGACTGGTCAGAACTCAGTAGAATGTAATGCAAGTACTGGTCCAGACCCAGTAAGGTATGGTATAAGTACTGGTCAGAACCCATTAGAGCATGGTATGAGTACTGGTCAGAACCCATCAAAGCATGGTATGAGTACTGGTCAGGACTCAGTAGAGCTGAGTACTGGTCAGAACCCATCAGAGCATGGTATGAGTACTGGTCAGAACCCATTAGAGCGTGGTATGAGTACTGGTCCAGACCCAGTAGAGCATGGTATGAGTACTGGTCCAGACCCAGTAGAGCATGGTATGAGTACTGGTCCAGACCCAGTAGAGCTGAGTATTGGTCAGAACCCAGTAGAACATAGTATGAGTACTGGTCCAGACCCAATAGAGCATGGTATGAGTACTGGTCCAGACCCAGTAGAACTGAATACTGGTCAGGATCCAGTTCAGTGCGGTATGAGTACTGGTCCAGATGTGGTCCAGGTTCTTGGAGCTGCAGTGTGAAAAGAGCAGAGAATTCAGAGTCCTGGAACAAAACAAACCTCTTCTGTAAACTGGTTTTCATCGACCCTCAAATAAATGTCCAGGACTCTGATGTGAACATTTCAACAAAGACTCAGCGACATACCTTCTACTACACTCCCTAACTCTGTTCTCATTGGCTAGCCTGGGGGCTGACTGACCAATCTGAATCTCTGTCCCAAACAGCCCAACCACTCATGGCAAGGGCGAGGAGATGGGCAATGTCGTGGAGGTGGCGTTTGGTGATTGGACGGAGGAGGATGGATGAAACAACCACAACAACAAAAAATGGCAACCAATCAGAGGAAGAGGAATGGGCAGAGCTGATTGGTTCAAGGTGAAATGATGGGAGGAGTTGTGGACTGTGATGTCACAATTTCACAGAGGGGTAAAAATTATGCATGGCCACGCTAACTGATGACATCACAGCTGGTGGTGGGTGTGGCTCATGCGCAGTGGTGACAGACACCCCCCACCCCAATATGAGTCCCGCCCCCTTAGCCCCAAATTTAACCACTTACCATTAATGGGCACTTTACACAGAGAAAGAAGGAAGAGAAGAAGAAGAGAGAGAGGAGACAGGGTATAAGCAACAACTTTAGCTTTAGCCTGGGCTAAATCTACTGCTAACAAACAGCTAGCATGACTTAAACAGGAACTAGCTCCTAGCACTGCAGTAGCCCTATTTGAACTTGTAACAGCCAGCAGCAAGTGCATAAGCTAACCTGGCTAACTGTACCCTACGTGGAGGACTCCACAAACGTCCCTGGCCTGAGGACAGTTTAGCTAGCCTGAAGAGAGAGGAGAAACAGGAATTTATGCTACAGTTTGCTTTAAGCATTAGCCTAACAGCATATTTAGGGCAGTAGTTAGCATCCGAGTTTAACCTAAACTGGAAACATGTATTTTTTTTTTTTTTGCATAGATAAGAGAGGTGTCAAGTTTGTCACTTTTTACAAGCAAAACAAAGATCAGCATTCTGCGCTTGATTTATGTGTCAACCGCAGGTGGTTTGAAGACGTGGACGTAGCCTCCGGGTCAGAAAAGTGAAGTCAATGTGGAAGTGCCTTAAATCTGCTTTCTTGCTAATGGACAGCATGGGGCGATTCCAGGAATGAGTCCTAAACCCTGGAGATGAGTTCGCATGATAGCACTTCCAGTTTCCTCATCTTGGAGTCAGTGTGTTTTTGGTTCGATGTCTGAAATAAGGTTTGTAGCTAACACAACCGGGTCTCACTCCGAAGTCATCGAATACTGGCTGCTTGGTCAGTGACTTCTGGCGTCAGACACATTGGCATGAAATGCGGCCGGTTGCCATTATTGCTTAACGGTGCATGGTGGTGCGGGACAACAACAGAAATTAAGGCGGCGGAAATTCAAATATAGGGGATGGAAGGGTCCAACAACCACCAACTTTCACCAAGGAGGCCGGTGTTCACTTCCTGTAAGATTGTAAAACCAAACCCTGTTCTTTTTCCTAAACGTAACCACGTGTGTGTGTTGGCTAAACGTAACCACGTGTGTGTGTGTTGGCTAAACGTAACTATGTGTGTGTGTTGGCTAAACGTAACCATGTGTGTGTGTTGGCTAAACGTAACCACGTGTGTGTGTGTTGGCTAAACGTAACCATGTGTGTGTGTTAGCTAACCGTAACCACGTGTGTGTGTTGGCTAAATGTAACCACGTGTGTGTGTTGGCTAAACGTAACCATGTGTGTGTGTTGGCTAAACGTAATCACGCGTGTGTGTTGGCTAAACGTAACCACGTGTGTTAGAACGTCAACAACCAACACACCCAGGGTACCTTGGACGTCATATGTTAATGACACGTGACGAGGTCGCAGTGAGGACGTGTTGATTTGTTAAACGTCAGTAAAAATACTCCACTGTGATTTAGAAGCTTTATGTGTCTCTAACAAGTGTCTACATGAGACTACAGATCATCGTCACGCCGAACACGACTTTACAGCCTCGCTGTGGTGGTGACATTAAGTCATGTGACCGTGGTGTAGTTTGGTTACAGCCTAACGTTAGCTTTTAAATTCTGCAGATTAAATTTATTCTTCAATAATCATGAAGTTCATTAGTAAAGATTATCTGACTGAACAAATCCTGGAAGGATGAGAACGTGTGTTCTGATTTGTTTATTTTCTTTAATAATTCAAAATCTAATTTAAATAAATTCACGCTGGCTTTTTGCGGAGGGTCCCAGGCAACGCTGACTCAGGGTGGGGCCACAGGAAAACATGATCCCTGCAGAACTCTACAGATTTCAGTGAGGAAATGATATAAATTCTCGTTTGATGTATAACCTCAGGAGACATTTTCCTGATGAGTTGAGTCTGTAGTTTGAGTCTTCAACACACCATGACGTTGAGTTTGTAAAGCCTGGTCCATTTAGAGGAACACAGACATTTTATTTTAACCTTTCAATTTTGTGCTGCAGCGTAGAGAACGCTCTGAACCTGACTGAGTTATCTCTACCGGTCAGTTCAGCTCTGTTAGGATGACAACATCCACTAGATGTTGCTGTGTCTTTAAATAGCAGGTATTTACAGGAAGTCAGTGACATAAGAGTCAAACTGAGGCTTCACAAAGCATCAGGTGACATCAGGGTGTTTTTAAACAGTCTCTGTCAAAACTCAACAAACTGCTTCATCATCTGTCAGTGTCGTCATGTTTCCACCATGTTTCTGTAACACCACTTTATCTTTTCACTCAAACTGAAACTCTGCCTATATATTTCTGGAGTAGCTTATTTGTGTGGTTACATGTTCATATTCATACACACATTTATGTGTATTTATTTGTTTATCGCTTTACAGATACCTCGCTGTGTATACTGCTTCATGTAACTGGTTTTATTGTCTTGTGAAGCACTTTGTAATGTCTGTTTTTAAAAACTGCTAAATAATTAATTTAGTTCAGATTCAGGATATATTTTAAAATGTTAATAAAAAAAAAACAACAAAAAAAACATGTCATGTATTTTTTTCTGCACCTGAACCAGGAGCTGCAAATCTCAAATTAGTTATCTTATTTAGCTTTAGTTAGCTTATTTAGCTTTAATTAGCTTTAGTTAGCTTATTTAGCTTTAGTTAGCTTAATTAGCTTTAGTTAGCTTATTTAGCTTTAGTTGGCTTAATTAGCTTTAATTAGTTTAATTGGCTTTATTTAGCTAAATTAGCTTTACTTAGCTTTAGCTGCTAACCTAGTGAAATACACTGTCAGTGAAAAATTTGGTGATTTAACAAATATGTTGAATCTCTATTATTTTGATGTAATATTTCTCTTAGACGACATTTGCTGAAATAAAATCTGTTCATAGGTACATTATAGCGTGTCTCATTTCTTCTTCATGTGATGACAGTTAAACGTCTGATCACTCAATGGACGGCGGAGGGTGAGCCAGCTCAGCTCCGCCCTCCTGATTCTAAAGGTCATGTTTGTTTGTGTTTATTTCTCTTCCTGAGGAGTATTCCAGGTAGGAGGTTCAACAAACTCTGAGTCTAACCTTGAACTCTGAGTTGATTTACCCTGAGAAGGGAAACTCTGAGTTACCGGTTCCAGAACAGCTGATCTGAGTTAGTTCAGTCAACTATGTTCACTCTGAGTTAAGCCAACAATAAAAAGCCATCATCAATGGAGCTCCGACTCCACGATTCACCATGGCAACAGGTAAATAAAAGACAGCGCCTCCATTTTAATCCAGTGGATATAGAGATATTAATGCATGTGTAGCAGACGGTGCACGTTTATCTTTAAAAGAAGAGCCTGAGTCAGAGCTAGGAAAGTGTAAATAAGTTAACCATAAAGTTAATAAAAAAGTTTATTCATCATTTATCAGACTTACATTTCCTTAATGAAGATAAAGTGGTGGAATCTGACTGTGTATCAGGCTGTAGATACATTACATTATATTAATAATATATCATAATATATTTGTTCAGATTTAATCTGATGGGGAAAAACACAGGAGGCAGAAGATTTAAAACATATAGGCTAGGCTATAGATCAAAGACATAAAGACATGACTGTAAACTCACAGTCTGACCCAGTAATAATATGTTTGGTGATTTGCACTTGAAAAGACGTTGAGGTTAAAATACAGTAGATTTTAAAATGTTGCACATCTATTTGTATCTTGACTCAACAGCATTCAGTGACTTTATTTCAGATACAAATGTAGTAAATTTAAAGACAGTGAAATGCTGCACCATTGCTCACTCAGAAATATTAACATATAAACATATAATCCCCAATATTAGGCTATAGGAATTATGTTCCATCAGTGCGACCAATGACATCAGTGACAGAGATCATTAGTCACTGATAGTACGTGTCTAAAGCTTCATACCCATTTTTAAAATGTAAATAATTAGACCTACGCATTATGTGCAATAAACATTTGGGAGCTGCTCTAACAGACTGACAGTCTGATCCTTGTGCACAGTGTTATAAAAATAATAAATATAAAAAGGACAGATGTTTGATTCTGAGCTGAGGGTGAATTCTCGCTGTGTAATATTTGAATGTAAAGACAAAAACTGATGTCCAAAGAAATGATTGATGTGCATAAATTCAGCAACTTAAGACAGTCCTGAGTAACAAACTAATATCCAGCAGGATTTAGACTGTGACAGACGGTAAATCTCCGCTAATGAATGCGCTTCGATACAAGCTTTGACACGGACTGAATGAATGAGGAAATGAAACAGCGTGTAAGAGGGAGGAGACAGAGAAAAACTCTGGGTTTATTGAAGAAAACCTGTCAGCGAGCAGGTTATGTTCACAGAGTCTGTTACCATGGTGACTGACTCAGAGTTTCAGTTACCTCTTTCTGGAACGGATAACTCAGAGTTTCCCTCATCTCAGGGTTAACTTACTCTGAGTTTTCACATAACCCGCTTTCTGGAATATCCCTCTGTTCTTCCCATGTTACATCAAGACAACCTGAAAATCCACAAACATCTGCGACATCCCATAATCTCAGCCGAGACGTCCAGAGAATAAAGCCAGCAGTTTACAGGACCTCTGACTGACTCTGCTGTTGTGTCTCTGTTTATTTATTGTTTGTTTGTTTGTTGTTTTCCTCCCCCCCCAGTCCACAAGGGCGTGTTGTGTCCATGCAGAGGTTGGAGGTCACAGACAGACGTGACGTCAACACGACACGCAGGAATGTTGTGGATGTGGGGATGGAGTGAAGCCCACCGTCCTTTTCCAAATAAAAAAAACTAAAAGCCCTCAAAACCAAACAGACTCATAAATCAAAATTATATCAGAAATAAGAAAAAAACAAAACAAATGGAGTTAATTACACTGTGAAGAAATTACCACAATAACCAGGTAACAGCTATTAAATTAAAGTAAATTTAAAAAATGACTAAAATAACTTTAAAAAATGAAAATAATTACATTAATTACAAAAAGCAAAAAAAAAAAAAAATGAATTTAAGAACAATCAATAACTAAAAATTTGTCAAAAAGAAAAAATAAATCTTTAATAAGACCAATGACGAAAGTCTAAACAAAAGAAAAATAAACTAAATTATCTGAATCATTAAATGAATACAATAATCAAAGATGGAGGATTTGGAGAAAAATAAAATCATAAATAAAATAATTAAACTAAAAATAAAGAAAAAACAAAACAAAAGGCAGCCGAACAAGCAAGCAGGGATGGATGGAAGTAAAAATATCACTCTCTCTGTCTCTGTCTCATTCTCTCCATCCTCTCTGTCCTTTCACCTGTCCCTCTCTTCTCTGTCTCACCTGTCTGTCTACTTCCTGTCCTGTTGGTTTTTCTGTCCTACAGAGGAAGGAAAGGAAAAGTGTCTCACCCAGAATGGCCGTCGGTACGAAGGGATCTGCCGTCACGACACATCAGCAGCAAAAAGACAGAAAGACAGGAAGACAGAGAGACAGAGAGACAGATAGACAGATAGACGGACACAAAGACAGACAGACGGACACAAAGACAGACAGGACAAAGGAAAAAGAAAAGAAACAGAAGGAAAAATCAGCTCCCTACATTTCAGGATGTGTCCAGCTGACTCAAGAGAAATGTTGATGCACTTCACTGAATGTTGCCACACTCGACTGAATGTTGCAGCACTCGACTGAATGTTGCCGCACTCGACTGAATGTTGCAGCACTCGACTGAATGTTGCCGCACTCGACTGAATGTTGCCGCACTCGACTGAATGTTGCCGCACTCGACTGAATGTTGCTGCACTTGACTTAATGTTGCCGCACTCGACTGAATATTGCCGCACTCAACTGAATGTTGCTGCACTCGACTGAATGTTTCTGCACTCGACTGAATGTTGTCGCACTTGACTGAATGTTGCCGCACTCGACTGAATGTTACCACACTCGACTGAATGTTGCTGCACTTGACTGAATGTTGCCGCACTCGACTGAATGTTGCTGCACTTGACTTAATGTTGCCGCACTCGACTGAATATTGCTGCACTCGACTGAATGTTGCCGCACTCGACTGAATGTTTCTGCACTCGACTTAATGTTGCTGCACTTGACTTAATGTTGCTGCACTCGACTGAATGTTGCTGCACTTGACTTAATGTTGCCGCACTCGACTGAATGTTGCTGCACTCGACTTAATGTTGCTGCACTCAGCTGAATGTTTCTGCACTTGACTGAATGTTGCTGCACTCAACTGAATGTTGCCGCACTCGACTGAATGTTGCCGCACTTGACTGAATGTTGCCGCACTCGACTGAATGTTGCTGCACTTGACTTAATGTTGCCGCACTCGACTGAATGTTGCTGCACTCGACTGAATGTTGCTGCACTCGACTGAATGTTTCTGCACTCAACTGAATGTTGCCGCACTTGACTGAATGTTGCCGCACTCGACTGAATGTTACCGCACTCGACTGAATGTTGCTGCACTTGACTGAATGTTGCCGCACTCGACTGAATGTTGCCGCACTTGACTTAATGTTGCCGCACTCGACTGAATATCGCCGCACTCGACTGAATGTTGCTGCACTCGACTGAATGTTTCTGCACTCGACTTAATGTTGCTGCACTCGACTTAATGTTGCTGCACTTGACTGAATGTTGCTGCACTCGACTGAATGTTGCTGCACTTGACTTAATGTTGCCGCACTCGACTGAATGTTGCTGCACTCGACTTAATGTTGCTGCACTTGACTTAATGTTGCTGCACTCGACTGAATGTTGCTGCACTTGACTTAATGTTGCCGCACTCGACTGAATGTTGCTGCACTCTACTTAATGTTGCTGCACTCAGCTGAATGTTTCTGCACTTGACTTAATGTTGCCGCACTCAACTGAATATTGCTGCACTCGACTGAATGTTGCTGCACTCGACTGAATGTTTCTGCACTCGACTTAATGTTGCTGCACTCGACTTAATGTTGCTGCACTTGACTTAATGTTGCCGCACTCGACTGAATGTTGCCGCACTCGACTGAATGTTTCTGCACTCGACTTAATGTTGCTGCACTCGACTTAATGTTGCTGCACTTGACTTAATGTTGCCGCACTCGACTGAATGTTGCCGCACTTGACTGAATGTTGCTGCACTCGACTGAATGTTTCTGCACTCGACTGAATGTTGCTGCACTCGACTGAAATGTTGCTGCACTCGACTTAATGTTGCTGCACTTGACTTAATGTTGCCACACTCGACTGAATGTTGCTGCACTTGACTTAATGTTGCCGCACTCGTCTGAATGTTTCTGCACTCGACTGAATGTTTCTGTACTCGACTGAATGTTGCTGCACCAGTTAGGGCTCAGAGCTGGTAAGGTGGTTAGACTGATCATAAATCTGCCAGTCAGGAGAGCCAGATTTAGATCAGCTGTTTTATCTAAGCGTCCAACATGAGTCACACATCACCGAGTTCTGAAGAGGAGAAGGACGGCGCCCCCTGTGGAAACCATGATACCCTGTAAGGTCACCATGGTAACAGTGTTGTGAGAGATGAGGTAAATTACTGTGACGTGACATCTCCTCAGAATCACACTGTGTCTGAATCTGACTGGCTAAGACTGAAAGGACAGGTGTTTGGTACCTGGGTAGTAGGAGTTGGGGACGGTGGTGCTGATGGTGTTTGTCTTCAGGGTGAAGGAGGATGGAGACGACACAGCTGGACAGAGAGAAAACAAACACAACCTTAATGTCTCCCGTAAGACATCAAGCTGGTCTACCTTCAGTGTGTCTTCACAAAGCTCCGCCCACACCTGTGACCGCAGTAACATCAGTCCCAAAGGTTACTGACACAGATACTCATGACTTCATAACAGGTTTAGAATCATGAATTCATGTGTTCATCAGTTTAGTGTTGCAGCTGCTAAAGGTGGAATAGAAACTGTCCGACAGTGCCTATATTTGTATTTTTGTTTACTGTGATGTCATTTCCCAGAATATCTCCAAGTGCTTCCCTAAAATTTGTATGACCTGAGCTACGAGCTCCTGTTGGCCAATAAACCACCATGTCTGTGTGTGTGTGTGTGTTGGCTAAACGTAACCACGTGTGTATGTGTGTTGGCTAAATGTAACCACATGTGTGTGTTGGCTAAATGTAACCACGTGTGTGTGTTGGCTAAATGTAACCACATGTGTGTGTTGGCTAAATGTAACCATGTGTGTGTGTTGGCTAAACGTAACCACATGTGTGTGTGTTGGCTAAATGTAACCACGTGTGTGTGTTGGTTAAATGTAACCACGTGTGTGTGTTGGCTAAATGTAACCGTGTGTGTGTTGGCTAAACGTAACCACGTGTGTGTTGGCTAAATGTAACCACATGTGTGTTGGCTAAATGTAACCACGTGTGTGTGTTGGCTAAATGTAACCACGTGTGTGTTGGCTAAATGTAACCACGTGTGTGTGTTGGCTAAATGTAACCACACGTGTGTGTTGGCTAAATGTAACCACATGTGTGTTGGCTAAATGTAACCACATGTGTGTTGGCTAAATGTAACCACATGTGTGTGTGTTGGCTAAATGTAACCACATGTGTGTTGGCTAAATGTAACCACATGTGTGTTGGCTAAATGTAACCACGTGTGTGTGTTGGCTAAATGTAACCACATGTGTGTTGGCTAAATGTAACCACATGTGTGTGTGTTGGCTAAATGTAACCACATGTGTGTGTTGGCTAAATGTAACCACATGTGTGTTGGCTAAATGTAACCACGTGTGTGTGTTGGCTAAATGTAACCACATGTGTGTTGGCTAAATGTAACCACGTGTGTGTGTTGGCTAAATGTAACCACATGTGTGTTGGCAAAATGTAACCACGTGTGTGTGTTGGCTAAATGTAACCACGTGTGTGTGTTGGCTAAATGTAACCATGTGTGTGTGTGTGTGTGTTGGCTAAATATAACCACATGTGTGTTGGCTAAATGTAACCACATGTATGTTGGCTAAATGTAACCACGTGTGTGTGTTGGCTAAATGTAACCATGTGTGTGTGTTGGCTAAATGTAACCATGTGTGTGTGTTGGCTAAATGTAACCACATGTGTGTGTTGGCTAAATGTAACCACATGTGTGTTGGCTAAATGTAACCACGTGTGTGTGTTGGCTAAATGTAACCACATGTGTGTTGGCTAAATGTAACCACATGTGTGTTGGCTAAATGTAACCACATGTGTGTGTGTTGGCTAAATGTAACCACATGTGTGTTGGCTAAATGTAACCACATGTGTGTTGGCTAAATGTAACCACGTGTGTGTGTTGGCTAAATGTAACCACATGTGTGTTGGCTAAATGTAACCACATGTGTGTGTGTTGGCTAAATGTAACCACATGTGTGTGTTGGCTAAATGTAACCACATGTGTGTTGGCTAAATGTAACCACGTGTGTGTGTTGGCTAAATGTAACCACATGTGTGTTGGCTAAATGTAACCACGTGTGTGTGTTGGCTAAATGTAACCACATGTGTGTTGGCAAAATGTAACCACGTGTGTGTGTTGGCTAAATGTAACCACGTGTGTGTGTTGGCTAAATGTAACCATGTGTGTGTGTGTGTGTGTTGGCTAAATATAACCACATGTGTGTTGGCTAAATGTAACCACATGTATGTTGGCTAAATGTAACCACGTGTGTGTGTTGGCTAAATGTAACCATGTGTGTGTGTTGGCTAAATGTAACCATGTGTGTGTGTTGGCTAAATGTAACCACATGTGTGTGTTGGCTAAATGTAACCACATGTGTGTTGGCTAAATGTAACCACGTGTGTGTGTTGGCTAAATGTAACCACATGTGTGTTGGCTAAATGTAACCACGTGTGTGTGTTGGCTAAATGTAACCACATGTGTGTTGGCTAAATGTAACCACATGTGTGTGTGTTGGCTAAATGTAACCACATGTGTGTGTTGGCTAAATGTAACCACATGTGTGTTGGCTAAATGTAACCACGTGTGTGTGTTGGCTAAATGTAACCACATGTGTGTTGGCTAAATGTAACCACGTGTGTGTGTTGGCTAAATGTAACCACATGTGTGTTGGCTAAATGTAACCACATGTGTGTGTGTTGGCTAAATGTAACCACATGTGTGTTGGCTAAATGTATCCATGTGTGTGTGTGTGTTGGCTAAATGTAACCACGTGTGTGTGTTGGCTAAATGTAACCACATGTGTGTTGGCTAAATGTAACCACATGTGTGTTGGCTAAATGTAACCACGTGTGTGTGTTGGCTAAATGTAACCATGTGTGTGTGTGTGTTGGCTAAATGTAACCACATGTGTGTGTTGGCTAAATGTAACCACGTGTGTGTTGGCTAAATGTAACCATGTGTGTGTGTGTTGGCTAAATGTAACCACATGTGTGTGTTGGCTAAATGTAACCACACGTGTGTGTGTTGGCTAAATGTAACCACATGTGTGTGTGTTGGCTAAATGTAACCACATGTGTGTGTTGGCTAAATGTAACCACGTGTGTGTTAGCTAAATGTAACCACGTGTGTGTGTTGGCTAAATGTAACCACATGTGTGTGTGTTGGCTAAATGTAACCACGTGTGTGTTGCCAAATGTAACCATGTGTGTGTGTTGGCTAAATGTAACCACATGTGTGTGTGTTGGCTAAATGTAACCACATGTGTGTTGGCTAAATGTAACCACATGTGTGTGTGTTGGCTAAATGTAACCACATGTGTGTGTTGGCTAAATGTAACCACATGTGTGTGTGTTGGCTAAATGTAACCACATGTGTGTGTGTTGGCTAAATGTAACCACATGTGTGTGTGTTGGCTAAATGTAACCACATGTGTGTGTTGGCTAAATGTAACCACGTGTGTGTTGGCTAAATGTAACCACGTGTGTGTGTTGGCAAAATGTAACCACATGTGTGTGTTGGCTAAATGTAACCACGTGTGTGTGTTGGCTAAATGTAACCACGTGTGTGTGTGTTGGCTAAATGTAACCACATGTGTGTGTTGGTTAAATGTAACCACGTGTGTGTGTTGGCTAAATGTAACCACGTGTGTGTGTTGGCTAAATGTAACCACGTGTGTGTGTTGGCTAAATGTAACCACGTGTGTGTGTTGGCTAAATGTAACCACACGTGTGTGTGTTGGCTAAATGTAACCACGTGTTTGTGTTGGCTAAATGTAACCACATGTGTGTGTGTTGGCTAAATGTAACCACGTGTGTGTTGGCTAAATGTAACCACGTGTGTGTGTTGGCTAAATGTAACCACATGTGTGTGTTGGCTAAATGTAACCACACGTGTGTGTTGGCTAAATGTAACCACGTGTGTGCGTGTTGGCTAAATGTAACCACATGTGTGTGTTGGTTAAAAGTAACCACGTGTGTGTGTTGGCTAAATGTAACCACGTGTGTGTGTGTTGGCTAAATGTAACCACATGTGTGTGTTGGTTAAATGTAACCACGTGTGTGTGTGTTGGCTAAATGTAACCACGTGTGTGTGTTGGCTAAATGTAACCACGTGTGTGTGTTGGCTAAATGTAACCACACGTGTGTGTGTTGGCTAAATGTAACCACGTGTGTGTGTTGGCTAAATGTAACCACACATGTGTGTGTTGGCTAAATGTAACCACGTGTGTGTGTTGGCTAAATGTAACCACGTGTGTGTGTTGGCTAAATGTAACCACATGTGTGTGTGTTGGCTAAATGTAACCACATGTGTGTGTTGGCTAAATGTAACCACACGTGTGTGTGTGTTGGCTAAATGTAACCACACGTGTGTGTGTTGGCTAAATGTAACCATGTGTGTGTGTTGGCTAAATGTAACCACATGTGTGTGTGTTGGCTAAACGTAACCACACATGTGTGTGTTGGCTAAACGTAACCACATGTGTGTGTTGGCTAAATGTAACCACACGTGTGTGTGTTGGCTAAATGTAACCATGTGTGTGTGTTGGCTAAACGTAACCACACGTGTGTGTTGGCTAAACGTAACCACATGTGTGTGTTGGCTAAACGTAACCACACGTGTGTGTGTTGGCTAAATGTAACCATGTGTGTGTGTTGGCTAAACGTAACCACATGTGTGTGTTGGCTAAACGTAACCACATGTGTGTGTTGGCTAAACGTAACCACGTGTGTGTGTTGTTGAAGGAAAAAAACATCAGTTGGTGGTGTTGTACCGACGTAGTGCTTTTATTTTGAAAGAGACTGTATGCAAACTGTACATTTCTTGTGAAAACAGAAGTGTATTTTGAAAACAGACAATGCATGTAACAGGCTGAAGTTGACACGGCGTCCCAGAACGTCAACAACCAACACAACCAGGGTACCTTGGACGTCATATGTTGATGACCAAACGTGGACATGTGACGAGGTCACAGTGAGGACGTGACGTGTGTCAGATCCTCTGTAATCACCGTGTTTCAATTTGTTTGAGGTTTTTTTTTTTTTTGTAAAATATTTTTGAAACCTTTGTTTTTTGTTTTTTGAATTATCTCTGGGTCTGATGATGATGGTGGTGATGATGGTGTTGATGATGATGATGATGATGATGGTGAATATTAAAGTGAGAGTAAGGAGAAGCAGAGTTTTGTCCCTGACTGTTGGCTGAAGGAGCTCAGAGGAGGCGATGGCCTGAGGGAAGGTCGTCTCCTCCGTCCTCTGCACCTCCATCATCAGCGTTCTCGTCCCTCCGGCTGTGTCTCTGACAGTCCGTCACCTCATGATAAAACATTGGGTCATATCACCTGCAGTCACTCCTCCGTCCGCACATTGTCTGTGTCTTTTCTCAGTGTTCAACATGTTAACAGAGGACAACACAGACTGTCTCTGATTCCACATCTCTGAATGATGGACAAATGTGGACAGGGACGTCACATCCTCTTTTTTCCTTCTCTTTCATCTCATCTTGTCTCTTTGTCTCAGGAATCTGTTCTCACATCATGTTTCTGTCTCATCTCACATCTCGTCCTGTATTTGTCTTTTGTCTCTGTCTGTCCACTGTGTCCTTTTTTCTCATCTCTTTTTCACATGTCAGGTTTTGTGTCATTTGATTTTTAATCTCGTCTCATTTCATCCTTTCCTTTGTTTCTCGTCTCAGCTGGTTGTCTTTATCACATCTGTCTTTGTGTTGAATATTAACTGTCTCGTCTCCTGTTATGTCATGTCTTATCTCTTTATTCTCTGTCTCATCTTCTCTCCCCTTCATCTCATCCCATGTCATCTAGTCATCTCATGTCATGTCATGTCATCTCATGTCATTTCGTCATCTCATGTCATGTCATCTCTTGTCATTTTGTCATGTCATGTCACGTCATGTCACGTCATCTCATGTCATTTCATCATCTCATGTCATGTCTACTTTTAGACTCATCTTCTTTTTGTCGTTCTTTTGTTGCTTTTCTTTCTCCTCTCTCACGCTGACTTTCATTTTCGTTTCATCTCATCTTTTGTCTTTATGAGACAGTTCATGTGTCCCTTGTCTCAGCTTCATCAATTTGTGTCCCGTCTTTTCTTATCTCTTGTATTTCACTCTTCTCGTCTCGTCTGTCAGATAATCACGTCTCTGTAAATCAAATCTAACACAAGGTTTGTTTACGTGTGTTTGTGTGTATACTCACTGCGTCCGTTTAGTGTGTGCGTGTGTGTGTCCACCATGGTTGTATGTTGGGAGTTGTTGACCATCAGAGTCATTTCCTGTCTGGAGCTCAGAGTTTCCTTCCTCTTCTTTGCCAGCTTCCTGTAGAGACAAAACAAACGTATGCACTCCTTTTAGCTCCGAGACATCTGGATGTAAAGTTTCCAGGGTTCAAATCTAAACCCTGAACACATCACCGAGGAGACGTTCACTGAACCTGCGTCAATACTTCCACAAAAAACCCACGTTGACTAATGTCTTCATTTCTCTGTTAAGGTGGTATGGGAGGGTTTGTGTTTGACAGTTAAGGGGGCAAGAGCAGGTTGTTGTTTGGTGTTTCGTCAGTTAAAGTGGTACTGTTGGTGTTCTATGGGGACCTCGGAACTTTGTGTTTCTTTAAAGGTGGTAAGAGCAAATTAAATTCAGTATTTCTAAGTTAAGGTGGAAGGAATAGGGTTTTGAGGGCTTTACTGTTCTGTTAAGGTGGTGTCACAGAGTTGTGAAGTTTGCATTGTGGAATTTTAAGATGTCATCAGTTTTAAGGTGGTATTGATTTAAGGATTTTCATTAGAGTTAGGAGTATGAGCAGGTTGGCAGTTTATTTCTTAGTTTAGGTCAGCTGAGTCAGAGTTTCTGTCTTAATGGTGGGGGTGGGGATATACAGCAGGATTTTACGGTGGTATGACGGCTGGCGTTCCTTTAATGAGCTGTGAACAAACTGTAGATGAGAGTGTGAGAACGCCGTGCTGGTAAATGCACTCGTAAATTTGTGAATTTGTTCTGCTTTATAAATACATGAGCTATAAAACATCACACAAACACACACACACACACACTTCCTCTTTTCTCTTTAAATTTCTTACCACAGTAATGCAAAACCCAAACAAAGAGACACTTAACCACCACAAAGACACAAAAACAACAAAGAGACACTTAACCACCACAAAGACACA
The DNA here is from genome assembly GCF_041903045.1 of Epinephelus lanceolatus. Lineage (NCBI taxonomy): Eukaryota > Metazoa > Chordata > Actinopteri > Perciformes > Serranidae > Epinephelus > Epinephelus lanceolatus. The sequence continues at coordinate 40,051,368 of NC_135753.1, read as the reverse complement.
AAACAACAAAGAGACGCAAAACCACCACAAAGACACAAAACAACAGGAGAGACACAAAACCACCATAAAGACACACAAAACCACCACAAAGAAGACGCTAAACCACCACAAAGACACAAAACAACAAAGAGACACAAAACCACCACAAAGAGACGCAAAATCACCACAAAGACACAAAACAACAGGAGAGACACAAAACAACATAAAGAGACACAAAACCACCACAAAGAGACGCTAAACCACCACAAAGACACAAAACCACCACAAAGACACAAAACAACAGGAGAGACACAAAACCACCATAAAGAGACACAAAACCACCACAAAGACACAAAACAACACAAAGAGACACAAAACTACCACGAAGACACAAAACAACACAAAGAGACACAAAACCACCACAAAGACACAAAACAACACAAAGAGACACAAAACCACCACAAAGACACAAAACAACAAAGAGACACAAAACCACCACAAAGACACAAAACAACACAAAGAGACACAAAACCACCACAAAGACACAAAACAACAAAGAGACACAAAACCACCACAAAGACACAAAACAACAGGAGAGACACAAAACCACCATAAAGAGACACAAAACCACCACAAAGACACAAAACCTCCACAAAAGAGACACAAAACAACACAAAGACACAAAACAACACAAAGAGACACAAAACCACCACAAAGAGACACAAAACAACACAAAGAGACACAAAACCACCACAAAGACACAAAACAACACAAAGAGACACAAAACCACCACAGACACAAAACCTCCACAAAAGAGACACAAAACAACACAAAGACACAAAACAACACAAAGAGACACAAAACCACCACAAAGAGACACAAAACAACACAAAGAGACACAAAACAACACAAAGAGACACAAAACAACACAAAGAGACACAAAACCACCACAGACACAAAACCACCACAAAGACACAAAACAACACAAAAGAGACACAAAACAACACAAAGAGACACAAAACCACCACAAAGACACAAAACAACACAAAGAGACACAAAACCACCACAAACAGACACAAAACCACCACAAACAGACACAAAACCTCCACCAAGACACAAAACAACACAAAGAGACACAAAACCACCACAAACAGACACAAAACCACCACAAACAGACACAAAACCATTAGAAACAGACACAAAACAACACAAAGAGACACAAAACCACCAGAAACAGACACAAAACAACACAAAGAGACACAAAACCACCAGAAACAGACACAAAACAACACAAAGAGACACAAAACCTCCTGTCTGTCCTGTTGATCCACTGCAGAGGACAAAATACCATCTTTAAAGCACAAAAACATCCTTTCATCCTGCACACACACACACACACACACACACACACAAACACAAACACTCCATTCGTTTTAAAAGCTCGATTTATTTTCTCTCTTTCTATTCCGAGTGTGTGAATAAAAAACATCCATTTGTCCGATTGCTCTCACACACACACACACACACACACACACACACACACACACACAGTGTAAAGTTTAACCCTGACCTGAAAATGGAAAAATAATGAAATATATAAATAAATAGAAAAAAGGCTTTTAAACTGAAAAGTAAGACATCAGTGAGTGTGTGTATGTGAGTGTGTGTGAGTGTGTGTGTGTGTGCGTGTGTGTGTGTATATGTGTGTGTGTGTGTGTGTGTGTGAGGTTAGCGTGGATGACGGTGAAAGCGCCCTGAGGCGAAGCGCTGCCCTCCTCCCCCTCATGTCTCCCGTGGTTCAGTCAGACTGAAAACCTGCAGCGAGTCTCTGAGTCAGACCTGAACACACATTGTCTCTGCTGAGGACACAGAGACATGTCCCTCTGTCTCTGTGTCCTCAGCAGAGACATGTCCCTCTGTCTCTGTCTCCTCAGCAGAGACAGAGGGACATGTCTCTGCTGAGGAGACAGAGACACGTCCCTCCTGTCTCTGCTGAGGACACAAAGACATGTCTCTCTGTCTGTCTTTTTTCTTTGACAGAAATTTTTATTTTGAATGAAAAATGTTGAAAGGTAAAATGATAAAAAATCTAAATGTCTCCTCAGTCGTGTTTTTCATCTTGTTAAACGGCGTTTTCTCTGTTTGTGTCCTTCAGAGCAGAGCCGACCTCTGACCTCTGCCCCCCCCCCCCCCCCCACCCCACACACACACACACACACACACACACACACACACACCAACAAAAAGATGAGTGAACGGAGCGGGAGGTAAAAATACTGTAGCCACACAGCTTTTATATGTTTTCATATCTGATTTCAATAGAGAGGCAGACTCCTTGTGTGTGTGTGTGTGTGTGTGTGTGTGTGTGTGTCATGACATCATCAGCGAGGTATCAGGGGTTGATTGATTTAGCAACACTTAATGTGAACACACACACAGATGCATGTCAAGGCTAATCTATGCTAATCTAATGAGCGACAGGACAATGACAATGCTGTTAGCGGTAATGGATGTCAGAGTGTGTGTGTGTGTGTGTGTGTGTGTATCTCTCCTTGTAACGATCATTTGATCAGACAGGTTTATTACAGCCGGCTAATTCTATTAACCCTGCTCCACTGCGCGCGAGCACACACACACACACACACACACACACACACACACACACACACACACAGTTGTAAATCTTTCAGCTGCTTCAGGAACATAACCCTGACTGTGCCTCTGCCGTCCACATACTTTTGGCCTTTAATTCAGTTTATGTTTCTGATTTTTTTAAAAAAGACTTGAACTTCCTGAACGCTGTCAGGCTGACAACACACCAAACGATTTCAGAGAACGCTGAATGCTCGTCACTTCACGTCGCCTTGTCTCGGTCAAAAATTTGCACATGAATGCACCACAGAGCGTACGGCCGGCGGCCAACCAGCACGCATGTTCTGCGCCTGTGCGAGAGGAAATAACTCTCCACACCAACAGAGGGCCGTCGTCTGTATTCATCATTCAAGTGGTCACAGCTACCACCAGCGCCAGGCATGAAAACCTCAACGTGGTGAGAAGAAGTCGGCAGGACAGTTTACAGATGGGTGATTTCATCATTCTGGTGATGACTCTCAGCCACACCCACCACCGTCCAACACCAACCAAACAAAGACCCACCAACAATGGCAAAATAAACACAAGAGTCTAAATTCAGCTCAAATTTAGCACGAATTTAAGACAGATTTAGCAGAGCTGCTGCAGAGCTGACTGGAAGCGTTCACACCTAAATCATCCTAAACTCAGCTTTCAGAAAATTTGCCCGTACGATGTTTTGTGTTCGTTGTGTTCATCCTGCAGGGTCTGATATGAACTAATGAAGCTGGTGAGTTAATTTATTTCATGTGAATCTCCTTATCTCCTGATATCTGACTGGAGCTAGGAGTACACACACACACACACACACACACACACACACACACAAAGTGACCTGCGGAGGAGTGTGGGAGTACTTCCTGTCTCCCTGAGGAGGCGTCGGTTGGAGATACCTGGAGGTAAAACAGGTTTCTCTCTTCCATCTGTCCTTATTGATCAAAAACAGCAGTTTCAATAGTTTTATTTTTACTTTCACATCAGAGTTTGAAACAGGAAACAGTAAACGTCCACTCAGTGTCCGACCAATCAGGACGAGGAGCCTGGAGGCATGCTGGCGTCGAGTCAAGTCAAACAGATACAGAAGGAGACGCAAACTGAACTGGCTACGACTCATAACAGACCAACACAGCTGGAAAAGGTACATTTACTCAAATACTCCACATGAGTACAAATTCAAGGTACTCCCATCCAATATTTCCATTTTCTGCTCCTGGTCCTCCTGGTCCTCCTCCTGCTCCTCCTTAATAAATCCTGTACTTTTTACTGCACTACATCTGTTTCTTCCTGTCCAGTGAAAACCATGTATCTCCAGGTGTGCTGATGTCTGATGTTTGTGATAAACTGATTCACTGGACCACAGATGATTTGTTATTAGCTCAGACCTGAACTGGACATGTGAAGGTTTGTCATCTGGGTCTTGCTGTTTGAAATTGTGACAAAGACCACATGTTCTCCAGACAAACAGCCATTTTGGCACATGTGTGTCTGTGATGTCACCAAGCCAACTTAAGGAGAAACTTCAATTCAATTCAATTCAATTTTATTTATAAAGCCCAATATCACAAATCACAATTTGCCTCACAGGGTTTTACAGCATACAACATCCCTCTGTCCTTATGACCCTCACAGCTGATCAGGAAAAACTCCCCAAAAAAACCCTTTAACGGGGAAAAAACGGTAGAAACCTCAGGAAGAGCAACTGAGGAGGGATCCCTCTTCCAGGACGGACAGACGAGCATCTCCATCTCTCTCTCTTGCCCCTGAACTTCTGAAGGGGGCTCTTGCTCCATCCTCTCTTTCTCCGAAACCTCAGGACAGCTCTTTTTTTCTCCTGGACCCTGTCAGAAGTAGGACATAGGCAGGAGAACCTGCTACACCCTTTCCCTGTTTTCTCATCTCTGCAGCTCACAGCAGAAGCTGTAGCGTCACTCTCAATGTGGCCTGCTCCCAGCAGACACAGAACCTGGAGACCAGAGAGGTTAGTGTGCCAAACACAAGGTTTGCAACTAACTTTCCAGCGACAAGGAGAACCAAGCTGAATTAGCAGCAGACTTGTAACTCTGCAAAGACCCCAAGTGACCAGCTTCCTCAGATCTACACCTTTGGAACAAGGACCCAACAAAGTCTGCATATGGAACCCCATTTCCTTCCAGCCTTCAACTGCCAGCTAACAAAAGCAGCACAAAGCAACTCTTTCTTCCATCCAGTCAAGAATTTGCCTTTGTCCTGATCTTTATCAGACAAACACCTCCCCTGATATGAAGACAGCTTTGATTCGGCCATCTTGTAGTTCTCTGTCGTCACCCATTTTGTTTTGTAGGCCAGACGGCCTTTTTTCACACACACACACACACACACACACACACACAGGCTTGCATATAGTTAGTTAGAATTTGTGTGTTTTCTTTTGTTTTGTTTATGAATAAAAACTTTTGGAATCAGACCTGCTGTCTGTTTAATGTTGCACCAGAGTGAATGAATATTCAACATCTCCTGTGTCAATAACTCCTTCAACCTTTATTATTAATATGGCAACTTTGGTTATAGTTATTAATTTAACTAATAAAATTCCATATTGTTTGTTTAGTGTCTTTTATGAGACTAATATCTTTAACTGGCTATCATTTTCCCTTTTCGGGAATGGTGCCCCACGAGGTAATTTGATGTAAATCAAGTCACATTATTTAACATAATTAATAATCATTATTATAGTTATCAATTATTAACCATTATTGATAACCATTTTGATACTTTAATTAGAGATCTATTAGAAGGTTAGGCCCCATCAAAGTGTTCCTTTATGTGTTGATGTTTGTGATAAACTGAAGGATGAAGTCTTCCTTTATGTGTTGATGTTTGTGATAAACTGAAGGATGAAGTCTTCCTTTATGTGTCGGATGTTTGTGATAAACTGAAGGATGAAGTGTTCCTTTATGTGTTGGATGTTTGTGATAAACTGAAGGATGAAGTCTTCCTTTATGTGTTGATGTTTGTGATAAACTGAAGGATGAAGTCTTCCTTTATGTGTTGATGTTTGTGATAAACTGAAGGATGAAGTCTTCCTTTATGTGTGGATGTTTGTGATAAACTGAAGGATGAAGTCTTCCTTTATGTGTTGATGTTTGTGATAAACTGAAGGATGAAGTCTTCCTTTATGTGTCGATGTTTGTGATAAACTGAAGGATGAAGTCTTCCTTTATGTGTCGATGTTTGTGATAAACTGAAGGATGAAGTCTTCCTTTATGTGTCGATGTTTGTGATAAACTGAAGGATGAAGTCTTCCTTTATGTGTCGATGTTTGTGATAAACTGAAGGATGAAGTCTTCCTGTATGTGTCGATGTTTGTGATAAACTGAAGGATGAAGTGTTCCTTTATGTGTGGATGTTTGTGATAAACTGAAGGATGAAGTGTTCCTTTATGTGTGGATGTTTGTGATAAACTGAAGGATGAAGTCTTCCTTTATGTGTGGATGTTTGTGATAAACTGAAGGATGAAGTCTTCCTTTATGTGTGGATGTTTGTGATAAACTGAAGGATGAAGTGTTCCTTTATGTGTCGATGTTTGTGATAAACTGAAGGATGAAGTCTTCCTTTATGTGTGGATGTTTGTGATAAACTGAAGGATGAAGTGTTCCTTTATGTGTTGATGTTTGTGATAAACTGAAGGATGAAGTGTTCCTTTATGTGTGGATGTTTGTGATAAACTGAAGGATGAAGTCTTCCTTTATGTGTGGATGTTTGTGATAAACTGAAGGGTGGATGTTTGTGATAAACTGAAGGATGAAGTCTTCCTTTATGTGTGGATGTTTGTGATAAACTGAAGGATGAAGTCTTCCTTTATGTGTTGATGTTTGTGATAAACTGAAGGATGAAGTCTTCCTTTATGTGTTGATGTTTGTGATAAACTGAAGGATGAAGTCTTCCTTTATGTGTGGATGTTTGTGATGAACTGAAGGATGAAGTCTTCCTTTATGTGTGGATGTTTGTGATAAACTGAAGGATGAAGTCTTCCTTTATGTGTGGATGTTTGTGATAAACTGAAGGATGAAGTGTTCCTTTATGTGTCGATGTTTGTGATAAACTGAAGGATGAAGTCTTCCTTTATGTGTCGATGTTTGTGATAAACTGAAGGATGAAGTGTTCCTTTATGTGTGGATGTTTGTGATAAACTGAAGGATGAAGTCTTCCTTTATGTGTGGATGTTTGTGATAAACTGAAGGATGAAGTGTTCCTTTATGTGTGGATGTTTGTGATAAACTGAAGGATGAAGTGTTCCTTTATGTGTCGAATGTTTGTGATAAACTGAAGGATGAAGTCTTCCTTTATGTGTCGGATGTTTGTGATAAACTGAAGGATGAAGTCTTCCTTTATGTGTTGATGTTTGTGATAAACTGAAGGATGAAGTCTTCCTTTATGTGTGGATGTTTGTGATAAACTGAAGGATGAAGTCTTCCTTTATGTGTCGGATGTTTGTGATAAACTGAAGGATGAAGTCTTCCTTTATGTGTCGGATGTTTGTGATAAACTGAAGGATGAAGTGTTCCTTTATGTGTCGGATGTTTGTGATAAACTGAAGGATGAAGTGTTCCTTTATGTGTGGATGTTTGTGATAAACTGAAGGATGAAGTGTTCCTTTATGTGTTGATGTTTGTGATAAACTGAAGGATGAAGTGTTCCTTTATGTGTGGATGTTTGTGATAAACTGAAGGATGAAGTCTTCCTTTATGTGTTGATGTTTGTGATAAACTGAAGGATGAAGTCTTCCTTTATGTGTGGATGTTTGTGATAAACTGAAGGATGAAGTCTTCCTTTATGTGTGGATGTTTGTGATAAACTGAAGGATGAAGTCTTCCTTTATGTGTCGGATGTTTGTGATAAACTGAAGGATGAAGTCTTCCTTTATGTGTCGGATGTTTGTGATAAACTGAAGGATGAAGTGTTCCTTTATGTGTCGGATGTTTGTGATAAACTGAAGGATGAAGTGTTCCTTTATGTGTGGATGTTTGTGATAAACTGAAGGATGAAGTGTTCCTTTATGTGTGGATGTTTGTGATAAACTGAAGGATGAAGTGTTCCTTTATGTGTTGGATGTTTGTGATAAACTGAAGGATGAAGTGTTTCTTTATGTGTCGATGTTTGTGATAAACTGAAGGATGAAGTGTTCCTTTATGTGTCGGATGTTTGTGATAAACTGAAGGATGAAGTGTTCCTTTATGTGTCGGATGTTTGTGATAAACTGAAGGATGAAGTGTTCCTTTATGTGTCGGATGTTTGTGATAAACTGAAGGATGAAGTGTTCCTTTATGTGTCGGATGTTTGTGATAAACTGAAGGATGAAGTGTTCCTTTATGTGTTGGATGTTTGTGATAAACTGAAGGATGAAGTGTTCCTTTATGTGTTGGATGTTTGTGATAAACTGAAGGATGAAGTGTTCCTTTATGTGTTGGATGTTTGTGATAAACTGAAGGATGAAGTGTTCCTTTATGTGTTGGATGTTTGTGATAAACTGAAGGATGAAGTGTTCCTTTATGTGTGGATGTTTGTGATAAACTGAAGGATGAAGTGTTCCTTTATGTGTTGGATGTTTGTGATAAACTGAAGGATGAAGTGTTCCTTTATGTGTCGGATGTTTGTGATAAACTGAAGGATGAAGTGTTCCTTTATGTGTTGGATGTTTGTGATAAACTGAAGGATGAAGTGTTCCTTTATGTGTTGGATGTTTGTGATAAACTGAAGGATGAAGTGTTCCTTTATGTGTGGATGTTTGTGGTAAACTGAAGGATGAAGTCTTCCTTTATGTGTTGGATGTTTGTGATAAACTGAAGGATGAAGTCTTCCTTTATGTGTTGGATGTTTGTGATAAACTGAAGGATGAAGTGTTCCTTTATGTGTTGGATGTTTGTGATAAACTGAAGGATGAAGTGTTCCTTTATGTGTTGGATGTTTGTGATAAACTGAAGGATGAAGTGTTCCTTTATGTGTGGATGTTTGTGATAAACTGAAGGATGAAGTGTTCCTTTATGTGTTGGATGTTTGTGATAAACTGAAGGATGAAGTGTTCCTTTATGTGTTGGATGTTTGTGATAAACTGAAGGATGAAGTGTTCCTTTATGTGTTGGATGTTTGTGATAAACTGAAGGATGAAGTGTTCCTTTATGTGTCGATGTTTGTGATAAACTGAAGGATGAAGTGTTCCTTTATGTGTCGGATGTTTGTGATAAACTGAAGGATGAAGTGTTCCTTTATGTGTTGGATGTTTGTGATAAACTGAAGGATGAAGTGTTCCTTTATGTGTTGGATGTTTGTGATAAACTGAAGGATGAAGTGTTCCTTTATGTGTGGATGTTTGTGGTAAACTGAAGGATGAAGTCTTCCTTTATGTGTTGGATGTTTGTGATAAACTGAAGGATGAAGTCTTCCTTTATGTGTTGATGTTTGTGATAAACTGAAGGATGAAGTCTTCCTTTATGTGTCGATGTTTGTGATAAACTGAAGGATGAAGTGTTCCTTTATGTGTCGATGTTTGTGATAAACTGAAGGATGAAGTCTTCCTTTATGTGTCGATGTTTGTGATAAACTGAAGGATGAAGTGTTCCTTTATGTGTCGATGTTTGTGATAAACTGAAGGATGAAGTGTTCCTTTATGTGTGGATGTTTGTGATAAACTGAAGGATGAAGTCTTCCTTTATGTGTGGATGTTTGTGATAAACTGAAGGATGAAGTCTTCCTTTATGTGTGGATGTTTGTGATAAACTGAAGGATGAAGTCTTCCTTTATGTGTGGATGTTTGTGATAAACTGAAGGATGAAGTCTTCCTTTATGTGTGGATGTTTGTGATAAACTGAAGGATGAAGTCTTCCTTTATGTGTGGATGTTTGTGATAAACTGAAGGATGAAGTCTTCCTTTATGTGTGGATGTTTGTGATAAACTGAAGGATGAAGTCTTCCTTTATGTGTGGATGTTTGTGATAAACTGAAGGATGAAGTCTTCCTTTATGTGTCGATGTTTGTGATAAACTGAAGGATGAAGTGTTCCTTTATGTGTCGATGTTTGTGATAAACTGAAGGATGAAGTCTTCCTTTATGTGTCGATGTTTGTGATAAACTGAAGGATGAAGTCTTCCTTTATGTGTTGATGTTTGTGATAAACTGAAGGATGAAGTGTTCCTTTATGTGTCGATGTTTGTGATAAACTGAAGGATGAAGTCTTCCTTTATGTGTTGATGTTTGTGATAAACTGAAGGATGAAGTCTTCCTTTATGTGTCGGATCTTTGCGATAAACTGAAGGATGAAGTGTTCCTTTATGTGTCGGATGTTTGTGATAAACTGAAGGATGAAGTCTTCCTGTATGTGTTGGATGTTTGTGATAAACTGAAGGATGAAGTCTTCCTTTATGTGTTGATGTTTGTGATAAACTGAAGGATGAAGTCTTCCTTTATGTGTTGGATGTTTGTGATAAACTGAAGGATGAAGTCTTCCTTTATGTGTTGATGTTTGTGATAAACTGAAGGATGAAGTGTTCCTTTATGTGTTGGATGTTTGTGATAAACTGAAGGATGAAGTGTTCCTTTATGTGTTGGATGTTTGTGATAAACTGAAGGATGAAGTGTTCCTTTATGTGTTGGATGTTTGTGATAAACTGAAGGATGAAGTCTTCCTTTATGTGTTGATGTTTGTGATAAACTGAAGGATGAAGTGTTCCTTTATGTGTTGATGTTTGTGATAAACTGAAGGATGAAGTGTTCCTTTATGTGTTGATGTTTGTGATAAACTGAAGGATGAAGTGTTCCTTTATGTGTTGATGTTTGTGATAAACTGAAGGATGAAGTCTTCCTTTATGTGTTGATGTTTGTGATAAACTGAAGGATGAAGTCTTCCTTTATGTGTTGGATGTTTGTGATAAACTGAAGGATGAAGTGTTCCTTTATGTGTTGATGTTTGTGATAAACTGAAGGATGAAGTCTTCCTTTATGTGTGGATGTTTGTGATAAACTGAAGGATGAAGTCTTCCTTTATGTGTCGATGTTTGTGATAAACTGAAGGATGAAGTGTTCCTTTATTGTGTCGATGTTTGTGATAAACTGAAGGATGAAGTCTTCCTTTATGTGTTGATGTTTGTGATAAACTGAAGGATGAAGTGTTCCTTTATGTGTTGGATGTTTGTGATAAACTGAATGATGAAGTGGTTCATTGGTGTCTGACACCAGAGGTTACTGACCAAGTGCTGAAATTTGATGATTTCGGAGCGAGACCAGGTTGGACCTGCCAACACTTTTCTGCTGACGACACTGACCCTATGTGATTTCATCACCAAGTTCACTTTTTGGTCCATGTTTTTTATACAGTCTGGGGTTAAAATCTGCGGCTCAGGATCAAGGGTCACAGAAGATGAGTCCTATTGCACAGCTGTGGCTCGGGTCGTCTAGCGGGTTGCCCACTAATCCCAGGGCTGGTGGTTCGATCCAGGCTCCTCCTGTTCACATGTCAAAGTGTCCTCAGACAAGACACCAAACCCGAAATTGTAAGGCGCTTTTGCAGGATAGAAATGCAGCCATTAAAGAAGGAGCAACACTAAGAGCCTGGACCAAAGACTAAAGGTCAGGATAATATTATGACAGAGGTAAATGTCAGGGGTTTGTGGGTAAACGTACGAGTTATGGGTCAGAGGTCACAGCTGAATAACTGGACACAGGAAGACTTGGACTACAGGGTCAAGGTCACGGGTCAAAGACAAAGAGTTGGGTAAAGGGAAATGTTACGGGTCAAGATGTGTGGTGAAGGTGAAGGTCAGCGTTGGAAATGCAAAGGTCATGCACATGGTTTAAGCAAAGGGTCAAAGGTCAGGGGCTAGAGGAAATGGTCGAGTTATGGGTTGAGATTTGTGGTGATGGTCAGTAGGGGTGGAAATAAAATCAGTTTGCTTAAAGTGTTTTGATTATTTAAAAAAAAAAAAGATTTTGAATCAATTTTATAATGCCTGAATAGATATGAATCAAACATGGAGGTGGAATTAGTTTCTGCTTTCATTGTGGCAATCTACGAATAACGTGACGTTGAAAGGCAAAACATCGGAAACAAAAATTGCACTAAATGGTAAAATCACGATACACATCAAACCAGCACACAAAAGTTGAGATAGTATTGAATCAGAAGGAAAGAATATCGTTCCTGTGCCGATGGTTATCATCAGTGACTCATGGGAAATGGGTCAAGCTCATGGTGAAGGTCAGGGTTCAGAGGTCACAGCTGTTGATGACATATATGAGAACGTGAACTAAGGGGTGACCTGAGAGTTAAGGGTCAAATGTTAATGCTGAGCAGTGATGATGGTGATTGTTCAGGTGAGGAGGAGGAAGAAAACTATTAGGATCATGATCAATGTTCAGAGGTGAAAGGCTGCAAGGTCAAAGATCAAGGACAAAGAGTCAGGGGTCAAAGGTTAAGGGTCGGGGACAATAGGTTAAGGATCAGCAATAAAAGGTTAAGAGTCAGGAGTCAGAGGTTAAGGGTTCCAGATCAAATGTTTAAGGGTGAAGGCTCAGAGGTTTTGGATAAAAGGTTAGAGGTTAAGGGTTACGGATCAAAAGTTAAGGGTCAGGGATCAAAGGTTAAGGGTCAGGGATCAGAGGTTAAGGGTTACGGATCAAAAGTTAAGGGTCAGGGATCAAAGGTTAAGGGTCAGGGATCAGAGGTTAAGGGTTACGGATCAAAAGTTAAGGGTCAGGGATCAAAGGTTAAGGGTTACAGATCAAAAGTTAAGGGTCAGAGATCAGAGGTTAAGGGTCAGGGATCAAAGGTTAAGGGTTACGGATCAAAAGTTAAAGGTCAGGGATCAGAGGTTAAGGGTTAGGGATCAGAAGTTAAGGGTTGGGGATCAGGGGTTGAGGGTCAGGAATCTGAGGTTAAGGGTTGGGGATCAGAAGTTAAGGGTGAGGGATCAAAAGTTAGGGGTCAGGAATAAGAATTTAAGGGTTGGGGATCAGAGGTTAGGGGTCAGGAATCAGACGTCAAGGGTCAGGGATAAGAAGTCAAGGGTGAGGGATCAGAGGTTAAGGGTCAGAAATCAGATATTGGGATCAAAAGTTAAGGGTCAATAATCAGAAGTAAAGGGTCAGGGATCATAAGTTAAGGGTCAGAGGTTAAGGGGAGAGCAGGGATACAGGCAGGACACACTGGGAGCTCAGGCTGAGGTGCTGAGGTTTGATGACAGAGTGAAGGTGAAGGTTACAGGTGAGGGGTCAGAGGTCAAACAGGTTACTTACAGGTAGTAAGTGTAGGAGTGATAATTTCGCCGTCTGAGTGGTGGGGGGCGGAGCAGTGGGAGGGATGGAATGGAGGGAAAGAAAAAACAGAAAAACAGAAAAAAGAAAAACAACAGATTAATGTCTCAGAACAGATGACTTAAATTATTCTGTGAGGAGGTGGAGGAGTGGAGAGTGGTGATTGGCTGGAACACTGTGTCAATCAAAGTGTGAGGGGGAGGGGACACGTCTAATTGGTCAACATGTGATTGTGTATAAGGAAGAGACGCAGACAAAGAGACAGCTTGGTCCAGAAGAGACTACTACACTTGAGATGTACTAGTGTCCACTTTATTAGGAACAGCTGTATACTCTAGAGCTCAAGTACAGTGGAACTATTTATCATAACTGTAGTATTTTATTATCACTGTAGTATTTCACTATCACTGTAGTATTTTATTATCACTGTAATATTTTATCATCACTGTAGTATTTTATGATCACTGTAGTATTTTACTATCACTGTAGTATTTTATCATCACTGTAGTATTTAATTATCACTGTAGTATTTCACTATCACTGTAGTATTTTATTATCACTGTAGTATTTTATCATCGCTGTGGTATTTTATCATCACTGTAGTATTTTATTATCACTGTAGTATTTTATCATCACTGTGGTATTTCACTATCACTGTAGTATTTTATTATCACTGTAGTATTTCACTATCACTGTAGTATTTTATTATCACTGTAGTATTTTATCATCGCTGTGGTATTTTATTATCACTGTAGTATTTTATTATCACTGTAGTATTTTATCATCACTGTGGTATTTCACTATCACTGTAGTATTTTATTATCACTGTAGTATTTTATCATCACTGTAGTGTTTTATTATCACTGTAGTATTTTATCATCACTGTAGTATTTTATTATCACTGTAGTATTTCACTATCACTGTAGTATTTTATTATCACTGTAGTATTTTATTATCACTGTAGTATTTTATCATCACCGTAGTATTTTATCATCACTGTAGTATTTTATCATCACTGTACTATTTCACTATCACTGTAGTATTTTATCATCACTGTAGTATTTTATTATCACTGTAGTATTTCACTATCACTGTAGTATTTTATTATCACTGTAGTATTGTATCATCACCGTAGTATTTTATCATCACTGTAGTGTTTTATCATCACTGTAGTGTTTTATTATCACTGTAGAATTTCACTATCACTGTAGTATTTAATTATCACTGTAGTATTCTATTATCACTGTAGTATTTTATTATCACTTTAGTATTTTATCATCACTGTGGTATTTAATCATGACTGTAGTATTTCACTATCACTGTAGTATTTAATTATCACTGTAGTATTCTATTATCACTGTAGTATTTTATCATCACTGTAGTATTTTATTATCACTGTAGTATTTTATTATCACTGTAGTATTTTATCATCACTGTAGTATTTTATTATCACTGTGGTATTTTATCATCACTGTAGTATTTTATTATCACTGTGGTATTTTATTATCACTGTGGTATTTTATCATCACTGTAGTATTTTATTATCACTGTAGTATTTAATTATCACTGTAGTATTCTATTATCACTGTGGTATTTAATCATGACTGTAGTATTTCACTATCACTGTAGTATTTAATTATCACTGTAGTATTCTATTATCACTGTAGTATTTTATTATCACTGTAGTATTTTATCATCACTGTAGTATTTTATCATCACTGTGGTATTTAATCATGACTGTAGTATTTCACTATCACTGTAGTATTTAATTATCACTGTAGTATTCTATTATCACTGTAGTATTTTATCATCACTGTAGTATTTTATTATCACTGTAGTATTTTATCATCACTGTAGTATTCTATTATCACTGTAGTATTTTATCATCACCATATTATTTTATCATCACTGTAGTATTTTATTATCACTGTAGTATTTTATCATCACTGTAGTATTTTATTATCACTGTAGTATTTAATTATCACTGTAGTATTCTATTATCACTGTAGTATTTTATCATCACCATATTATTTTATCATCACTGTAGTATTTTATTATCACTGTAGTATTTTATCATCACTGTAGTATTTTATCATCACCATATTATTTTATCATCACTGTAGTATTTTATTATCACTGTAGTATTTTATCATCACTGTAGTATTTTATTATCACTGTAGTATTTTATCATCACTGTGGTATTTTATCATCACTGCAGTATCACAGTATTTTTGAAGTAATCCTATATACTGAGTACTTTTACCTTTGACCCAGTCAGTATATTTACTGACAGTACTCTGACTGATGTAG
Source organism: Epinephelus lanceolatus (assembly GCF_041903045.1). NCBI lineage: Eukaryota > Metazoa > Chordata > Actinopteri > Perciformes > Serranidae > Epinephelus > Epinephelus lanceolatus. The sequence goes on along the minus strand of NC_135753.1, from coordinate 40,036,167 downwards.
TATTTTTGATGCAGGAGTTGTGTAACAGTCATTTTATCCGTGGTACTGCTAAGTTAGTTAGTTAGTTAGTTAGTTAGTTAGTTAGTTAGAGTTAAAGATGACACTTAACGATCCCTTCACCCTTAATCACCTGTCGGGCTCAGGACTACTTTATCACAGGTTGCTGTGTTCCTGTATCCCTCCACCCATCAGCTTATTGAAGACGAGGCATAGTTACACACTGTCCTACAAAGAGACCGGCTCTGACAGTGTGTGATCAGGCTGCAGCCAATCAGAGTTTTAACACCCAGCTTCCTGTTTTCACTCCTGCTGTAATGAGTCTGACCTCTGTCTGCTCACAGAGTGGAAATCAAACGCACCCCGTCAACATTAAAAACCTCATTAGAGACCGAACAACCGCCGCTCTCGTTTTCTCTCTCTAGTATCTGTTAGAGAGATCAGAGCTCCATCGACCCGACAGACGAGTCCGACTCAAACCCACCACACTTTACACACACACACACACACACACACACACTCTTTATAAACGCTTGTGTGTCTCTGTAGCCTGAAGCCATTCAGCTCTAGGCGACTCTGGAAAAAAAAAAAACAAAGAATAAAACGCTCTTTCATCTAAATTTCTCTCTTATCGTCAATGCTCTCCAAACACATAAGCTTTTCTCACTGTGTTTAAGTGTGTGTGTGTGTGTGTGTGTGTCCCAGCGGGGTTTGTGTGTTTGATGTTGGAGAATAAAGTCAGTCCACATATAGTTTAATGGTGATTACTGCTGCAATCTGCTCCATTATTCATCCTCATCATCCTCACTGTCACCGTGTGTGTCTTTGATGGAACTGCGTTTATCTGCATGTATTATACATGTATATACTGCAGTGTTATCACACTGTTAACACACACACACACACACACACACACACACTGAAAGTAACCATTAACCACCACTGGAACCATCCATGACCATTATCTCCCAGTAAACTCCCGTTAGCATCTCTCTGTCTCACACTGACATAAACTCCTATCAGATCCTATGTGCTGCTGTTTACTACCACTAACATTGACTGGTTTCCATTAACTCCCACCAACTGCACCTTATCGAAACACAAATATCAGTCAGATGGATCGCACATGAACCAAAACCTTCTGTCAGAAATGACACAAAAAGGAGAATTTTAAATGACGCAGTCAGTAGATTAAAAAAAATATAATCATTATTTTATTAAAAGTCAAAGTGAAAGAACGGACGAAAACACAAAAATATACAAAATATAATATGACTCAGGAGAAGCAGGTGTTGACGTTTAAAATAAAAATATACAAGTCCAATTTGTGAAAAACAATGAATGCAGACAAACAAACAAACAAACAAACGGACGTGTTCTGTATTGGGGTGTGTGTGTGTGTGTGTGTGTGTGTGTGTGTGAATATTCTTACCGTTTCTTCATCAGCAGGATGACTCCGAGGAAGATGATGATGAAGAGCAGGATGCCAGCGATGGCGCCAGCGATCTTCACTGTGTGATCTGACTGTTTCTCCTGTTCTGGTTCTGGTTTCCTGGTCGCAGCTCCTGAAACCATCAAACATTGACGTTAATTAAAATCAGCTCATCTTCACATTGACTGCCAACATTCTAACTACATGTCAGATATTCAAAAAAAAAAGGATAAAAAAAATAATACTATTGACTTCCACTATCTCCCCGTTATAATTCTGTCTCCTGGTCGCAGCTCCTGAAACCATTAAACAACATTACTGACCTTTTTACCCATTAACTCCCATTAACTAGTTTAAATATAATACACCATAAATCACAGTAACATACCATTGACTAACATTAAAGGGAAATTTCGGTTTATTTCAACCTGTCTCCTATCGTTCTAAATTTGTTTCAAGTCACTAATGACAGAGAAATAATAGTTAGCATGTTAGCCGTTAGCCTAGATACAGCCGGGGCGCATTGTAGCGTCAGACCTGTTAAAACATAAGTGAACGGGCAACCTTCAAGTGCAAAGTTAATCCACTAAACAAGCTTTGTTTCCACAAAGACCGCCTCATATCGTTAGGATAAATGTCAGAGAACATATATAAAACGACATGTAAACGTGTTGTCTTACCTTACCGGTGTGCTGCCATGTTTGTTTACCATTTAGCTCTGCTTTCCAAAGCGCGGCCGAAATATATCTGGCGAGAACAAGCAGCGATCTCATACCATGCCTGAAATCTTGCGAGCTCTAGATAAAGCCCAGCTGGATACTACTCCAGGTGGAGGTGTCTCGTCCTCGGTCACATCCAGACCTTGAAAATAAGGCTGCAACCGGTCCCATTCCTTGCAACAGAGGCATTCCTCTTCTGTGGGCACTGGGGCACAGCATTCACAGGTACACCACCAATCTCCAGAGCTACGCAGCCTTGCAGCAGCCATTCCTCCTCTCTCGTCCTCTACCTGTTGCGCCTCTCTCTCTCTCTCTCTCTCTCTCCTCCTCCGTTCTTCAATTTCACGAAGCTCTTCGTCAGTGTATTCTGGCTCAAATAAATAAGGGCGGCCATCAAACTCTGCAAAATCAAATTCCTCCTCCACAAAGTCGAAGTCTGGCAAAAAGTCAGCCATTATTCTATAAATCTTTCATAAAATAAATGAATGAACTTTTCAGGCTACTGTCCGGTTCTGCCTTCCAGCTGTTGCTGCTTGTTCTCGCGAGATTTCAGGCACGGTATGAGATCACTGCTTGTTCTCGCGATATTTCGGCCACACTTTGGAAAGCAGAGTTAAATGGTAAACAAACATGGCAGCACACCGGTAGGACGATAGGAGACTGGTTGAAATAAACCGAAATTTCCCTTTAACAACGATCAACTGCCACCTGGACACCACACCTAGGGTATTAATAAACACTGACTACCATGTATAACCTCTTAATTACCATAAAAAATTAGTTCTATATTTAGTAATTATACTGGTGAATAACTTCTTTTAATTACCATTAACTACCAATAACCATTAACCTCTATTAACATCAAAACAACTGACTTAAGCATGTTATTAGTAACCACTGATCACTGATTATTATTGTGTATAAACCTGTAAATAACTTCTTTTAATTACCATTAACTACTAATAACATCCATTAACATCTATTAAGGTCGGGGATGTGCTCGTCAGTAACCATTGACCCTCTGATGGCAGAAAGCTGAACTGTCTGTGTGATGTGATGACTGAATGTCGCTGATTGTGGACTCTGTACAAACCAAACTCCATTAGAGAAATGAGTGATTATGAAGCCACAGCAGTGACAGTGTGACAGCATCAGGAACAATTAGAATTTAAATGAGGGGTTTTGTGATGGAGGTTTTGTATTGAGATCCAGCTGCAGCTGAGTGAAGAGGAGGTGAAGATGATGTGTGACGGACGGAGAGCAGAGAGTCCTTCTGACTGACTGTATAATGTGATGGGATGTCAGTCCCATGAAAAACCCATTACCTGCTGTGTGTGTGTGTGTGTGTGTGTGTGTGTGTGGGTGTGTGTGTGGGTCCAGGTGTAATATCCTTCCAGATGACTCGGTAGATGAGAAACGTTCAGGACAAGACGTCGCTGTCGAGCTGTGTCATGTGTGTGTGTGTGTGTGTGTGTGTGTGTGTGTGTTTGATTTTAGACCTACAACACTTTCCCAATCTGAGCCTGACAACAGCCATCAGTCACACACAGTGTGTGTGTGTGTGTGTGTGTGTGTGTGTGTGTGTGTTAAACTGGTCGTGACGGAGGTGAAACAGAGGAACCATGGCTCTATCACTCTGGTGTCTGTATGACAGAATGGAATCACAGCAGAAACCAGTGTCACCAGTTCAGTTAATGGATACACGTTCTCCTCCCAGCTCGTCACCTATCACTGCTTCCTCTGGACGCTCTCCTCCTCCTTCGTCTGTTCTTGATTCTCCAGCACCTCGTGTCAGTTTCTGCCTCGAACATGAATTGTGTCTTTTCAAAATAAACTTCAGTGTCCAGTTTCTGCTCGTTAGATGGACACAGGTTTATTCAAATTAAACTAACGATGTTGCTGAAACACCTCAATTTTAACATGTATTTCCTTGTATGACAAACACACATGGTTAGGTTTAGAAAACAAACATCATGGGGCGTCGGTGGCTTAGTGGTAGAGCAGGTGCCCCATGTACAAGGCTGTTGCCGCAGCGGCCCGGGTTCGACTCCAGCCTGTGGCCCTTTGCTGCATGTCACTCCCTCTCTCTCCCTCCTTTCACACTCATCTGTCCTATCGATTAAAGGCTTAAAAATGCCCAAAAAAAATATATTTAAAAAAGAAAGAAAACAAACATCATGGTTTGGCTCAACATTCGTACAGGAAGTGAACTAGAAATTGATGACACATGCTATGGCATGGGGGAGCCAGGACGACATCATCATCCCCACACTCCAATATTGGGTACCAAGCCCCAACAAGCAAGGGCGAATGACCTGAGATTGAGAATAATGGACAAGCTGGAAACCTGATTACCAAGGCTAAATGACAAAGTACAGTCTGAAAGTCTGCTAGATGATGTGAATGCAGTACTACTTATCCCCACTAAAACCAAAACTGTATACACACCACCAGAGCAACAGTGATCTTAGAGATGCTTGGATACAAGATGGACACCACGAGCCACAAAGAGTGCTACCCTCCATGGAGAAGGAGGCTGGAGGCCAAGATCAAGGCAACATGGAGGGAAGTTAGTCAACTCTCAGAGCTTCAGAAAGGTTTGTTTGTTTGATGTGTGTAATAGTTTTCTGCACTTTTTCATTGATGAGGTTGTGTCCACAAGAGCCCTCATTTCTCCACCCACCTTTGATCCCTCTGTCTCTGTTTCTTGCCCAGCTGTGTTCAACAGATTTGAACTTGTGACTCTGTCACTGTTAGAGGATGTGGTGGCCCATATTAAACCATCAGGTTCCCCTCGCGATGTGGTCCCTCCCCACTTCTTTAAAGAAGTTTTCTCTACTATAGGGCAGTCGGTTCTGACCATTTTAAATAGCAGCCTGTCCTCTGGTGTTGTCCCAGTAAGCTTCAAACATGCAGTAGTACAACCTTTGCTGAAGAAGCCTGGCTTAGATAGCACTGTTATAGCAAATTTCAGGCCCATCTCCAAGTTGCCTTTAATTTCTAAAATCCTGGAGAAAATTGTCTGTGCACAACTAAAAACTTTCCTTGATGATCACAATATTATGGAGGTTTTTCAGTCTGGTTTTAAAACTTTGCATACCACGGAAACTGCCCTTTGAAAAGTTTTTAATGACATTTTAATGGCAAATGATAGTGGCAACTATGTTGTTCTTGTCCTACTCGACTTGACAGCTGCCTTTGACACTGTGGACCACAACATTTTGTTAAAACGTCTGCAGCAGCTAGTGGGCATTGGTGGTAGCGCCCTGGACTGGTTCAGGTCCTACTTAGCCGACAGGACTATGTGTGTTGGTCTTGGTGCGTGTGAATCCTCCTCCGCTCCGCTTTTATATGGGGTCCCACAGGGTTCAATTTTAGGACCCCTGCTTTTCTCCCTGTATGTGCTTCCCCAAGGGTCTATCCTCAGAAAGCATGGTGTCGCTTTTCATTGCTATGCTGATGACAGCCAGATATACAGTAAAGGCCAAAAGTTTGGACACACCTTCTCATTCAATGCGTTTTCTTTATTTTCATGACTATTTACATTGTAGATTCTCACTGAAGGCATCAAAACTATGAATGAACACATGTGGAGTTATGTACTTAACAAAAAAAAGGTGAAATAACTGAAAACATGTTTTATATTCTAGTTTCTTCAAATTAGCCACCCTTTGCTCTGATTACTGCTTTGCACACTCTTGGCATTCTCTCCATGAGCTTCAAGAGGTAGTCACCTGAAATGGTTTTCCAACAGTCTTGAAGGAGTTCCCAGAGGTGTTTAGCACTTGTTGGCCCCTTTGCCTTCACTCTGCGGTCCAGCTCACCCCAAACCATCTCGATTGGGTTCAGGTCCGGTGACTGTGGAGGCCAGGTCATCTGCCGCAGCACTCCATCACTCTCCTTCTTGGTCAAATAGCCCTTACACAGCCTGGAGGTGTGTTTGGGGTCATTGTCCTGTTGAAAAATAAATGATGGTCCAACTAAACGCAAACCGGATGGGATGGCATGTCGCTGCAGGATGCTGTGGTAGCCATGCTGGTTCAGTGTGCCTTCAATTTTGAATAAATCCCCAACAGTGTCACCAGCAAAACACCCCCACACCATCACACCTCCTCCTCCATGCTTCACAGTGGGAACCAGGTATGTGGAATCCATCCGTTCACCTTTTCTGCGTCTCACAAAGACACGACGGTTGGAACCAAAGATCTCAAATTTGGACTCATCAGACCAAAGCACAGATTTCCACTGGTCTAATGTCCATTCCTTGTGTTTCTTGGCCCAAACAAATCTCTTCTGCTTGTTGCCTCTCCTTAGCAGTGGTTTCCTAGCAGCTATTTGACCATGAAGGCCTGATTGGCGCAGTCTCCTCTTAACAGTTGTTCTAGAGATGGGTCTGCTGCTAGAACTCTGTGTGGCATTCATCTGGTCTCTGATCTGAGCTGCTGTTAACTTGCCATTTCTGAGGCTGGTGACTCGGATGAACTTATCCTCAGAAGCAGAGGTGACTCTTGGTCTTCCTTTCCTGGGTCGGTCCTCATGTGTGCCAGTTTCGTTGTAGCGCTTGATGGTTTTTGCAACTCCACTTGGGGACACATTTAAAGTTTTTGCAATTTTCCGGACTGACTGACCTTCATTTCTTAAAGTAATGATGGCCACTGGTTTTTCTTTAGTTAGCTGATTGGTTCTTGCCATAATATGAATTTTAACAGTTGTCCAATAGGGCTGTCGGCTGTGTATTAACCTGACTTCTGCACAACACAACTGATGGTCCCAACCCCATTGATAAAGCAAGAAATTCCACTAATTAACCCTGATAAGGCACACCTGTGAAGTGAAAACCATTTCAGGTGACTACCTCTTGAAGCTCATGGAGAGAATGCCAAGAGTGTGCAAAGCAGTAATCAGAGCAAAGGGTGGCTATTTTGAAGAAACTAGAATATAAAACATGTTTTCAGTTATTTCACCTTTTTTTGTTAAGTACATAACTCCACATGTGTTCATTCATAGTTTTGATGCCTTCAGTGAGAATCTACAATGTAAATAGTCATGAAAATAAAGAAAACGCATTGAATGAGAAGGTGTGTCCAAACTTTTGGCCTGTACTGTATGTCCCCCTGAGTAAAAGCTATGCCTTTTCCCTCAAATCCCTGCTGTCATGTCTTGAAGATATCAAAGCCTGGATGGCCATAAACTTTTTAAATTTTAATGAAAAAAAAAAAAAAACAGAGGTGATGGTGTTTGGCCCCAGCGGCTCCTGTGTTTCCTCCCCTGCTGATCTGGGTCCCTTGGCAGTTTATGCAAAGTCTACTGTTACTAACTTGGGTTTTAAGATGGACAGTGATTTTAAATTGGACCACCAAATTAGTGCAGTTGTAAAGTCTAGTTTTTTTCACTTCAGGCAGCTTGCGAAGGTGAAGCCTTTCCTGGCACATCAGCACTTTGAAGCAGTAATCCATGCCTTCATTACATCTCGGCTGGATTGCTGCAATGCACTTTACTTTGGAGTTAGCCAGTCCTCCCTTGCACGTCTCCAGTTAGTCCAAAACGCTGCTGCTCGTCTGCTAACTGGAATACGAATGAGAGAGCACATTACACCCATCCTAGCCTCCCTCCACTGGCTGCCTGTGCACTTTAGAGTTCATTTTAAGACCCTTTTATTTGTTTTTAAATCTTTAAATGGTCTCGCCCCGCCCTACCTCTCTGAGCTTTTTCACCCCTACGCCCCTGCCCGGTGCCTCAGGTCAGCTGATCAGCTGCTCCTTGAGGTACCGAGGTCCAAGCGAACGCTTAGAGGAGACCGTGCATTCTCCTTTGCTGCTCCAAAAATGTGGAACAATCTACCTCTGCACAGCAGACAGGCCTCCTCACTGTCTGTTTTTAAAACCCACCTTAAAACCCACTTTTACTCACTGGCTTTTAACCCAGCACGAGACCTTGCTCTGTTTTTATTTGTTTGTTGCTGTTTTTATTGTTTTTTTTTGTTTTAACTGCTTTTTATTATCTCACTGTTTTGTTGTTTTATGACCTCCTGTGTACAGCACTTTATTTCAGCTGTGGTTGTTTTAAAGCGCTTTATAAATAAAGTTGAGTTGAGAGTTGAGTTGAGTTTGGGGAAGAGAGGGATGCCTGGAAAGTACAACAAACTGTCTGTACCTGAGGCACTGGAGACTGCCAGGCAAAGGCTCACAGCTCTGGTTACCGTCCTGAAGAGATATACAAGAGAAGAAGAAGCCAGAGGGGGAAAAAAAAGGATGTTCTCTACCGAACCATCCAAAGTGTACTCTCAGGTAACAACACGAGAACAGATCCTCCCAGGGCTGAAACTGAACAATACTAGAGGAGCACATGGGAGAAGGAGGCATCACAACACCGATGCTAAGTGGCTAGTGGATCTAAGAGCAGACTACAGCAGTCTCCCAGAACAAGAGCCAGTTACCATGACAACGGCTGTCATCCAAAAAAGAGTATCAGGTATGAAGAGCTGGACAGCACCAGGCCCTGACATGAACCACACCTACTGGCTAAAAACACTAACTGCACTCCATGAACGCCTGGCAGCACAAATGAACCAGCTGCTGATGGATGGGACCCATCCAGAGTGGATGACCCGAGGACAGACAGTCAATGAAGGATCCAGAGGAGATGACCCAGGGACAGACAGTCCTGATCATGAAGGATCCAGAGGGGATGACCAAGGGACGGACAGTCCTGATCATGAAGGATCCAGAGGGGATGACCAAGGGACGGACAGTCCTGATCCTGAAGGATCCAGAGGGGATGACCAAGGGACAGACAGTCCTGATCATAAAGGATCCAGAGGGGATGACCCAGGGATGGACAGTCTTGATCATAAAGGATCCAGAGGGGATGACCCAGGGATGGACAGTCCTGATCATGAAATGATCCAGAGGGCATGACCCAGGGATGGACAGTCTTGATCATGAAGGATCCAGAGGGGATGACCCAGGGATGGACAGTCCTGATCATAAAGGATCCTGAGGGGATGACGCAGGGACAGACAGTCCTGATCATGAAGGATCCAGAGGGGATGACCCAGGGACAGACAGTCCTGATCATGAAGGATCCAGAGGGGATGACCCAGGGACGGACAGTCCTGATCATGAAAGATCCAGAATGGATGACCCAGGGACAGACAGTCCTGATCATGAAGGATCCAGAGGGGATGACCCAGGGATGGACAGTCCTGATCATGAAGGATCCAGAGTGGATGACCAAGGGACGGACAGTCCTGATCATGAAGGATCCAGAGGGTATGACCCAGGGACAGACAGTCCTGATCATGAAGGATCCAGAGGGTATGACCCAGGGACAGACAGTCCTGATCATGAAGGATCCAGAGGGTATCACCCAAGGACAGACAGTCTTGATCATGAAGGATCCAGAGGGGATGACCCAGGGATGGACAGTCCTGATCATGAAATGATCCAGAGGGCATGACCCAGGGATGGACAGTCCTGATCATAAAGGATCCAGAGGGGATGACCCAGGGACAGACAGTCCTGATCATGAAATGATCCAGAGGGTATGACCAAGGGACAGACAGTCCTGATCATGAAGGATCCAGAGCGGATGACCCAGGGATGGACAGTCCTGATCATGAAATGATCCAGAGGGTATGACCCAGGGACAGACAGTCCTGATCATGAAGGATCCAGAGGGTATCACCCAGGGACAGACAGTCCTGATCATGAAGGATCCAGAATGGATGGCCCAGGGACAGACAGTCCTGATCATAAAGGATCCAGAGGGGATGACCCAGGGACGGGCAGTCCTGATCATGAAGGATCCAGAGTGGATGACCAAGGGACGGACAGTCCTGATCATGAAGGATCCAGAGGGTATCACCCAAGGACAGACAGTCTTGAGCATGAAGGATCCAGAGGGGATGACCCAGGGATGGACAGTCCTGATCATGAAATGATCCAGAGGGCATGACCCAGGGATGGACAGTCCTGATCATGAAGGATCCAGAGGGGATGACCCAGGGACAGACAGTCCTGATCATGAAATGATCCAGAGGGTATGACCAAGGGACAGACAGTCCTGATCATGAAGGATCCAGAGCGGATGACCCAGGGACCGACAGTCTTGATCATGAAATGACCCAGAGGGTATGACCCAGGGACAGACAGTCCTGATCATGAAGGATCCAGAGGGTATCACCCAGGGACAGACAGTCCTGATCATGAAGGATCCAGAATGGATGGCCCAGGGACAGACAGTCCTGATCATGAAGGATCCAGAGGGGATGACCCAGGGACGGACAGTCCTGATCATGAAGGATCCAGAATGGATGGCCCAGGGACAGACAGTCCTGATCATGAAGGATCCAGAGGGAATGACCCAGGGATGGACAGTCCTGATCATGAAGGATCCAGAGTGGATGACCCAGGGACGGACAGTCCTGATCATGAAGGATCCAGAGTGGCTGACCCAGGGACGGACAGTCCTGATCATGAAGGATCCCCAGAAGGGCGCGGTCCATTCTAAGTACCGGCCAATAATCTGTCTCTCCTCAACATGGAAGCCCCTGTCAGGCATCATATCAGCTAAGATGAATAGGCACATGGGCCAATACATGAGCCGTGAAAGGAATTGGTAGCAACACCAGAGGAGCCAAGTACCAGCTACTGATCGATAGAGCAGTCACCAAAGACTGCAAGACCGGGCAGACAAACCTGTATACCCCCTGGATCGACTACAAGAAAGCCTATGACTCACTGCCACACACATGGATACTAGATTGTTTGGAAAAATATACAGGACACAAGAGCCTTCATCAAGAACTCACTGGGTCTGTGGAAAATTACTCTGGAGGCCAACTCAAAGACAACTGTACCCATCAGCCTTGCCCCCACCTGTCTCCTATGTCCCTCAATTTTAATGCACCACATCACATTCACGGTGTAGGGTTAATGTTTCTCCGTCAGGGATCGGAGAATCATAGTAAGAGGGGGGGTGGTGGGTTTACACACACTGTAGATACACATGGCGTGGCTCGTGGGGCCCGGCCCTCCTGGGCTGAGGGTTGGAGCCAGGGAGCCCATTTACATCATGGCGGTGTGGCTGGGTTCCCGGTGTCTGGGGGGTCCCGTGGCCCTGTGGCGGGTGGGCCGGGTGGTGCCCTGGGGGCTCTGTGGGTTCCTGCCGGGGTTCTGCCTCCTGACTGGCTGTGGTTTATGGGCCCTCTGCTAGGGGGTCCCGATGGGGGATTGACTGCTCGTGGGGGGCCGCTCTCTCCTGTGTGTTGGTGGGGGCCCGTCCTGGGGGTTTCGGGCGGGTGGCCCTTCGCGGTCCCCTGGTTCCCGATGCGCCGGGGACATATGCCTTGCAGCATCACCGCCTCCTTGCCTCCCTCGTCCGCCCGGGCCTGGGTGGGCTCTCACTACCGTCCTGTCCAGCGTCTGCTGGTGGCCGGCGCCTGGTGTGGGCCCGTCCAGTGCGGTGCTGGTTCTCTCCCCGGGGGCGGTGCCGGGCCCCCGCGCCTGGCTCCTTGAGTCGGTGGCGGTCCTTGGGCCTGCGTGGTGTCCTGCGGCCTCTGCGGCTCCCTGGTCTTGGGGTCTGGGCGCTCCTGCGGTCTTGGGGTGCCATACCGCCCCCCTTCCCCCGCAGGGCTGACCCTGGACCCTGGTGATGGTTTTCATAAACACATTGCGAGGGTTCAAATACACGCATGTATGTTCGATACTTCAGCTCCGTGATGCATCGCAAAGAACCGATGGGATCACTCCAAAGGGGCCCACTTGCTTCTCAAACCTACCACACCGCGCTGGCAACTCTTCTGTGCAATCGGGCTTTCCCCCTCCACCAAGACTCTCACATTTTTGGTGTTCAGTATAGACTTCTCTTTTGTTTTTGTTTTTCAGTACAGTATAGTAGACATGTATATGTTTATTTTTGATAATCTGCATGGAGCACAACCACCTCAAGGCCACAATACATCAGCTACACTGCCTGTTTCTCCCATTTTTTTTTTTTTTGTTTGTTTGTATGTTTGTTTGCTTGTTTGTTTACTCCTTCTTCTCCGCATGCACTGTCACTATATAACTCAGGACTTAAGCACCTGCCCCCTCCCCCTTGCTTGTTTCCTTACTTTCCCCCTGACACACTTTGGTGTATCACGGCCCTCTCTGACTCATATTAGGAAGTTTTTCCAATAAAGGCTGATAGGCTAGTCTCCAGGGAGGGTGGGTGACGGTCACAACCACGCATTATGGGTATAAAATACTTGACTGCAAGATTAACAGTGCATCAATCTTCACAAGAAGCTTACACCCTTTAGTGGCGCTAAGCTATGAAGACCAATGCAGACAAGTAGGAGAAAAAAAAACCAAACAAACAAACAAAAAAAAACAAAGACAACTGCACAAGTTATCATCAAGTGCGGCATATACCAAGGTGATGCACTGTCCCTGCTACTGTTCTGCATAGGCCTGAACCCTCTCAGCCAACTCATCACAAAGAGTGGGTACAGATACGGGTTCAACCATCAGTCACCTCTCCACTGATCCACCTCACTCGGATCTACAGCAACGACAACGGAATGTCATTCAGACCAGGTCTGTGTGGTTGGATGGTGTCCAAGAGAGGGAAGATGATCAGAACCAAGGGGGTTGAACTACCAGAGGTCAGTATTTCAGATGTTCAGGACTGCTACAAATACCTTGGGATCCCACAGGCACATGGGAACCACGAGGAGGCTGCAAGGAAGTCAGCCACCGCCAAATATCTCCACAGAATAAGAAACTGAAAAGTTGGCTGAACGGAGAGAACAAGGTCCGAGCCATCAACACATCGCCCTGCCAGTCTTCAGATATCCCGCTGGTATAATAAGCTGGTCAAAGGAGGAGACAGAGGCCACCGATATCAAGACAGAACCAGAGCGGCTAACTGGTTTCCAGTATGATATTAAATCTGCAGGACAAAACCAGGAGACAATTTTCTTCATTTTTTGTGTTTTCGTTTCGTCTCTTCAAGGTCAGACACACACACACACACACACACACACACACACACACACACATGCTGAGCCTCAGAGGCAGAGAGCTGCTGTTTTCAGTTTAAAGGCTATCAAAACACTGCTTTGAAGAGAGAATTTATCTGTGTGTGTGTGTGTGTGTGTGTGTGTGTGTGCATTGAATGTGTGTGTGTGTGTTTCTGTGTGTGTGTCACAGTAGGCCATAGAGAAGCTGTTTTTTGCTTCAGGGCTTCAGCCAGTCACGCTGAGTGGGTGGTGTGTGTGTGTTAATGTGTGTGTGTGTTAATGTGTGTGTGTGTGTACCAGTCAAACAGCTGTTCAGAGTGTTGGAAGCCTGCTGGTGACACACACCATCAGGTTGTATATATAGATATATATATATATATATATATATATATATATATACGTATACATATGTGTGTGCGTGTGTGTGTGTGTATAAACAGTCGGTGGAAAGTTTCCACCTTCAGGCTGGTAAATATTTAAATGTAATTTTCTGTCAGCTGTGAATGTGTGTGTGTGTGTGTGTGTGTGTGTGTGAGAGACACCTGTTTGGCGGTCTGTTGTCGATTCAGACGGTCGACATGTAAACAGATATTTTTAAATCATAATTTAGCCTCAGTTTCATTTTACAAAATGTCTACGTCCACATTAGACACAACCAGCCAGGAGGTGGCGATGCGATGACATCATCGCTCATTAGACACCAGAGAGGAACCATCCAGACTTTAAACGTCAGCATTATACAAGTGACACCAGCCGTGAGTTCTGAGAATATTTCTGTGCAGATAAATGCATCTGCGTCGGCTTCAGTTGCCACTCTTCAGTTCACTGCACCACCAACGTTCACCCTGCTGACCACTTCCTGTATGAATGTAGAGCCAAACCTAACCACATGCTTCTGTTGACACCCTGGCATTGGTTGCGGTTGGTTTCATGTTGTCTGCAGCAGCTGCAGGAGGACACCTCACCCGCAATGGCCACTGACAAAGCAGCGATATGTGACAACATGTTGGGATCGCCCCCCAGTGGCTGGCTGCACTACAGGTCAGACAGGTGTGTGGGCAGGACGTGGATACTGTTGAAACTTCTACCACGCAGGCTCTGAATAACGCCACCAGCAAAAGATGACGGCGGCCATATCTGGATGTTTTAGCTTCATTTTTGTACAGCGGGAGGAAGAGGAGACACGTCAGCCATCTTTAATTACAGTTTGTGATGCAGACCTAAACATGGCGCCCGCCCTCTGGTCTCAGTAAGACAGCGGCGCAGCTCTGAGATGCAATCCCCCTTTAGCATCGTTAGCATCGTTATCAATGTTTCCACATGTTAACTTGGGTGTCTGGGCTCAGCCTTAGAGATCCTGCTGCGCTGATGGAGACTGAGACCCTGACCTCAGAGATCAGTTGACTCACTGACTTCTAATCAGACTGGAGTCGCCCCGTGCTGGACAATAGAAAGAACGCAGGTTTAAGCCTTCGGAGGCTGCGTCCACATCTTTAAACAGTCTGTGACAAGACGACAAGACGTGGAGATGATGTCATTGTTTCCCAAACGCTCCATTTCACAGGTCGGATCAATGAGTTTATAAAGATCTGAACCTCAGAGGGTGTTTTCAAAAATCTGTCTCCGTTTGTGTGGAGGAGACGCCAAGAAAATCTAAAATCTGAAAATCTCAAAAATAACACGTACATCTGTGTGTGTGTGTGTGTGTGTGTGTGTGTGCAGCTCACGGAGGCGATGAAGCTACTTTACAAACAACAGTGTCCAGTTTGTTCGATCATGTGAAAACTCTGCCTCCTTCTCTTCTTCATCACTTCTTCATCACTCAGTGAAATGACCTCTCAGGAACACATCACTTCTTTTCAGGGACATCATGAGTCAAACACCAGAGTGTGTGTGTGTGTGTGTGTGTGTTTCAGTGTGTGTTTTCTGCTGACCTGGGAGCTGCTTGTCGCCAGCCGCCGGAGCGATGCGAATGTACGGCGTGGTGAGCTGGGTGACGATTATAGCAGCTATTCATCCAGGAAGGCATGCAGAGAGACAGACAGACAGACAGACAGATAGACAGACAGGCTGTAGCAGTGGTTTGTACTGAAGCAGAAATATTAGTAACATGCAGCATCTTCTTGCTCCCCTGACGGAAGTCTGAAACTAACCGATCAATCTGCCCATTATGTTGTCGGCGCAGTGAAACACGTGCTGCTGCGTCATGTCACAGAAAAATATTCACTTTATTATCACGTCCAACACAGAGAGACGTCAACTCTCACATTTAGTATTTGGTATTTTTGCTTATTGTGATGTCAATTCCAGGAGTATCTCTAAATACTTCATATTCCTGAAACCTGTGCAGCCTGAGCTAAAAGTATATGATACTCAATAAACTGTATTGAAATAAATAATAATACAATAATTTGACATTTGATTTATATGATTTAACAAAACGCACAAAATATTTTGATGCAAAAGATTTTTAAATGTAGAGATATCAAATAGTTATTTTCAAACTTTAGTTTTTATGATAGGATAATTTTTTATGAGCAGAGTGAAAAGGCGTCCATTTGCTCCTCTGGCACCATCGCGCATTTCTGCAACCACACGACATGTAACGCAGTGATGTCATCATGGGTGTGCAATGTGATGACACCGAAGGCAAGAGCCTGACGTAAATGTTCCAGCTGTTATCTTTTTATTTTACATCTATATATATACATACATACAGGATTACTATCCCCTGCAGCCATTACAGGAAAATTCCTAAGTAAATTCCAGCTTAATTCCAGCTAAATACGACGGTGAGGTGATGACGGGAAAGACGAGGAAGAAATGTTCTCCATATTACGATTCTTACTTTAGATCTTTTTAAACAGAATCATACAAACAAAGGTTTGTTTTGAAAGGGTTAATTTTGTCTCATTCAATTAATCGATTAATCAACTACTTGTTGCAGCCCTGCAGTGTTTACAGTCATAAAGATGTTTTGTATGATTACAGCTGTTAAACTGATCCTTCATCTATTTATTAAGTCTTTAAATAAAATAAAAACGCTGAACGTGAAACGCTGCAATGGTTTTCTCTGTGTGTTCATTTGAGTCAGAACAGTGACCTTTAAGCCTGCGTACGTGAACTGTGATGACGTGTTCAAACTGTACGAATATTTTTATTTTGAGGTTTGAAATGTTCCTGTCAGGAGAGCGGAGCGCCGTTCAGATTCAGAAACAGACCTGAAAGAGAAGCTCGTTAATCAGCTGATCAATCAATCAATCAATCAATCATCAGACATTAGTAATCAAACAGGCAGAGAGGACAGCAGTTCAGAGAGAGGAGGAGGAGTTCATCAGCATCAGTCCACCAATCAGCAGCAGACGACAGTGAGTTCACTGTCCAGTTCATAACAACGTCTGTATGAAGGCGTAGTTATCGTCACCATGAGAACAGAGGGTGATGTCTGCACTGTCGATCACACAGTGTCCTGTCCTGAGACACTGTGGGGACGTCCACTCATTTCATCCTGCATCTTCTAACATGTTTGGATCTCTGATACCACAGAAGAAGAATGTTTGTAATAAATGTCCATCGACTAACCTTCACTAAAAACACCTGACTTAAAGTATTAGACGAATTTTTATATACGAGTAGATATGTTAATATATTTATTCATTCATTTCCTGGAACTGCTTATTCTTATTCTTATTCTTATTCTTAAGGGTCACTGAAGTGTGGAGCCTATCCCAGCTGACACTGGGCGAGAGGCAGGGTTCACCCTGGACAGGTCACCAGACTATCACAGCACTGACACATAGAGACAGACAACCATTCACACTCACATTCACACCTACGGACAATTTAGAGTCACCAATTAACCTGCATGTCTTTGGACTGTGGGAGGAAACTGGAGCACCTGGAGGAAACCCACGCTGACACAGGGAGAACATGTCAGAGGACCTGGAGGAAACCCACGCTGACATGGGGAGAACATGTCAGAGCACCTGGAGGAAACCCACGCTGACATGGGGAGAACATGTCAGAGCACCTGGAGGAAACCCACGCTGACACGGGGAGAACATGTCAGAGCACCTGGAGGAAACCCACACTGACACAGGGAGAACATGTCAGAGCACCTGGAGGAAACCCACACTAACACGGGGAGAACATGTCAGAGCACCTGGAGGAAACCCACACTGACACAGGGAGAACATGATTGGAGCACCTGGAGGAAACCCACGCTGACACAGGGAGAACATGATTGGAGCACCTAGAGGAAACCCACGCTGACACAGGGAGAACATGATTGGAGCACCTGGAGGAAACCCACGCTGACACGGGGAGAACATGTCGGAGCACCTGGAGGAAACCCACGCTGACACGGGGAAAACATGTCAGAGCACCTGGAGGAAACCCATGCTGACACGGGGAGAACATGTCAGAGCACCTGGAGGAAACCCACGCTGACACGGGGAGAACATGTCGGAGCACCTGGAGGAAACCCACGCTGACACGGGGAGAACATGATTGGAGCACCTGGAGGAAACCCACGCTGACACGGGGAGAACATGTCAGAGCACCTGGAGAAAACCCACGCTGACAGAGGGAGAACATGTTGGAGCACCTGGAGGAAACCCACACTGACACAGGGAGAACATGTCGGAGCACCTGGAGAAAACCCACGCTGACACAGGGAGAACATGTTGGAGCACCTGGAGGAAACCCACACTGACACAGGGAGAACATGTCGGAGCACCTGGAGAAAACCCACGCTGACATGGGGAGAACATGTTGGAGCACCTGGAGGAAACCCACGCTGACACAAGGAGAACATATCAGAGCACCTGGAGAAAACCCACGCTGACACAGGGAGAACTTGTCTGAGCATCTGAAGGAAACCGAAACCCACGCTGACACAGGGAGAACATGTCGGAGCACCTGGAGGAAACCCACGCTGACACAGGGAGAACATGTCGGAGCACCTGGAGAAAACCGAAACCCACGCTGACACAGGGAGAACATGTCGGAGCACCTGGAGGAAACCCACGCTGACACAGGGAGAACATGTCGGAGCACCTGGAGGAAACCCACACTGACACAGGGAGAACATGTCGGAGTACCTGGAAGAAACCCACGCTGACATTGGAAGAACATGTCAGAGCACCTGGAGGAAACCCACGCTGACACGGGGAGAACATGTCAGAGCACCTGGAGGAAACCCACACTGACACGGGGAGAACTTGTCTGAGCAGCTGGAGGAAACCCACACTGACACAGGGAGAACATGTCTGAGCAGCTGAAGGAAACCCACGCTGACACAGGGAGAACTTGTCTGAGCAGCTGAAGGAAACCCACGCTGACACAGGGAGAACATGTCGGAGCACCTGGAGGAAACCCACGCTGACACAGGGAGAACATGTCAGAACACCTGGAGGAAACCCACGCTGACACAGGGAGAACATGTCAGAGCACCTGGAGGAAACGCACACTGATACGGGGAGAACATGTCAGAGCACCTGGAGGAAACCCACGCTGACACGGGGAGAACTTGTCTGAGCACCTGGAGGAAACGCACACTGATATGGGGAGAACATGTCAGAGCACCTGAAGGAAACAGAAACCCACACTGATACGGGGAGAACATGTCGGAGCACCTGAAGGAAACTGAAACCACTGATACGGGGAGAACATGTCCGAGCACCTGAAGGAAACCGAAACCCACGCTGACACAGGGAGAACATGTCCGAGCACCTGAAGGAAACCGAAACCCACGCTGACACAGGGAGAACATGTCGGAGCACCTGGAGGAAACCCACGCTGACACAGGGAGAACACTAACACTAACTAAGTAATTAACTCTGCACCTTCCCCTGGAACCGGCTCTGTTCCAGTTCCCGCACCTAATTTTGAACTGTTGATACTCCTTTTCCACCAAACCAGCTCTGGTTCTTGACCCGGTTCCATTCAAGACTGTTGGAACCTTGGTTCTATCTAGAGAACTGGCCCATGTTTCCACCAGCTTTAATCAGAATGTGTCGTCAGCGGAGGGCGCTGCACCAACAGAAGTTAACATTCGTAGCAATATGGCGGTCGCATGCTTGATCACAACTATTCAGGTTAAAGATGGTGGAAACGTGGGCCGGCAACAGTCCTGAACGGAACCGGTTCAAGAACCAGAGCTCATTTGGTAGAAAAGGTCTCGGTACACACTGAGTGATTCTGGTCTGTCCCAGATTGAAGACGACCAGCGGTAAAAAAAGGTGGCGATATCTTTGGTCGTGGATCTAACACGGTGGTCCTACGTCACACAGTCAGAGACGTTCAAAGATGGTCGTTGTCACGGTCTGTGATCAAAGACAGTCTGGGATCAAACTCTGACAGTGTGATGCTGTCACCACCTACGACTACTGACCAACCAACAGAAATGCAGCATGAAATGAGCCAATCAAACAGACAGATAGCAGCTAAATCTAAAGCGCTAAAAGAAATGTGAGGAAAACCTTGTGAAGCCTTGTGATGTGTCCTCCAGCTCTGACCATGATCACCTAAAGAAGGACGAAGCGTGGAAGGAAATACAGGCAGAGCTACAGCTGTAACACACACACACACACACACACACACACGATGTGGTATATTGTGACCACTATACTTTAGATTATTGTAGGACATTTTCATCATACAGTTCTGACATTAAATTAATATTTTTTTCAGACATTTTATTAACTTATTTTCAGATATTTCATAACTTTTTTTTGTTATTTTATTACTATATTTTTCTGTTTTTAAACTTTTTTTTTTCCAGGCAATTTATTAATATTTTTCAGACATTTTTTATATCTTTGGGACATTTTAGAAACATCTTTTGGCCATTTTTTAAAAATATGTTTCACTTCAATTTTATTGACTTTTTCCCCAACATTATGATATTTTCATTTCATCAACATTTTTTCAGACATTTGATTATAATTTTTTTCAGACATCAAAAAGTTATTTTTGGCATTTCAATGACATTTTTTCCCCTGAGATTTTAATAACATATTTTGCACACATTACCAACATTTTCCACCCACTTTACACATATTTTTTGGACATTTTATATTTTTTTCAAATGATAATAATAATTGTATCAATATTATTAATGTTCCCCTCTATGTTGTGCTTCACAGTTGAAGTAATAACCCTGTGGCATCACTCAGTGTATGAAGCTGTTCCATCGTAGCCTGTGATTCAGTCGGCGCCGTCATCGTACAGTCTGCTGACATCACATCTGGTGTCGTACCAGAGTTTATCAGATCCATGTGGCACAGCTGCACTAAACTTATCAGACTGATCAGATGTCACAGTTTATTGAAGGATTAACAGAAGAGCCTCCGCCGGCTGACAGGTTCCAACCCAGAACCCCCTGCCTGCCAGGTGACAGTGCTAACCTGGTTTTTTTGTTTGTTGTTCTAAGACTCCTCAAAAACTAAAGTGAAAAGATTTCTGTTAAAAGAGCACAAGAGAATTATCTGTCCTATTCTGTGGGTCCGTCTAACAGCATAGGTGATGTCTTCTAACAGCACAGGTAATGTTGTCTAACGCCACAGGTGTCAGTGTGCAGACAGAGACCAGTGTTTGCAGCTCTCTTAGAGGTGTGGTATCAAATTAGAAACTCAGAATGTAAGTGTTAATAAGACAGTGTTAGTGTTAGAGCATTCAGATACCTGTGTGTGTGTGTGTGTGTGTGTGCGCGTGAGTGTGTGTGTATGTATTTCAGAATAAAATCCGAATCACTGCTTCCTTTGTGTGAAACTGTTCAGTTAACATTCAGCAGACGTTCAGCTCTCCTTTACATTCACATCAGCTCTGCTCACTGTTAGCGCTGCAAGGCACCATGGGTACTCTGAAACAGAGGAGGAGGAGGAGAAGTACACCCCCCCCCCACCCCCGGGAGATGTGGTTGGCTGCTGCAGCATGACTGACAGGTGTCGAGGGACCAGCGGAGCCAATCAGCATCTGGTGTCGTTAGCCACCAGAACTCTGCTCCAATAAAAGCTGATTAAAGTCACAACAGTCAATTACTGAGTGTGTGTGTATGTGTGTGTGTGTGTGTGTGTGTGTGAGATAAGCCTGGATGTTCATCAGGGGAGATAAACTGTGTTTTTAGCTTGTTTAGCTGCGCTGCTCAACAGCTCTCTGGACACCCATACAGTCACAGTCATTAGCCTTGTGTTAGCCTGGCATTAGCGTAGCATAGAGTCCAGCGTGTGCTTTATTTGTTTGGTGGGTCCGTCTGTCTGCAGAGGACATCAGGACATACGGATAGAGTGAAGGACAGATGTCAGGGATGAGCAGCCATCTGTGAGCCATTATACTTCTGGATGGGACCAGTGTGCTAACCGTTAGCCTAGCATTCCAATGGCTAACTGCCATGTGTGTCTCATTACACAGAATGGACTGGCCTCTGCCTGGCTAACTAGAGGCTAATTTAGCATTTCAATCCAGTCCAGCAGTCAGCAGAGTTCAACAGAAACTGGGTCTGAGCAGCTAGTGATGCTAAACGCTAACAGTGCAAAACCAAACGTACCCTCCGCTTTTCAAAATAAAATATCACAGAGCATATTTGAAAATGAAACGGTGCCCAACCCGTCAAAATAAAATGATATTGAACCTCAGCACCTGTCAAAATAAAACATATGTTTCAAAATAAAATTTCCTGTGAAAGTAAAATGTACTAAAACCTTTCAAATTGAAATGGACTAAAAAATGGAGTAATAAGAAACATCTTCCAAAATAAAATCTGATGAATAAAAGCAAAACAATTGATTTAAAATTTAAAGTCTTCAAATGCTGGAAAAAATTATCCTAAAGGTTTAAATAATCGCTGCAGGTGAACAGGGAAACTTCACCAGAGGTTTACTCACATTGAGACTATTATTATTAATTATTTTGTATTACAATGTTTTGAAATTTTATGTTTAAATAATTCAGTGGGCCGTTATTTAGTTAAATATGAACGTTTTGAATAAAGTCTGAACCAAAATAAACCTGAGTGTCCATTTTGGATGTTTTCTTCTCATGAGTCTGAAAAGAGACGAGTTGTTGAAGCAAAATCTAAAAATTAAACAGTGCATGAAAAACTAAGTTCTGACCTGAGGTGTCATATATCAAAATAAAAAAAGGATCATCAGACACAGCGGACCGCAGAATTTAAATATATAACTTTAAATGTTACTGTTAAAGATGTTGTTAGCATGACATCACAACTTTCAAAGCAAAATGGAACAGAGCACCGATCCTGCCTCTTTAAACCTTTCAAAATAAAATGCACACCACATGTCCTTACCTTTAGTCGCCACCCGCACACAGTCGATCTTTGTTTCCTGTTGGAGAGAGAGGCAAATTAGTTTCCTGTCAACACAAATGCCGACATATTAGCTGTCAAGTCTGGCAACTTCCTCCAGAAATACACACACACACACACACACACACACACACACACACTCACACTCACAGACGCAGGGTGTAAACAGAGCGGACAGAAGGCGAATGGCTGTGGATCAGTGCTTGTGCTGGCATTTAACAACCAACACACACACACACACACACACACACACAGGTTGTGGTGAGAGGAGAGAACATCTTGTGTCTTTCTGGTTTTAACAAACAGACGACAAATTAACCACAAGAGCTCATGAATATTCACACTCACTCACTCACACACACACACCTACATACATACACATTCACCACACACACACACACACACACACACACCTTCCTGTACCTCTGTCTTTTTGGGGACCCTGGCTGACATACTGTACTCCTGAGCCCCGTACCCAAACCTTAACCATCACAGCTAAAAGCCTCACCCTGAACCCAGGTGTGTTTTAACTCTGCTTAGTTTTATAAACTTAAACGTTATTAATTTTCTCTCCTGAGTTTACCCAGCTGGTTAAACCTCTGATTAAACCTGAACTATAAAGATGAGTCTGAAGCAGGATTTTTATTTCTGCATCAATCAATACCTTAACCTACGCTGTATCCTGACGTGCACCTCCCCAGAAATGTAACCACATGTCACAGTAACGCAGACCTCCTGTCAAGCCCCTTTTACACTGCCAGATTTTCCGTGAATGTTGGGCCGTTTTGCGAGTTGATCCGAGGCGCCCAATTTTCCACCTCGTAGGTTAGACATATCGGTGGAACCTTTTTGATGACGCCGCACGTGCGAGCCACTGGTGGTGGATAAACAGGAAACAGCTGATAGCAGGAGTTAGTGAGCAGCTAGTAGCAAGAGGGAAACACAAACCTGACAGACACTGTAAAGATGAGCAACTGGGGAGACAAGGAATTGTGCGCCCTCCTTGTCCTCGCAAACGAAGAGGCCATTAACCGTCAGATGACGGGGACGGTGAAGAACGGGCCGACTTACGAGAGAATCGCCGAAGGACTGACCAGCCGCGGCTTCCCTCCCACGTCACTGTTTACGTCACACACTGAGCTACATGTTTTGTTACTTGCTCACGCCCCCCATTGCCCCGAAAAAGGCACATTCTGTATAAACAAAAGTAGGTAGGCGGCATTTTGCTGCACTCCCCGATTTTGTTTTTACACTGCCAATGCTGAAAAAACACTGATTGGACTTTCCTGCAAATTTGCACAACTCCTGTTTAAAAAGGGCTGCTGTCTCTGTAAGCTGAAACCATTTCCCTCAGTGGAAACAAAGCTTTGATTTACTTTAATTTCACAGATAAGACACAATAAATTGTGAAGACAATAAAGAGTGACACAAACACACCAATGCACAAGTATAAATGCTAACAATGGCATAGGCAGCTTGTGTAGGCTCTGCATAGAGCTGATGCACAGTTATGAATCCATCTTTCACCCTCAAAATAGCCTCTGAAGAAGTGAGGGCCGGCCAAAAAGTCCATACTTTACAAAATGTCCTCACTCTGTTAGTTAAAAAGGTGTGCCGGTCCCCACTATGTAGCAAGTATGAGCACTCACATACACACACGCACACACATGCAGCGGTGTGTCTCTGCGGTGTGGCGACAGTAAAAAGCACTACGATCACTGCATTATTCAACACACACACACCAATTAAACCTCCCAGCGTCAATAATTAACACACAACACAATCTGATCTGCGTGTGTCTATGTGTGTGTGTGTGTGTGTGTGTGTGTGTGTATACCAGTGAACAATTATCTTTTCTCACACACACACACACACACACACACACACATAGACACACACGCAGATCCCCAGTGCAGCCCATTAGTGTCACTGGTCAGGCTGCTGGAACTGTCTGGTCTCCCATTAAACTGTGAGTGTGACCTCTGTCTCCGTTTCACTTCTCTGAGTTTTTTGACATAAAGAACAAAAAGAAACCACAGTGAGGAGAGCTGAGAGCAAAGTGTCGGACAGAAGAGAATAATGTTTAACCTTTGTTAGAACACTGTGTGCTGTCACACATCCAGCTCTGCTGCACACTCTGATTGGACGTCCTGACAGCCGCCACTCCGCTCAAGATCCAGCTCCTGTTTCACGCTCGCCACTTTTACGTTCACACTGATATTTTTATATTTCATATATTATTCGGACATTTTTCTTCAATTTGACAGTTTTTGTTTGGCAGCGACGGCAGCCTGTTAATTCATTAATTATTAAAAAAACTGATCAGTATCAAGAAATGACAAGAAAAGCTTTTTCTTACAAGATGAAAATGTCTTGTAAAAATGTCTTTATAACAAGAAACTGATGAATTAATTTATCTTTTATTTTTCTGGCGTAGCATTAATGTGGAGGCAACTTTGGCTCAGACTTCACAGTGTCTGCCGATTAAGCCGGATGCAGACGACACTTTGGTCCACACCAGTCATCCCTGGTCGTTTGTCACGATGTGTGTGATGTCATCAGGTTATTCTTGTCCTATTATTATAACGATTATTTCAGACACTGTGTCTATTCATGTTCCAGCTGAGCTGTTACTGTAGTTACGTTAAAAGTGTCATCATGTTCATTTTTACTCTGTGTGCTAACGCCCCTACAGGAAATATCTAAAAGGCTGGGCTGTTGCCATCAATCAATCAATCAATCAATCAATTTTATTTATAAAGCCCAATATCACAAATCACAATTTGCCTCACAGGGCTTTACAGCATACGACATCCCTCTGTCCTTATGACCCTCACAGCTGATCAGGAAAAACTCCCCAAAAAACCCTTTAACGGGGAAAAACATGGTAGAAACCTCAGGAAGAGCAACTGAGGAGGGATCCCTCTTCCAGGATGGAAGTCCTAAAGTTTCCATAGCAGCAGATCACTCTGTGTTTCTATTGGTCAAAGTGACGGCTGTGACGGAGAAAATCAAACATACTAGACTTTCTGTCCGGATGTTGTGAGGCATCTCAGACGTGGCGTCGGTTGTCGTCTACTATGACACACTACATGAGATGAAGCGATGGATTATGACGTACAACACTTGTTCACGATCCATGCCGACACCGTGCGTCACTGCGTCAGGCTGTAACCAGGCTGATATCTTGGAGCCTGACATAAAATACAACAGTAAAAAACAACAAACATGCCCATCGACATGTTTTGAAGGTCTGTGATCGTAATAATTCAGGAGAAATCTGTAAAGTAACTTTTATTTCTCTGAAAAACCTTTAATGTAAATTTCTGTAAATGTTTGTGAATCAGGATTTTTTCTCTTTAATTTTATGGATTTTGTTTGGCAGTCATGTGACTGATTGGTTTTCAGCCGTTACTGAGAATCAGGACAAATCTACCAAAAACAGAACAAACAAAATAATATTAAAATTATAATGCAAAAGATTTTTAAATGTAGGAACACGAAGAAAACATCTGAGAACACTCCGTCAGTTATCCGTTAGTAGAGGAACAATCATCTTTATGAGCCAGATGAAAATGTGTTGTGATGGACTCATTGTTCATTCCTCTGATGTCACTGCGTGTTTTAGCACCACATGTAATGTAGCGCAGTGACATCATGACGAATGAATGTCCTAGATATTACATATTTTATTTTAGATCGATAAATGTATCCAGGAATATGTAAACAACCGTTACAGCCAAATGCTGCTGCACAGCGTATGTCAATGTGATGGCGTGATGTCAGAAGTCTTCACTTCCTGCTGTAAAAGAATCAACATTCTAGCCTGGTTCCAGACCATAGACCCCGCCCACTCAACTGAGTAGGCTTGCATCTCTGGTCTGGCATACTGCAATGAATTTGCAATTTATCTCGTCCAAACGATGGACGGACCAATGAACGCCGGGGGTGGGGGCGGGTCTAGCGATTAGCCAATCAGTGCCATGCTGATGTCAAGCTGTATGCCGGTGGGTAACTGGTGAGTATAGCAACAATGGCGACCGCTACAGATCCTACAGACCACATTAACGATGCTATCGAGGTATTTTGCCACTACTCGCGTTAATGGAGGACCAAATTAAGGAAGCTGATAAACTGGATTTAACGGCGATGCAGCTGGGCGTGCACGACGACGGAGACATTTTAAACGGGCAATGCTCGCTTGTTGTCGGCACCCCTGAGGCATGGATACTAATGACGTCAGATTCTGAGTGAGTCGTTGATCTCTACTGATTGGTTAGGGAAAAATCAAATTCCCTCCCCCTTGTTAATCACCTTCAATGGAGGCAGTGTCAGACTGAAGGTTCTGGGAGCTTCAGTCTGACACTCAGACTATCAACGTTCTATCATGGTTCTTATTTTAGATCAATGTAAATAGGATCATAATAAAACAGATCTCCAGCTATCGTCTGCAGGACATCCTAATAACAGCCTCCAAATCTAAAACTAACAGAACGTTCTGACGACTCTGGGGCAAAAACGTAGAAGTGTTCCACTGTTCCCTATTTTATATCAAACGTCATGTTAGTGAACGTTAATCCGAGTCCGCGCATCTGCGTGTGATCTGGAATATTAGTGGAAAATTCATTTACATAAACTGTGTCAGCAGCTCAGCAGGAACAGAACTTCACGATCTCATCACGTTCTCTTCATGTTCTCATCACGTTCTCTTCATGTTCTCATGTCAGTGTACAGTTGTGTTAGTGTACAGGTGTGTCAGTGTACAGGTGTGTCTGTGTACAGGTGTGTTAGTGTACAGGTGTGTCTGTGTACAGGTGTGTTAGTGTACAGGTGTGTCTGTGTACAGGTGTGTCAGTGTACAGGTGTGTCAGTGTACTGGTGGACTGACCCCGTTAGCAGTGCTGACAGCCTGGTAGTAGATCCCATAACTCTTGTGAGGCAGCAGAGGAGCGTTCCAGTAACCGCTGTAGGTCCTGTTATCACCTGCATGTATACACAGGTAAAACAGGTGTGTGTGTTTTTTTTTTCTTTTCATTTTGAAACAACGTAAGTATGTAGGTAAATAAGTAGGGAATTAAGGAAGTATATAAGCATCAAGGTAAGAACATAAGTGAGCAAGTGAGTATGTACGTATATAAGTATCAATGTAATTAAGTAGATCAGTACCTGACTAACAGACTGACAGACAGACAGACTGAAGGTGCGGACACACCAAACTGACATCAAAGAACTAGCGGCGACAAAAGCCAACTGTTGAGTCGTCTACGTCGCCTCACGTCGCCCTGTGTCAGTTGCATTTGAACACACTACACGGACTACATCCGACGGCCAAGTAGCACGTACGTTCTGCGCCTGCGTGAGAGAGAGCGGAGTGAGAGAGTGGTACATCCTGTCAGCCGAGGGGTTTCCTATCTGTGCAGCCGAGCACCGCAGCACCTCCACGGACTATTACATCCAGACGCTCCCGGTGTTTCCTCCGCAGGCTCCACTTCACTCAGCTGCCCGATAAACCCGCTGCTTCTTCCCACTTTAACCTGAATAACAAACCAGGGCTCGGTGCTCCGGTTGGATCCAAACGGAGAGCCGGGGCTAGCTCAGAGACTAGCGGAGGCTAACTGGCTGTGCTTCCCTCCGGTCATGCTGCGGCTAACGCTCCGCTAGCCGCTCCCAGCTAGCTCCGGTTTGTTATTCAGGTTAAAGTGTGAAGAAGCAGCGGGTCTGTGGGGCAGCTGAGTGAAGTGGAGCCTGAGGAGGAAGCACCGGTTAGCCCCGGTTTCACTACAGGCAGATTCACTCGCTACAGGGGCGAGGAAATAAAACCTGAACAGCCAATCAGAGTGATCTCTCTCACCGACAGTGCGGGACACACCGCAAAAACTAGGCCGACAGATGCTCACCGACAGCCTGACTTTGGTCGACGGCCGACCGTCTGCTTGGTGTGTCAGGGCCTTGATAGACAGACAGACTAACAGACAGATGGACAGACAGACGGACAGACTGACAGACGGACTAGTGGTCAGAGTGGTTGACTGACCGACACAGAAGGGCATGGGGGCTCTCAGCTCGCTCATCGGCAGCTCTGCACTGAAGTAATACTGAGAGTTGAGCAGCGTGGCGTTCTGGAAGTGAATGGGCACCGGATAACAGCGCAGGATCTCTGCAGTACCTCTCCTCTGCCTGCGGGGGCGCTCCTCCTCCACCACCACCTGGTACTTACTGCAGACAGACAGACAGACAGACAGGTTGATGTGTGTTCCTGATCTGTGACATCATCAAAGGTCTGTCAGTTATCATTTTTTATTGGGGGACAAGGAGAGGTTTAAAGAGTCTAAGTACAGGGTTAGCAAGGCAGTGAGGGAAGCTAAACGGCTGTATGCTGAGAAACTACAACACCAATTCTCAGCCAATGACTCTGCTTCTGTCTGGAAGGGGCTCAGCCAGATTACAAACTAAAAAACCTTACCCCCCCCCCCCGTCAATGACCTGTGCCTAGCCAACGACCTGATCAACTTTTACTTTCGATTTGAAAGACAATGGGACAGTCCAGACACCATCCCCCGCGACCAACAACTCCATCCCACCAGCATCACCTCCCCCACCTCAGCAGGGGCCTGCCGCCCCCCTCAACTGCCCGCACCTATGGCCCCCACCTCCCCCACCACTACTCTCACTATCCAGGAGAGGGATGTCAACAGGCTCTTGAAGAGGCAGAACCCCAGCAAAGTAGCCGGACCACACTCTGTCTCTCCGTCCACCTTGAAGCACTGTGCCAACCTGCTGTCTTCAGTGTTCACACTCACTGGAGACATGCCATGTGCCAGCCTGCTTCAAGACCTCCACCATCATTCCCATCCAAAGCCAAGGACCACACGACTTAATGACTATAGACCCATCGCCCTGACCTCTGTGGTAATGAAGTCCTTTGAGCGTCTTGTGCTGTCACACCTCAAGGCCATCACCGACCTTCTCCTGGACCCCCTGCAGTTCGCTTACAGAGCCAACAGGTCTGTAAACGACGCTGTCAACATGGCCCTCCACTTCACCCTCCAGCATCTGGACTCCCCAGGAACCTACGCCAGGATCCTGTTTGTGGACTTCAGCTCTGCCTTCAATACAATCATCCCAGCTCTGCTACAGGACAAGCTCTCCCAGCTGAGTGTGCCTGACTCCACCTGCAGGTGGATCACTGACTTCCTGTCTGACAGGAGGCAGCACATGAAGCTGGGGAGACATGTTTCTGACACCCAGACTGTCAACACTGGATCCCCCCACGGCTGTGTTCTTTCTCCTCTGCTCTCATTAAAAGAATCAAATCAAATTAAATTAAATCAAATCTTCTCCCTGTACACCAACAGCTGCACCTCCAGTCATCAGTCCGTCAAGCTCCTGAAGTTTGCGGACGACACCACCCTCACTGGACTGATCTCTGACGGGGATGAGTCCGCCTACAGGTGGGAGATTGACCAGCTGGTGACCTGGCGCAGACTGAACAACCTGGAGCTCAACGCTCTTAAGACAGTAGAGATGGTTGTAGACTTCAGGAACAACCCAGCCCTGCCCACCCCCATCACCCTGTATGACGCCCCAGTTGACACTGTGGAGTCATTCCACTTCCTGGGGACCACCATCACCCAGGACCTCAAGTGGGAGCTGAACATCAGCCCAGCCCCAAGCCAAATTCCTTGTATGTGAAAACCTACTTGGCAATAAAACCGATTCTGATTTCAGCCAATCACTTCACAGTGGTGGGAGGAGTCAACATTTCACCTAGCTAGCTTTACTAGCACTAACTAGCGTCTGCGTGTCAACTCCCTGATCATTACAGAATATAGTACCTTCAACCACGGCTCATTTTAAAAAGACCATGGCAGAAAGGTGTGTTCTGTGTTTAAATTCTAGCACAATTTACCAATAATAAATCATCGTTGTTTGTTTCTGGCTGCCAGCGTTAGCTAGCACAGTTAGCATGCTCGCTAAGTTAGCTGAAAAGTCATCTATTTCCACTTCAAGATGCTGATCAAAAACGTTGCCATCTGTTGGTGCTGTGTTGAGGGTTAATGTTAGAGTGGATGGTCTGGTGGGACGAGTCAGTCTGTCTGTCTGGAGGGGCAAGAAACCACCTTCAAAAAAAATGACAGACTCCATGTCTCCACATCCAGGAGTGTGTGGACACTGGAGGAGAGCCGATAGACCCGCCAACAGAGAGTCAGGACGCTTGTCTCATCAGTCCCTGGGGATTTCATGTCCCTGTCCTCAGGACAGGTGAATGTGTTCCTCCAGACCAGTTCAGCACTAATCCAAGTATCAACAGAAGGAGACGTTAAAGTGTAAACTTTTCAGCGAGCTAATGTTGCAGCCAGAAACCAACATGTATGATCCATCGTCTGTTTGATCATCTCTCAGTGCTCCTCCTAAAATGTTCCTATATCCTGTCATGATCCAGGATTCAGGAGCTGATCCGGAGACAGCGTTAGCTAACGAGCTGGTGCGCTAGGAAGTAGATAAGTTTTTCTGCTTTAAACGTTGTTTTCACTGTAACAATCTAAAATATGTTTTTATCACTCTGCATCTGAACAACATGAAACTGAGAGTCTGGTACTCGTGCACGTGCATGTGCATGTGCATGTGCACATCTAAACCGGCGTCTCTCCGGCTCTGCAGGAGGACGTTTTCTCTTAAGATTTGCTGTAAACTGCATCTTTTGGTTTGGAGGGCTGACAGTGTTGGATATTAGCGACTGGATTTCTAATCACATACAGGCCCGACACATAAAGCTGCTCTCCTCCTCTTCTCCTCCATCTGTTGGTTCATTATTCAGCTGCACAGAAAGGTCAGCTCTGCCTCTCCTCCATCACTCTTCCCTTCACTTTTATTAACTCTGGAACTTTATAATGCTCTGACATTAGACTGATAATTCACGTCTGTGCACGTATTAAATTCTGTTTGTGGCTAGAGGACATAAAGACACAACACGAAGGGAAAACGTCCCACGTGAAAAATCATCACTGTCTGTTTGTCAGCTGATCTGAATTCAAAATCAATTCCTGTTCTCCAGTGCTCTGTGAGAAGAAGAATCAGAGCTGTAAAGGACAGATAAATACCAGCTATCTGTCTGGATGACAGAGTAGAGGAGGAGTCTCATAAATCATGCTCGTTACAATGGTGATTTACAGCTTCTGTGATGGTGCTTCAAGATGGTTTCAGACTGCTGAGCAGAACTCAGACTGTTCAGGATGTTATTGAACTCCGCAGACATTACAAATTCCTGCAAAGCTCTATGGAAACTCTAAAGACTACGGAAACTGTAACCTTTTTCTATGGACATAAATAATCTACAGACTTGAATAAAAACTCTGCAGAAACGCTATTGACTCCAGCCAGACACAACAGACTCTACAGGAACTCTACGGACTCTTCAGGAACCCTACAGACTCTACAAGAACTCTACGGACCCTACAAGAACTCTAAGAACCCTACAAGAACTCTACAGACCCTACAAGAACTCCACTGACTCTACAAGAACTCTACAGACCCTACAAGAACTCTACTGACTCTACAAGAACTCTACGAACCCTACAAGAACTCTACAAACCCTACAAGAACTCTACTGACTCTAACAGAACTCTACAGACCCTACAAGAACTCTACGGACTCTACAAGAACTCTACGAACCCTACAAGAACTCTACAGACCCTACAAGAACTCTACTGACTCAACAAGAACTCTATGAACCCTACAAGAACTCTACAGACCCTACAAGAACTCTACTGACTCAACAAGAACTCTATGAACCCTACAAGAACTCTACAGACCCTACAAGAACTCTACTGACTCTAAAAGAACTCTTCAGACCCTACAAGAACTCTAAGAACCCTACAAGAACTCTACAGACCCTACAAGAACTCTACTGACTCTAAAAGAACTCTTCAGACTCTACAAGACATATACGAACCTTACAAGAACTCCACTGACTCTACAAGAACTCTACAGACCCTACAAGAACTCTACTGACTCTACAAGAACTCTATGAACCCTACAAGAACTCTACAAACCCTACAAGAACTCTACAAACCCTACAAGAACTCTACTGACTCTAACAGAACTCTACAGACCCTACAAGAACTCTACGGACTCTACAAGAACTCTACAGACTCTACAAGAACTCTACGAACTCTACAAGAACTACGGACTCCACAAGTACTCTACAGACCCTATAAGAACTGTTGAAGCTTGTTAAAAACTTGAATTATTCCACAGACTCGGCCAACTTGACGATGAAGCAGCAGCCGATCACAGAGGGACAGTCTGCAGCTCTGTTTTCCACCAGCAGGTGCCAGAGCTGCACCTGAACGCAGCACAGTGAGTGTTGAGCAATGTTCATGTCCCGAGGGAAACGCTGGAAACAATAGTTGTGTTTTTTACTGGAAACAGACGCAGGACAGAAGTCATAGATCACACACACACACACACAGGGTGTGGATGGTGAAACTGCAGTATTGTCACATTTCCTGCCGGACAGGAAACTAAAGGAGGACAGGAAGACACACACACACACTCTGCAGCAGTATCTGTATTGTTTGATTTCCACAGAAATAAAGAGAAAAGAGACAGATTCAATCATTTCTTCCTCCTCCTCACTCTCTTCATCTCTTTCTTTCCTCTCCATCTTTGACAAACCGTCTCTAATCACATTCCTTCACGCTCACGTTGCCACACTGGTGTGTGTGTGTGTGTGTGTGACAGTAATCTGATTACAGCTGCAGGTCGCCTGCGGCAACACCTTTTGTCCTGTGATGTGAGGCTCTTATACATGAATGTGTCACTGTTTGTCAGTGTGTGTGTGTGTTGGTGTGTGTTGGTGTGCCGGAGGGCCGATGCTCGCTCTGGTGTCAGATGAGACAAAAGCAAAGTTAAATATAAACACACAAACATGAAATCGTATCTCAGAGCAGCATCTGTTCAATCTGATGGGTTTCACATAAACTATCATGTCAATTAACATACCGCACATCTCACACACACACACACACACACACACACACTCTCTTTACATCCTCAGTCTTGTTCCTGCATGAAAAGAAAAACATAAATCTGGATTCGCCTGAAATCATCCTTTTTCTTCTTTTGACTCGTCGGTGTGTCGACGTGTGTTTTATAGAAACGCTCTTTTCTCCCAGGCCGCCTGAACAACCCACCAGCTGCGTGCTGGCTTCATTTGATTTTGCTTTATTTATTGATCCTTTAACCGGGAAAAGGGACATAATTGGTGACACTCTGAACGGCGGGGTTGTGTGATTGTTGATGGACACTTGAGTCCCACAGTGACGGAGGAAGTGAAGCAGCTGCTGACGGCTGTGATGAGTGCTGAGTGGACCCTGAGTACACTTTCAACTTCATTCAGCACACAGCTGGTGTGAGAGTGAGCGCAGGCGCTGATGAACGTTTATCTTGAGTCACAGAGATTCAGAAATCAACGTCAGAAAGTCATCTGCCAGGAGCGTGCACGTTCCTGTACTGCCGCATGGCGTCCGTACAACCCCGTGTTTTGTTGGCCCCCCGCTGTGTTGATGCAGAGTAAAAGTCGCTCTGATCTTTGTCTCTCATCTGCTACATGAAGACGCTGCAATTCAAAGAATCATCATCTAACAGCTCGTATGACATCATACCAACGACATTCTGACACACAGCTACGTGTTAACGTTAAGTTTTTTCCCCCGTTAAAGGTTTTTTTGGGGAGTTTTTCCTGATCAGCTGTGAGGGTCATAAGGACAGAGGGATGTCGTATGCTGTAAAGCCCTGTGAGGCAAATTGTGATTTGTGATATTGGGCTTTATAAATAAAATTTAAATTGGATTGAAAGTCGGGGGGTCAGGTTTAAAACTGCCCGTGACTCCGCCCACCAGTCCACCCTGTGGTTGTATGACTCCGCCCACCAGTCCACCCTATGGTTGTATGACCCCGCCCACCAGTCCACCCAGTGGTTGTATAACCCCGCCCACCAGTCCATCCTGTGGTTGTATGACTCCGCCCACCAGTCCACCCAGTGGTTGTATAATTTCAATTTTCAATTTTATTTATAAAGCCCAATATCACAAATCACAATTTGCCTCACAGGGCTTTACAGCATACGACATCCCTCTGTCCTTATGACCCTCACAGCTGATCAGGAAAAACTCCCCAAAAAACCCCTTTAACAGGGAAAAAAACGGTAGAAACCTCAGGAAGAGCAACTGAGGAGGGATCCCTCTTCCAGGACGGACAGACGTGCAATAGATGTCGTACAGAACAGATCAGCATAATAAATTAACAGTAATCCGTATGACACAATGAGACAGAGAGAGAGAGAGAGAGAGAGAGAGAGAGATGCAGGTAATGACAGTAGCTTACAACAACATTAATGAAAGTAATAATATTATAGTTATAGTTCTGGCTACTGTGGTACAATATGTTGAAAGTATGTATTAATATCTGACAGTATACTTGTGTGACAATAATCATATGTGTATAATAACAGTAGAAGTATGACTAATGACTAATGATGGCAGCAGCAGCAGGAGGCATCTGGCAGGACCACGGCAGCAGCACAACCACACACGTCACACTGTCCAGGCACCGCTGTGATATGAGTTAATCTGAGAGACAGTGGAGCACAAAGGCTCCGGAGAAGAAGCCGAGTTAGTGACATCCAGAATGGCCGAGTTAGCAAGATGCAGTAATAGGATACGAGAGAGAGAGAGAGAGAGAGAGAGAGAGAAGGAGAGAAGGTGCCCGGTGTATTATAGGGGGGTCCTCTGGCAGACTAGGCCTAAGTCAGCCTAACTAGGGGCTGGTATAGGGCAAGCCTGAGCCAGCCCTAACTATAAGCTTTATCAAAGAGGAAAGTCTTAAGTCTAGTCTTAAATGTGGAGACGGTGTCTGCCTCCCGGACCGTAACAGGAAGATGATTCCACAGGAGAGGAGCCTGATAGCTGAAGGCTCTGGCTCCTGATCTGCTTTTGGAGACTTTAGGGACCACGAGTAACCCTGCGTTCTCAGAGCGCAGTGTTCTGGTGGGATAATATGGCACTATGAGCTCTCTAAGATATGACGGAGCTTGACCATTTAGAGCTTTATAAGTTAACAGTAGGATTTTAAATTCAATTCTGGATTTTACAGGGAGCCAGTGCAGAGAAGCTAAAACAGGAGAAATATGATCTCGTTTCTTAGTTCCTGTTAGTACACGTGCTGCTGCATTCTGAATTAGCTGGAGAGTTTCTAAGGACTTACTAGAGCTACCTGATAATAGAGAGTTACAGTAATCCAGCCTAGAGGTAACAAAAGCGTGGACCAATTTTTCTGCATCTTTTCGGGTCAGGATAGGCCTAATTTTCGCAATATTACGCAGATGAAAAAATGCAGTCCGTGAGGTTTGTTTTAAATGAGAATTAAAAGACAAATCTTGATCAAATATTACTCCGAGGTTTCTTACGGTAGTGCTAGAGGCCAGAGCAATGCCATCTAGAGAAACTATGTCATCAGATAAAGAGTATCTGAGTTGTTTGGGGCCAAGAACAATAACTTCAGTTTTGTCTGAATTTAACATCAGGAAACTGGTGCTCATCCAATTTTTTATGTCTTTAAGGCAGTTATGGAGTTTAGTTAATTGATTACTTTCTTCTGGCTTCATCGATAAATACAACTGTGTATCATCCGCATAACAATGGAAATTTATAGAGTGATTTCTAATGATGTTACCTAAAGGAAGCATATATAGAGTAAATAGGATTGGTCCGAGCACAGAACCTTGCGGAACTCCAAAACAAACTTTGATACGTAAGGATGATTCATTACGAACGTCAAGAAATTGAAAACGATCAGATAAATAAGATTTAAACCAGCTTAGTGCTGAACCTTTTAGGCCAATTAAGTGATCCAGTCTCTACAGTAGAATTTGATGGTCAATTGTGTCAAACGCCGCACTAAGATCTAATAAAACAAGAACAGAGACGAGTCCTTTGTCTGAAGCAATCAGAAGGTCATTTGTAATTTTAACTAGAGCTGTCTCAGTGCTATGATGCACTCTAAATCCTGACTGAAATTCCTCAAATAAATTATTATCCTGGAGAAAATCACACAGCTGGTCTGCGACTACTTTCTCAAGGATCTTTGACATAAAGGGAAGATTAGATATTGGTCTATAGTTGGCTAACACCTCTGGATCCAGGGTGGGCTTTTTTAGTAGAGGTTTAATTACAGCTACCTTAAAAGACTGTGGTACATAGCCTGTTAATAGGGATATATTGATCATATCTAATATATGAGTGTTAACTAAAGGAAAGACCTCCTTAAGTAGCCTAGTTGGGATGGGGTCTAAGAGACACGTTGATGATTTAGATGAAGAAATCACTGCGGCCAATTCTTGAAGAGAAATTGGGGAGAACAATCTAAATATATATTAGGTCTTACAGCTGTGTTTGAGGTTAGATAGGTAGGCCTACCATCTGAGGGCAGGAGGTCATGAATTTTGCCTCTAATAGTTAGAATTTTGTCATTAAAAAAGCTCATAAAATCATTACTGCTAAGGGCTAAAGGAATACAAGGCTCAATAGAGCTTTGACTCTCAGTCAGCCTGGCTACAGTGCTGAAAAGAAACCTGGGGTTGTTCTTGTTTTCTTCTATTAATGCTGAGTAATAGTTTGCTCTGGCATTGCGGAGGCCCCTCTTATAAGTTTTGAGACTGTCTGTCCAGATTAAACGAGATTCTTCCAGTTTGGTTAATCGCCAATTCCTTTCAAATTTTCGCGATATTTGTTTTAACCTACGGGTTTGAGAGTTATACCAAGGAGCGAACTTTCTTTGCTTTGTTAACTTCTTTTTAAGAGGAGCTACAGAGTCGAGCGTTGTTCGCAGCGAGCCTACGGCGCTATCAACAAAATGATCAATTTGGGAGAGGTTAAAGTCGGCACGGGAAACCTCTGTTACTGAAGGTATTGGTATTGAATTTAACGACGAAGTAATCTTTTCCTTAAATTTTGTGATAGCACTATCTGATAAACATCTAGTATAGTAACTGTTGCTGAGTGGCGTGTAATCGAGTAAAAAGAAATCAAAAGTAATCAGATAATGATCTGATAGCAAGGGATTCTGTGGAAAGACTTTTAGGTTATCAATTTCAATTCCATACGTCAGAACTAGATCGAGGGTATGGTTAAAACAGTGAGTGGGTTCATGTACACCCTGACTGAAGCCAATGGAGTCTATTAATGAGATAAACGCGGTAGCCAGGGAGTCATTATCAACGTCGACATGAATGTTAAAATCGCCTACAATAATAACTTTATCTGATTTAAGAACTAAACTGGATAAAAACTCTGAGAATTCAGATACAAATTCAGAATACGGGCCAGGAGCACGGTACACTATAACAAATAAAAGTGGCTGCGAGGTTTTCCAGGTCGGATGTAAAACACTAAGAACGAGGCTTTCAAATGAATTATAATCTAGTTTAGGTTTAGGGCTGATTAACAGACTAGAGTTAAAAATGGCTGCAACTCCCCCTCCTCGGCCGCTGCCTCGAGGAATGTATGTATTATTATGACTGGGAGGAGTGGACTCATTTAGACTAACATATTCATCTTGACACAGCCAGGTTTCAGTGAGACTGAGTAAATCAATATGATTATCTGATATTAATTCGTTTACTAACACTGCTTTAGACGATAGAGACCTGATATTTAACAGTCCGCGTTTAATTCTCCTGTTTTGTCTTTCTGTCACAGAAGAGGTTTTAATTTTTATGAGGTTGTTATGCACAACTCCTCTTTGTTTAATTTTAGATTTAAATAATTTAGGTGGTCGGGGGACAGACACCGTTTGTATAAAACTATGAAAACTATGGCTGGGTAACTGAACTAGAAGCTCAGAGAGGCGTTTAGGACTGCAACTCTCTGTCCTGGTCTCAACTCTGGGTTGTCAGGGATTTAAATTACTAATAAAATTTGCCAGGTTCCTAGAAATGAGAGCAGCTCCATCCAAAGTGGGGTGAATGCCGTCTCTCCTAATAAGACCAGGTTTTCCCCAGAAAGTTTGCCAATTATTAACAAAACCCACATCGTTTGCTGGACACCACCTGGACAGCCAGCGGTTAAATGATGACATGCGGCTAAACATGTCATCACTGGTCAGATTTGGGAGGGGTCCAGAGAAAACTACGGAGTCCGACATCGTTTTTGCATATTCACACACCGAGGCAATATTAATTTTAGTGACCTCCGATTGGCGTAACCGGGTGTCATTGCCGCCGACGTGAATAACAATCTTACTGAATCTACGTTTAGCTTTAGCCAGCAGTTTTAAATTTGATTCAATGTCGCCCGCTCTGGCCCCAGGGATACATTTGACTATGGCCGCTGGTGTTGCTAACTTCACGTTCCTCAAAATAGAGCTGCCAATAACCAGAGTTTTATCCTCAGCGGGTGTGTCGCTGAGTGGGGAAAAGCGGTTGGAAACGTGAACAGGCTGGTGGTGAGCCGTGGGCTTCTGCTTGGAGCTGTGCTTCTGGCGAACCGTAACCCAACCTCCCGGCTGAACGGGAGTTACCGGAGGACAGTTAGCTGAGGCTAAGGCTATGCTATGTGGCTCCGCACCGGCTACAGGGGGCTGGCTAACTACCGCAGCTACTGAATGGTTTTCCATGGTGCGGAGCCGCGCTTCTAATTCACTAAGCCTCGCCTCCAACGCAGCAAATAAGCTACACTTATTACAATTACCACTGTCGCTAAAGGAGGCAGAGGCATAACTGAACATTTGGCACACCGGGCAAGAAAGAGCAGGAGAAGGAGAAGCCATGGCTAAGCTAAAGTAGCTAACAAGGCTAAGAGCGTGCAAACAACAGCTAAGAGATTAGCGAGAAAGTCATAGAAAGAAGGAGAGCTATAAGTGCTTAAACAGAACCAGTGTGGGTTATGACTTGAAGTAGACGTTAAAGCAGCGTTAAAGCAACTGAGGTGAGAAAGCAGGCTAGCAGAATTCACCAGAGCAGTACAGAGACACTGTCACAGAAACACCGGAAATGACACAACTCGCTTACCGCAATACCCCGCCCACCAGTCCATCCTGTGGTTGTATGACCCCGCCCACCAGTCCACCCTGTGGTTGTATGACCCCGTCCACCAGTCCACCCTATGGTTGTACGGCTCCGCCCACCAGTCCATCCTGTGGTTGTATGACCCCGCCCACCAGTCCACCCAGTGGTTGTATAACCCCGCCCACCAGTCCACCCAGTGGTTGTATAACCCCGCCCACCAGTCCATCCTGTGGTTGTATGACTCCGCCCACCAGCCCACCCTGTGGTTGTATGACCCCGCCCACCAGCCCACCCTGTGGTTGTATGGCTCCGCCCACCAGTCCACCATGTGGTTGTATGACTCCTCCCACCAGCCCACCCTGTGGTTGTATGGCTCCGCCCACCAGCCCACCCTGTGGTTGTATGACTCCACCCACCAGTTGACCCTGTGGTTGTTCTTGGCAGTGCCACAGCAACGGTGCGCTTGCAAAAATATTGCCGGGGGGAAACAGGTTTTGGTGTAACATGCCCACAAAAATATCACCTACAGGACACGAACCATGGCAGAAAAATGGCTACATCCCCGCAAGATCAAACAGCGCAAAAGTTAGTAAAGGACGCGTTGAAAACTGCTACACAACCAGAGGTGGTAGGGCAGGACTTCAGAGGGTGGCTCATTCTGCCCAATGAGAGGCTGATCTATGCAGCGAACTTCCGCCCACTCAGACTACAGAGATAAGACCCTGACCTTTATGTATTAAAATTTGTTTATCAGGATAAAGTCCCTTGAGATGTGCGATCTTGTTGGCTGAACCTAACCATGTGTGTGTGTTGGCTAAACGTAACCACGTGTGTGTGTTGGCTAAACCTAACCATGTCTGTGTGTTGGCTAAACCTAACCATGTCTGTGTGTTGGCTAAATGTAACCACGTGTGTGTGTGTGTGTTGGCTAAACCTAACCATGTGTGTGTGTTGGCTAAACGTAACCACGTGTGTATGTGTTGGCTAAACGTAACCACGTGTGTGTGTTGGCTAAACCTAACCATGTCTGTGTGTTGGCTAAACGTAACCACGTGTGTGTGTGTGTGTTGGCTAAACCTAACCATGTGTATGTGTTGGCTAAACGCAACCACGTGTGTGTGTTGGCTAAACCTAACCATGTGTGTGTGTTGGCTAAACGTAACCATGTGTGTGTGTTGGCTAAACGTAACCACGTGTGTGTGTTGGCTAAACGTTACCATGTGTGTGTGTTGGCTAAACGTAACCAGGTGTGTGTGTTGGCTAAACGTAACCATGTGTGTGTTGGCTAAACGTAACCATGTGTGTGTGTGTGTTGGCTAAATGTAACCATGTGTGTGTTGTTGAAGTAAATAAACATCAGTTGGTGTTTATATCAATGTAGTGCTTTTATTTTGAAAGAGACTGTATGCAAACTGTACATTTCCTGTGAAAACAGAGGTGTATTTTGAAAAAAGACGATGCATGTAACAGGCTGAAGTTGACACAGTGACGTCATATGTTGATGACCAAATGTGGACATGTGACAAGGTCGCAGTGAGGGCGTGATGGTTAAACAAAACGGTCTTGTGACAATAACACAGATACATCATCACACATGACTAAAACTGAGCTCGTTGGATCTTTGACGTCGAGTCTTCACGTGTAATTTTTTCGATTTCGATTCTGCAGAAACGTTCAAAAACAACAGGTGAAAATAACTCACTCTGTCATACTTTTTTTTTTTACCAAAAAAAAAGTTTGGGTCTAACATAGAGAGGACACGTCTGTGAAAGGGAGACTTGGTTCCTACATTCAGATATCTGGAGGTCAGAGGTCAAGGAGGCCACTGTGAAAATGGCCATGAAGCACCCGGTACCACTGAGGAGGAGTTCCAGCTGCATTTGATACCAGCTCTAAACTCTGCCCTCTACGACCTTTGACAGACAGGAGTGTTGGCCGGGATCTGGTGGGTCTGAAAGGGTTAAAGGTCAGAGCGGCCCTGCTGACGGCAGGCGGCCGACGTCTGGGCTCTGACGTGCCGTTCACAGACAGATGATGTGTGTTGTTCTACCTGATCAGGAGAACAAAGCGTCTGTGTCGCTTTCACTGCGTCGCAGAGATAAAGCGTCCGTTCATAACAAGAGACGAGCCTAAGCATCTCTGTGTTCCTGACTGAAAGGCAAGGAAGCGCTCAGTGTGTTTATGTGTGACTGTGTGTCTGTGTGTGTCTGTGTGTGTTTGTGTGTGTTTATGTGTGACTGTGTGTGTCTGTGTGTGTTTGTGTGTGTTTGTGTGTGATTGACACATTAGCTGTTAATCCCTTGTTAATCCTCGGTGTTAGCAGCAGGCTCTGATTAGCCCCGCCCGCTGATCGTTAATTAACCAAATCCCTCGTTACAGCCCGACGACGGAGAGCAGACAGCTGTTGATATGACGACTGTTACCGCGGATACAGCCTCCCCGTGGGCCCCGACAACAGAGATTTAGCAGAGTGTGTCTGAGTCAGACTGTAGAAAGTTTGCAGTGGTAATTATCTGCATTCAAATCCAAGAAGGAAACAGTGGAGACAAACAGACGACGACTGACGGATGAAAACGTCTCATCAGATAAATAAATAACTGAGTTTCCATTAATCTGCTGAATTCTTCATCGGACGATCACAACACTCACATCAATGTTTCATCGTTCACTTTCATATCTGAGTAAAAAAAATCTCCTGATTTAATAATAAAAAGACAAAACGACATCACCTGCTCTTCCTGCTCTGTGTCTCAGCTTCCTGTCCAGACAGGAAGAAGCTCCTCTGACGCTGACACACTGATGATAGCTCAGGTCCAGGTGAGTTCTTTATGTGCTGCTCACTTTACAGGTTTTGGGCTGTTTTGTTTCTATGAGACGGCGTCTTTCAGACCAGAGGACACAAAATGTCCAGCGTGAACGTTTAGGTTTATTAAAAAAATTAAAACTCATATTAAGAGCTGATCTATTTTATATCTTCATCTGAACTCACAGTGTGGGACGGTGTCTAAAAATGAAAATCCATTTTCACGTTAACTTGGTTAATCACAGTCATTATGGTGTATTTTGCTGCAGCTGGGCTCCTGTAGTTCATCGTGGCGTTCACAGCGGTCTCAACGTGGCGGCGTGTGCTATGAAGGAAGGAACAAGTTCATTCCCTAAAAAAAGAAAGACTGTCTCTTCAGTCATCTGGAACTGGTTCAGCTTCGCAGCGTCCGACATCGAGTAGACTGCCGTCTGCCGTAAAATTTGTCTTCAGTTAGAAATATCGCCCTCTATCTGAAGACAACGAGAACTTGTTCACATGTCCACTGTAACATCTCATTCTCAGGTTTATCAAAAGCCCCTTTTACACTGCCAGATTTTCGGCGAATGTTGCGAGCGTTTAGAGACACAGAGCCGGATTGGCGAGTTGATCCGAGGTGCCCAATTTTCCACCTTGTATGGTAGACATATTGGTGCAACCCTTTTAGTTTAAACAGACCGAGGCGGCCTTCTGCCTTCTTTGTTTGTTGGTGTTAATTCTGACAGCTATTTTAGATTTCGTCTTAGTTGTGAGACGAAAACATTTTATTTACATTTTAATCATTTTTATCCTTCACAGTTTCAGTCAATGAAATTTCAAAACATTTTTAAATTTAATTTTAATTTTAAAATCAAACTGTTTTTTAATAATTGAAACTTCAAACCATTTTTTAATGTAAATATGTGTAAAAAGTCCGAGAACATATGCAGTTAGATTTTCAATCTGGTTGCCTTTTTTTTTCGTTGATAGGCAAACGTACACGGTGTGATCACCTTGGAACATACATATATCTCTGCCACCCTAGCTGTGTTTAAGACAAGGATGGTGTGTCGGCGTCATGACCAGAAACACATCCAACACGCTAACAAACATTCAACGACATCACTTCAATGTGTTGCTGCAGCTGCTCTGATGCTTTAGCTCTCATTATTCTTCTTTCTTCTTATTTTACTCAGTGAAAAGTGTGTGTGCCCACTACTCAGGCACAAATCAAAGACACTCACTGACCTGAAGGTGGCGCTGTTTTGACAATTATCTTGAGACCAGCTCAGCTTACAGTCACAATTCTCTCATTGTAGTCATCTCTTACTCCACCTGCATCTTTGCTCAGAATTTTGTGTTTTTTTCTCAGTTTTCTCTAAATCATTTTTTCGTGTACTTGTTGGTCCAGTCGTCCCGGAACATTGGCAGAATCATCTACGCACATCGTTGATCTAAAGTTATCAAAGGAAGGTAGGTGTGAGGAAGGTCTCTGTTCTCATCTCTTCAGGAAGACCTTCTTTTTGACAATCTGTACTTGTTGCGGTTAAACTAGTTTGGAATATATTGTTCTGTCAATATGAAATCTTATTGTATGATTATTTGTCTCTGTATGAGGTACACTGTTTAGTTTTTGTCTGTTGTTTTTGTTTGTATGTTGTGTTGTACGTAGACACACCTGCTGACACTGAGCTTTAACTCTAAATGTTAAAAAGTGACAACAAAAAAAAAAGAAGAGCAAATGTTGAATAATCAGCATCAAAATGAGAAAAACAGAGCAAAGAATAAAAGAGAAAGAGACAAGATGTCTCCACCAGAGGGCGCTGTGCTTGGGTCAGAAAGGCTTCACAAACAAACATTTGTGTTTAAGTCCAAATTTACATAAATACTCATAAATCAAAT
Source organism: Epinephelus lanceolatus (assembly GCF_041903045.1). NCBI lineage: Eukaryota > Metazoa > Chordata > Actinopteri > Perciformes > Serranidae > Epinephelus > Epinephelus lanceolatus. The sequence continues at coordinate 39,991,940 of NC_135753.1, read as the reverse complement.
ATGGCAACAGTGGTCGTGACCAAACTCGGTGCACATGTGCGGATACTTTGTCTGAGCTTCGCTAAGTAGCCTTGGGATATTCTGACACTAGAGGGTGCCACAAATGCAGAAAGTTTATATCTTACAATCAGCTGCAGGGACAAATATGAACTTCTGTTCGGACCATCTGGAGTCAAGACTCAGTCGGGACATAAAGTTTGGTAATGATTGCTTAAAGAGGGCGGGGCTTATGACAGTCAATCTAAATGTCAAGACATGTCACATTCAAAGCTTTAAAACACTTGCAGGCTTTTAAATGATGATTACAACACTCGTATCTTCAGATTTCATCTGATTCGCTGTAACTGAAACGTTTGTGATCTTTGGTGCTGAAGTGAGATGAATATTTAACAGGAATAAACTGATCTGTTCGTTCAAAAACAGTTTAAAGGTCAGAGCTGTAGTTCGTCACAACTGATGTGGATGTGACAGTTTCAGCTGCAGCTTCTTCTTCATGTCCTGTTTTAATGTTTAACGTCTCGCTCATGAAAACTTGATGAAGACGAAGATTGATGCTGCTGAATATTTCAACATCTGTGAGTGTGTGTGTGTGTTACCTGACGGGGGCTCCCCGGCTCTGGGCCGGTTTCAACAGAACAGTGACGCTGGAGTCTGTCTGATTGAGAGGAGACTCTTGATCATACGCCGGCATCAGAGGAGCTGAGAAGGAGGAGGAGGAAGAGGAGGAAGAGAGGGAGGAGGAGGAAGGAGTCAGTGTCTTCATTTGTTTGGTGTTGACATTTCTGAGACTCACCTGAGATCTTGTTGGAGACTCACCTGAGATCTTGGTGGTGAACTGGGTGATGACTGGAGGCCCGAAGCCTTTAATGGTGGAGGCTCTTATTGTGAAGGAGTAGGTGGAGCCTGGGTAGAGGCCTGTGAACACGTGGCTCGTCTCATTGGCCTGTTTGAACACCTTCCCGCTCTGATTAGACAGGTCGAACTCTGTGTCGAAGGAGCTCAGGGCTTTGTAGGAGATCTGTGAAGGAGGACCACATTAATGTCTGGCTGCCTCACTGGGGATTGTGGGTGATGGAGTCTTTACTGTAAATCTGATTTTGGTTTACATTCATATTTTAAAGGTGGCAGTTTTAACTAATTGTGTTATTTTCAACTTCAGATCTGTTAGTGAAGTCATTCGCACGCCAAAATAAACTTCAAACAGATTTTAGTTAGGGGTGTAACGGTACACAAAAATCTCGGTTCGGTACGTACCTCAGTACACAAGTCACGGTTCGGTTTTTTTTTGGTACAGTAATGAAAAAAATAGACAACTATTAAATATCTTTTACTTATTGGTAACCTTATTAAAACATACCACCACAGCAGTTAACTCTTTTTACACAATTTTTGAATGAAACAAATATATATAAAATCCTGCTTTTTCACATTGTTTGAATGAAAATAGAAATATAAAAGTGAAAAATAAAATCCTGCTGTTTTTTTACACATTTTTTGAATGAAAAATATAAATGTACATTTCTGCTTTAACAGTTTTACTCAATTAAAATAAAAAGTATAGTGCAGCTGGTCAGCTTTAAAGCCTGCTCAGATTCAGTTTTACTAGGAACTTACTTAGCTTTCCCACTTTGTTAAAGTGCAGTAAACAAAACATGCTTATATCTAAAGTGCAGCTTAAACAATTTTACTCAACTCCAGTGGCGTTGGTTATTTCTTTAGCACGATGGTCAGGGAAACGCTCTTTTTTTTTAAATGACGACAATATCGTAGTTTGCACCAGATTGCTTTTTCTAGTCGTGCCGGTTAACGTTCAAACTCGGGTGGTGTCGCTTTAGATGCGTTAGCATGTTAGACGTGTTTCCAAGTACATACCCGACCGCTGTTCTGCAGTGTCGGCACACTGCTTTTGTCTTGTCAACTTGTTTATTTCCATCTTCGTATTTTACCCTGAAACCAAAGTGTTCCCAAACGGAGGACTTAAGGTTTGCGGGTGGGTCTTCAGGTTCGTCAGGCTCATTTGCCATGTTGTCAAAATGCGAGAGTGCGCTGCACAAAGTGAAAGTGGAGATTTGCGGTCGGACTCGGTCCGTCACTCAATTATGTCCGTCGGGGAACTAGATATTTTAAATGGTTCGGCTCGCAAAAACGGAATTAGAATATAACAAAATAAAATAAAATAATATCCTGCGCCCAATAATTCGGTACAGGGTCGTGCTGAACCGAAAGTCGCGTACCGAACGGTTCAACACAAATACATGTACCGTTACGGCCCTAACTTTAGTGCATTCAGCAGTTCCTGGAAAATTAGTTGTTTTGCTAACACTGCTACGTTCGAGCTAAAGTTGGAATGGATAAATGACACATTGATCAGACAAAATTCTTTTCTTTCAGAATCTTAATTGCAAGATCAAAAAACGTATTTTCTTATCGTTAGTTTGTCAGTTTAACTTTTGACCTTCATTATCTTATCCTGTCATTTGCTTAAGTTATGGACAAACACATGTTTTGTGAGGTCACACTGACCTTTGACCTCCAAATTTTAATCAGTTGATTTTGGAGCCCAGGTGGACGTTTGTGCCACATTTGAGGAAATTCCCAGAAGGCTGTTTATAGATTTATATCACATTTACAACAATGGGGACAGACTCAAGGTCACAGTGGCCTTTGACCTTTGGCTCCTTCCTCTATCTACATTACTTTCTTTAAATGTTGGCCCCTCCCTCTCTTTATATCTCTTTATTTAATTATTGGCCCCTCCCCCTCTAAACTGTCTTTAAATGTTGGCCCCTCCCTCTCTTTATATCTCTTTATTTAATTATTGGCCCCTCCCCCTCTTAACTGTCTTTAAATGTTGGCCTTTGACCTTTGGCTCCTTCCTCTATCTACATTACTTTCTTTAAATGTTGGCCCCTCCCTCTCTTTATATCTCTTTATTTAATTATTGGCCCCTCCCCCTCTAAACTGTCTTTAAATGTTGGCCCCTCCCTCTCTTTATATCTCTTTATTTAATTATTGGCCCCTCCCCCTCTTAACTGTCTTTAAATGTTAGCCACTCCCACTTTTTATGTCTCTTTATTTAATTATTGGCCATTCCCCCTCTTAACTGTCTTTAAATGTTGGCCACTCCCACTCTTTATGTCTTTTTATTTAATTATTGGCCCCTCCCACTCTTAACTGTCTTTAAATGTTGGCCACTCCCACTCTTCATGTCTCTTTATTTAATTATTGGCCCCTCCCACTCTTAACTGTCTCTTTATTTATTTTTTGGCCACTCCCCCTTTTAACTGTCTTTAAATATTGGCCCCTCCCACTCTCTACATTACCTTCTTTAAATATTGGCCCCTCCGCCCTTAACTGTCTTTAAATGTTGGCCCCTTCTGCTCTTTATGTCTTTTTATTTAAATGTTGGCCTCTCTTAACTTTGGAACACCTTTAGCCCCTCATCGTGGACCATGTGTGAGCAGCAATAGGTGCGGGGCTTTGAGACATGATGAAGATGGTGACATCATGGCGTGATGTGTAGGATGTCGAATCAGTGGGTTTACCTCGTACTGTCGGATGAGGCCATACGTTTGCAGCGGCTCCCTCCAGCTCAGACTGATCTGCTGCTCATAACTACTGCCGAGGATTGAATCCACGGGGACAGCTCCGGGAACTGAGACACAAACATTTAAGTTTTTAAAAACTTATTGAACAGCACAGAAGTTGACTGATGGACAGTGTCATACCGTCCTCGTCCGTCAGCACCAGCAACTCCTCGCTCTCCTTGCGTCCCTCTGGGTTACTCAAGACGAGTCTCAGGCTGACGTTGGTAAACGGCGGAAGGTTACGCACGATGTGCTGCGGCACAACGCTCAGGGTGTCATACACCACCTCCTTCACCGGCTCCCTGCAGGAGAGAGGAAGAAGAGGGAGGGGCTTATTTGCCTGTTGGTGTATCCCCGTGTTTACCTTTACCAGGACGTACTTGGCCCTTCCCTCTCTGTGGTTTACTTTCTTTAAATGTTGGCCCCTTCCTCTGTAAAAGTCATTACTCTTCAAATGCTGGCCCTTCCCGTTTTTTTCCAATGTTGGCCCCTCCCTCTGTATGAGTCACTACTCTTTAAATGTTGGCCCCTCCCCCTTTTTTCAATGTTGGCCCCTTCCTCTCTATATGTCACATCTCTTTCACTGTTGGCCCCTCCCTTTCATTACGTCACTGTTTTTAAAAATACTGCCCCCTCCCCAGGTCCTGTATGTACCTGCTGGCAGCCCCCGCAGGTCTGTAGCGGTACTGTACAGTCAGGTTGTAGCTGTGGCAGCGGGTCACGTTGTATCCGAATGGCTCCCATCTTACCGTCACCTGTTTGGACTGAATGTCGACAACCTCGAGATGCCGTGGGCCGTGCATGGGATCTGACAGACAGACACAAAGAGGAAAAGGTCATCTCTCTGAGCAGACGCCATCTTTACCCCTCAGCAGACGTCTCACACTGATTAACCAGCTTGTTTACGTGACATCAGACAGATCTGATCCGAGCTGCGTGTGAATGTCACATCTTCACAGCTAAAAAACAACTGTCCTTTATCTAAAGTGAAAACAGTCTGACGCTGATAAGCTTCCTGTCACGCTCAGTCTTGGCCAATCAGCACGCAGCCTGAGCCAAGCAGGTAACCCTCAGTGTCTGCTGTCCTCCTCATGGAGACTGAACTGCTGCTTCCTGCGGCCAAATCTCTTTATCACATCAATGTTTTGTCAACGAGCTGAATCTGAGGATGCCGTGTCTCCTTCAGTTTACCCACCTGCCACCGCACGTCTCATATGTTACCATGGAAACCTGCTCAGTGCGGAGAGCAGCTGGTTACATGTTCCCTGATCTACAAACACGTTTATATTTGTGTTATGTGAGGTCATTAATCCACAGAAATGTGGCGTGATTTAAAAAAACACATCACTTCCTCTGCAAACAGGAACTTTAATTTGAGACTTTTACCACAAACTCAACGATCATCTTGATTTTGTGAGCTGTGCTACTGCACACCCACTGCACTGCCGCACAGCCGCCACAGTGGGAAAGCTGACAATCAGCATTCTCTAGCGCTACACCTGTTTCATAGTTATCTGTCTGGAAGACACCAATATGTTTATGTATGTATACCAATCCATCAATCATGGGGTTCCCCAGGGTTCCATTTTAGGGCCACTTCTCTCCATCATATATATATATATATATATATATATATATATATATATATATATATATACATAATATAATATAATAAAATGTAATATAATAGAAAATAGAAAATAGAATAGAATAGAATAGAAACCTTTATTGTCATTGTATGCTTGATACAACGAAATTGGAGAAGCAACTCTGTATGGTGCAAAAACATATGCAACAGTCAATCCTCCATCCACTCCCCTCACTCATACAAAATAAAACGTGAAGGCTACCAAAAGACATCATCCAACATCTTACATGCACATATAAAAAAACATATATAAATATAAATAAATAAATATAAATGACTTTGTTAATTCCTCATCTGTACTACATAAAGTATTATTTGCCGATGATACAAACCTGTTTTTTCCCCCACAAAAACCCAAATATGCTTGAACAAATCATAAATAGTGAGTTAATGAAAACAGACACCTGGTTTAGGTGCAACAAACTTTCCCATAACATCAGTAAAACAAACTACATTGTGATCCGTTCCAATGAAAAAAACTAAGGTTAAGCAAATCTGTCCAAAAATAAATGGACAGAATATTGTAAGAGTCAGCTCTACAAAATTCCTGGGGATCCTCATCGATGAATCTCTTAATTTTAAATGTCACATTGAAGATCTCACAAAAACATTGTCTAAATATGCTGCTTTGTTTCTTCAGTTGAGACATTTTCTACCACTTTCTGCACTTCTCACCCTATATATATATAAAACCAGGTTTGAGCCTCATTTACAATATTGCAACATCATATGGTGTAACACATTTTCAACTTACTTACAAAAGCTACATACCCCCAAAAAAAGTCATACGTGCTTTATCATGGTCTGAGTTTAATGCTCCCACGAGAATACTTTTCCACCGCCACAATCTTCTGAGGCTTGCTGAGTACAATTACCTCCAGAATGCTTGTGTAATGTACCAAATTGTCCACAAACTAAACCATAAACTATGTGACCTCATTCCAATCTTCCATCCTATGCACACCTATTCCACCAGAAACAAAAACCAAATCACTGGGGGAAAAAAACGACGGTTAAAATGTACCAAGTTTAGTGCTGTGTGCAGAGGACTACAGATTTGGAATGAGCTTGATGACAAGTTAAAACTGTCACATTCCATCTCCATCTTCAATAGGGTTGGGCGGTATGACGGTATAATACCGTGTGACGGTATAAAGTGTCTACCGGTAGAGATTTTGCAATACCGTTTATACCGGAGAAAGTGCAGATGTCTGCGGCATCTCTCTGAGTCACTGTAGTTACACCGCCTCGACACACGGGGAGCCAGCACTGCAACAGACTGCTTGGCGTGGTTGCACGTGCACAACGAAGAAGAAACATCTTTACTGGAGTGATGGCGGAGGCGGAGAGTAAGGGGAGTCACGAGGAAACGGAGGCAGCCCGGCCCCCGCAACATGACGAGGAGGAGGAACTCGTTCCGAAAAAGGGCGCTACATCTGTTGTGTGGAACTTTTTCGGATTTAGAAAATCCGACAAACAAAAAGCGATACTCTGCAAAGAGTGTCGCGTGACTGTTGCTGCTGGAGGTGGAAACACCAGTAACCTCTTCCACCACTTAAAGATAAAACACGCTTAGCAATATTATGAAAGCCAAAAGATGCGTGGTGCGCCCGCTGCATCAAAAACAAAAGTTGCAGCAGCTCCTCTCGTCCAAAAGAGCTTGGCGGAGTGTTTCGCCAAAGGCACCCCGTATGACAAAAAATCACGTCGATGGAGGGAGATAACGGAGGCCATCACGATGCACATATGCAAAGACATGGTCCCGATTTATACCGTTGAAAAGCCGGGGTTCAGAGAATTACTCAACGCCCTCGATCCGAGGTATGTAATGCCCAGCCGCAAGCACTTTACAGAGGTGGAGTTGCCACGAGTATATGGAGATTGCCATAGCAAAATTGAAAAGGAGCTTCATAGTGTTCTTTATTTTGCTACAACAACAGACGTGGTCGAGCTGCACCACACAGCCTTACATGAGCCTAACGACCCATTTTAGTAAAGACTGGGAACTGAAGAGTAGGTGTCTTCAGACCTCTTACTTCCCAGAGGATCACACAGGGGAAATGACAGCCCAAAACCTAAGGGAGGCACTGGAGTCGTGGGGATTACCGGAGGCCCATCAAGTCTGCGTAACCACAGATAATGCCACCAACAACGTCAAAGCACTCCAGCTGAACGACTGGACAAGGCTACAGTGTTTTGGACACCATCTTCATTTGGCCATCGGTGAGTATGCATGTAAACGTACTGAGTGACTGGTAATCATGTGGGATTTTCATTAAATATTATTCAATGACAAATACCTCTCTGCTTGTTGTTTTACCCCAACTAGTTGTATACCTTGGCATTTACAATAATTGGTCTTCAGGGGTCAGTATTATTAAGCCATGTTATGTAACCTGGACTTCTTTGTTGAACAGTTGTATAGCTGTTTGAAAGATTTCACATTTTTGTAATTAAGAAATAAAAATAAACACCTTTTCAGAAAGACAGAGTTTGTTAAAATTAAGTAACACCTAAGCCTCAAAAATAAATAGTTATCCTCAGTCAAAAAATTACGTAATAGTTATGATTATTAATTATAATATATACATAATTGCAAATGCAAAATGATAATGCTTGTCGCTTGTCCTTAAGTGTAATAACTGTCAGCATCTGTCAACAATTTACATTTCTCCTCTGTGTTTATTGTAAACAGAAAGAAGTGTGAAAGAGCCACAAGTGGAACGTGCCATTGGGGTATGCAAAAAAGTTGTGAGTGCCTTCTGCAATTCCTGGAAAAGGAAGCGTGAGCTGGCCACTGCTCAGGCAGAGCTGGGCTTGCCTGCTCACCAGCTCATAACAGAGACCCCAACAAGATGGGGCTCTCGACAACAAATGATTGAAAGGATCCTAGAGCAGGAGAAAGCTCTGACACAAGTCCTTCGAGCTGACCAGGCATTTGGTTCTGACATGGCAGGACACTGATGTACTGGAATCTGTTAGCAAAGCGTTGAGCCCTCTCGTTGCGTTCACAGATGCCTTGTCCGGCGAGCAGTATGTGAGTGTCTCATATTTAAAACCTGTGCTCCATCTTTTCAGTGAGCAAGTTCTTAAGCCACAGGATGATGACGTCGATCTCACCAAGAAAATCTAAGCAAGCATTCTGGAGTACCTGGATGAAAAATATGCTGACCCATCCACCCAGGATCTGCTTGATATGGCTTCCCTTCTCGACCCTCGCTTCAAAATCACCTACATAAAGCCAGAGAAGGTGGACTACATAAAGACCAAAGCTGCTGCAGAGATAGAGAGCCTTGTGTCTGAACAGGAAAAGTCTGCAGGGGGAGACTCCATACCACCAACTGAAGCTGCCACAGAGGTGCCAGAGATTCCTGCTAAGAAGAAGAGGAGTTTGGGCAGCTTCTTCAAGATTGCATCACGCCAAGACCAAACTGTCCCTCAGTCACGCAGACAGTCCATTGAACTGGAGCTTAACAGGTACCTTCAAACAGTGGAGGCTGATGGGGAGACCAACCCCCTGGAATGGTGGAGGCAGCACGAGGCCAATTTTCCACGAGTGGCAAGCCTGGCAAAGAAATACTTGTGCATTCAAGCCACAAATGCCCCATCAGAGCGTGCTTTTAGCACAAGTGGTAACATTATCACTTGCCGCAGATCAGCACTGAAACCAGAGAGAGTTGATCAGCTGGTGTTTCTTGCGCACAATCTGTAATTACTGGATATACGCAATTACCAGACATTTGCACACTAGTGACAGTGTCCTTCAGAACATTTAGGAGATGCTGTGATTTTATATTGCACTAACTGTTGTTATGCACCTGTTACCTTGTGTAAAAAATACTTTTTCTCATTTGTTATTTTTATTTCTTATTAAGCTGGAGCTCTGTGTTTACATTTGCACGCACACTATAGCTTAAGTTAAAGCTGGAGTTCAGTGTTTACCAGACATTTACACATTCTTTGTGGTTTATTATTTATTATATTATTATATTTTCTTTTAAATAATGTTATGCTGCAGCTGCTGAGTTCATATTGCACAGATTGAAGCGAGGCTTAGTTTAAAAACTCAGGGTTTTTTTTTTCTTTTCATATACTGAGATGCACATTTGTGTGATGCTGTGCGTGATTTCTTTTTTTAAATATATTGCACTGCTCTGGCATTTTTCCTGTTTTTCCAAGTTCAAAAATAAAAGAGGAAAATTATCAAATGCGACAGTATGGTTATTTTAAGCCATTAATTGAATTTACAGGGAAAAAAACCATACCACGATATATACCGTTACCGTGATATGAAATTACTCATACCGTGATATAAGAGTTTGCTCATACTGCCCAACCCTAATCTTCAAGAAAAAACTAAGAATGCAACTCCTATCAATGTATATTTAATTCACTGATTATATTAATAATCTTACATATGAATGTCACTTGTATTTTATTCCATCTATTTCTCTCGACTAACATTGTATAAATTTGTTATTGTACAATGATTGTACCGACTGATCTAATGTAACCAGGGCACTGGGACTGTCTGTTGTGTGTCTATTATATGTCTGTTTGTATGTTGTTGGTTTCTAAGGATATCTGGCCAATATCCTGTCTGTTATTTGTGGGCCTCCGTGCCCCCTATTATAAGCTTTAGATAGCTTCCTTGGGGTGACCCTTTCACACATCAAATTACTGTAATGTCTGTATGCAGCATGTACTGTATTTCATATCACGATGTGTGTGAAATAATAAACTAAACTATGACCCTGCAGAAGTCAAGGGGTTTTATCAGCTCCAGCTCCGACATCTGGGTGAACGTGCTTATTGTAGCTCCTTAACTGGCGAGGTGCAATGACACGCCACCACAAATTACCATCTGTCTCCGCCCAATCAGAGCTCAGACATTAATCTAAAGATATAAAAACAAGTGACCACTGTAAAATCCTCACTGACATCCACGCTGCTTTCTACCGTTTACTAACCTGTTTTCAGGCTTGTCTGTGACGTCCAATGTGTGTGTGTGTGTGTGTGTGTGTGTGTGTGTGTGTCCTGCAACAGCCACATGATCAACAGAGAATCGATACACTGCACGTAGCTCTACAATAACATGACGTCTGTGGTAAAGTCACAGTGATTTTACAGAGTCTACAGGACTAACTGAAAACGTGTTCACTGTTATGATGGGGACATCACGGAGAGACGGACTAAAGACAAGGATCTGAAACTGTCCACCATCACTGCTGCTGCATGTGAAATGCATGCTGGGACACCCGTCAACACAGTCAGCTGCTAAAGCCGGCCACAGTGAGATCTCTTCAGGACGTTCAGACGTCGTATTATAACACGAATGTAGGTTTGACAAGAAGGCAGTGAGACGACCCAACATGGCCGCCGTCCTCCTTCCTGTTTCCTGCAGTGAAAAAAAAAAGTTCAGCTGAGCAGAGACACAAAGAGAGAGGGGAGAGGTTAAAGGAAGCTGGAACTGAGCATGCTCTCTCTCTCACTCACTCACACACACACACACACACACACACAGTGTGTCTTTGTAGTGGCCAATCTAAGTGCTGTATTTCAAGATGACAGACAGCGATCCACTCAGAGAGACAGAGAGAATGATAGATGAGAGCAGGAAGGACCAATTTCTCCTGACTGTGTGTGTGTGTGTGTGTGTGTGTGTGTGTTTTTTCAGGTGTTTTTCTGCAGCCAGTGAACAATACCTTTTCTGTTCTTTGTCGTCTTTCAACTGTGTGTGTGTGTGTGTGTGTGTGTGTGTGTGTGGTCAATTGTGGCGGTACAGAAAAATTCTCTCTTCCTGTTATTGAGCCTCTCACACACACACACACACACACACACACACACACACACAGGCTGCAGGCTTTTAGCAGGACACAATAGAGGCACTTGTGAGTTTCTCCACCTCGATTGTGCGATGAAAGAGAGACGTCGAGCTAAATGGTCGGTCTGCAGGCAACACACACATACACGCACCCCAAGACATCACCGCAGCAACAATGGGGGTCAGGGGTCAAGGGGAGGGGGAGGAGGGGATTGAGGTGGATCCTATTACCCATAATCCCCGAGGGGAGAGTGAATGCTATCACATAAAATCCTACCATTCCCCCTTCAGTGTGTGTGTGTGTGTGTGTGTGTGTGTGTGTGTGTGTGTGTGTGTGTGTGTGGTCGTCACAGTTCCATCCCATAATTTTTGGGCTGACATTTAAATCAGACACAAAGACAGAGCGCCCTGCTGATGATGTCATCAGGTATTTTTCCATCAAATGTTAAAGAACGACAAACTACAACCTTCAGGAAGTATGCAAGGTCGACTTCCTGTCATGTGTGAGGATGAGGAGAAAGAGGACACTGAGGCTTACACATATTCCATCAGTCAATCAATCAATTTTGTTTATAAAGCCCAATATCACAAATCACAATTTGCCTCACAGGGCTTTACAGCATACGACATCCCTCTGTCCTTATGACCCTCCTTACGTTTAGCCAACACACACACATGGTTACGTTTAGCCAACACACACACATGGTTACGTTTAGCCAACACACACACATGGTTACGTTTAGCCAACACACACGCGTGGTTACGTTTAGCCAACACACACACGTGGTTACGTTTAGCCAACACACACACGTGGTTACGTTTAGCCAACACACACACATGGTTACGTTTAGCCAACACACACACACGTGGTTACGTTTAGCCAACACACACACACGTGGTTACGTTTAGCCAACACACACACGTGGTCACGTTTAGCCAACACACACACATGGTTACGTTTAGCCAACACACACACATGGTTACGTTTAGCCAACACACACACACACGTGGTTACGTTTAGCCAACACACACACACGTGGTTACGTTTAGCCAACACACACACACACGTGGTTACGTTTAGCCCACACACACACGTGGTTACGTTTAGCCAACACACACACACGTGGTTACGTTTAGCCAACACACACACACTTGGTTACGTTTAGCCAACACACACACATGGTTATGTTTAGCCAACACACACACGTGGTTACGTTTAGCCAACACACACACACATGGTTTGTTTAGCCAACACACACACACGGTTACGTTTAGCCAACACAAACACACATGGTTTGTTTAGCCAACACACACACACTTGGTTACGTTTAGCCAACACACACACATGGTTACGTTTAGCCAACACACACACATGGTTACGTTTAGCCAACACACACACACGGTTACGTTTAGCCAACACACACACATGGTTACGTTTAGCCAACACACACACACATGGTTACGTTCAGTAGGGTTCCATATTAATCTCCCGTAACTGCAGCTAACGATTATTTCCATTATCAATGAATCTGCCAATAATTTTGTCCACGATTGGTTTTAGTCAGTAAAATCTCAGAGAAGAGTGAAACCTGACAGCTGGGTGGCTCCTCAGAGGCCAGCACTCTTCAGTTCATCACGTCTGAAGTAAAAAACATCAGATTCCCACAGTGATGAAACACGACGCCACAAAGTGTTGAAACATTGAATCAGTTATCAGAAGAGCTCCTGATTAATGCTGTCGATTGACTGATCAACTGATCGCTGCAGCTGTTTCTGTTTGAACATCATGTTCTGCAATATTTACTGTTTAAAGGCAGAGACTGTCTGTCTGTCTGTCTGTGCGTCTGTCTGTCTGTCTATCTGTCTTTTCTTTTCTTTTCGGTTAAAAGAATCAGTAGCAATCTACAACAATTATTATATTATCAAAATGTCTGAAAAATCTTAATAAAGTGTCCAACATATATTATGAAAATAAAAAATGTTGATGAAATGTCAAAAAAATGTCAGTAAAATTATTAAAATGTCTGAAAAATGTTTCAACAAAATGTCTGAGAAAAATATTAAAATATCTGAATAACGTTTATAAAATGTCTTAGAAAAAAAAGATAAAATGTCAGAAAAATAAGATTAAAATGTTGTTGAGATGTAGGATCAGTCATGTGACTGAAATGTTTGTGACATCAGAATCACAAAACCTTCCAACTGAGCGAGAAAACTTTTTTCAGTTTTTCTAATTTGATGCTTTAAACTAAAGAAACGCCTGAGAGAGGAGATCTCCTGTCGCTGCTGACATCTGCTACATTTCACTTTGTTCAACAGAAACAACCAAGAGTCGATTTCCAGTGTTTTCAGACATTTTGGATTATGGGATGTTTGACAGGACAGCAGGGGGCGGAGCCTGACGCAGGCTGCTGGGAGCTGATAACAGACAAACAAACATTGCAGAAGAAGAAGAATACATTACAGACACAGACAGAAGAGTGTCGAATGTTTGAAGGTGACTCTAGGATGAAGACAAGGAGGAGGAGGAGGAGGAGGAGGAGAGGTTTAATTTTTCATTTCCAGGAGATCACCAGATTTAATATGAGGGAGCGAGAAAGGGGGAGGAATGATGAAGGAGGAGGGGGAGGCACGAGAACCAGTGATGGATGATTCATGTCGGCCGACCAGAACAGAAACAGACTCTGATCAGAATCTGGATCCAAAGTGCAGAGGCAGAACTCGTGATCACTACTTCATTTATTAAGCTGAACTGTTCCTTTAATATCACGGTTCCCCTGTTCCACTGTTCTGGAGACGGACGTTATGTTTAGAGCTTCAAGTCTGTTGTTTTCAGACAGATCGTCGACAAGCAAAGTTTTCGCCGACAGTTGTTTAATAAATATGACAGCCTGGTGGGGGCGCTATATTTTAGAAAGGCCACGCCCCTCACACAATAAGTCTGACTGACTTGAAACTACACTAAAATGAGAGCCCTGTTGGTGGAAGAAACGCAGCGTTATATTTCTACATGAATGAACCAACGGTTAAGTTAATCACACATCATTCACTCCGCTCGGCGCTCTGCTGCTCCGTCTCCACAGACAGAGTGTCCAGAGTGCGCTCTGCCACTCTGAGAGTGCGCTGCTCTGGATAACCCAACGCTACATTCAGACAGCGCTCCCAATTTATCAACGCTCCAGTTTGTGTCAGAGTGCGCTCCCACACTCACAATGAGTGTTTCTGAACGCACCACTCACATCATCTTCCTCCATCGTCTGAAACAAGACAACACAACTTGTTAGCTAGCGCTAGCTAATGTCTGTGGAGAACTGTTTTGCCTCCAGCTAAGCCCCGCCCACCAACAAACATCACACTGTTTACTGACAGTCAGAGGGTCGATACTATGAAAAAATAAGTCTCTTGAAAAAGTCAGAGCAGTGTGGAAACAAGTTTGAAGGATGTAAAGCTGAGGCGTGCTGCCTTTTCTGAGCTGCGTTCACAGGTTGTTTTATTCGTTGTTGACCTTCAGATGAATTCACTACGAAGCAGCACGTCTCATCGCACGATCGAACCTGAGTCACAGCGTTTTCAGTGCGTTAACTGTAACACGCAGACAGAAGAAGGAGCAGCGTCTGAAACCAGCAGCCACAGTTTCCATCACTAAAAGCTCCACAGAACGTCAGACAGTAAAAAAAAGAAGTGGACGGTTTGGCGGACGAGCAGAGCGTAAAAATCTGAGGTGAAAAGAGAGAAAAGAGTGAAATATTCATCCGATATTTTATAAAAGGCTGGACAAACACACTTTAATGGATGTTAACACACACACACACACACACACACGTTTGTATCTTTCACGACCTCGCTGTGTGTGACCAGACCTTCATATTCTCTTAAATCACACCACACACCTTTAAAACATATTAATACCATTGTCTCCAAAACAAATATTAAATGATGTCATAACAATAAACTCGACCATATTCTGATGTCTGAACCTTCTTAGTTCAACTGGTCATCGTCTGTTCAGGAAAACAAAGACTCACCCTTTCATCTGCTCCACAGTCATTAATAATCATATCATAACTTTGGTCGTGATGACATCATCAGATATAAAAGCACAAAATGAAATGATGAAACATGAAGCAGCTCACAGTGACTTCCTGTTTATCTGCTGCCACGCTGAGTCGCCTCACTGAGCTCTAAGTCCTAAAGCTTGTCTGATGGACACGCTGATTTATTATTGAACACACACACACACACACACACACACACACACACACACACACAAACAGAAGCTGGTTTATAATTTATTAGAAGTAAAATGAATAAATAAATGTGAGTGTTATCACAGAGAACATCATCATCATCATCATCACACTGAGAGAGTGTGTGTGTGTGTGCTCTGCTGGCTGTCAGTCACACACACATTTCTTTCCATGTTTCCTGCTGTTGATCCCAGAGGAGCATTTGTTTTAATCTGCTGACAGTCCCAGAGGGGCGGAGGTGACAACAAAGGAACAATCAGACTGACACTCTGATGTTGGTTCCTGATCTAGAACCATCCATCATTACAACATCCTGAAGGAACACAATACTCTTATCAAGGAACCTAAGAACATCAAAAACCTGAAGAATGACAGCAAACACCCCGAGACCCTCCTCACAGGTCCATAAAGCATCAACACACTTCTCTAGAACCTCACCAAGCAACTCTTGAACTCTTGTATTTTCTGAGTCTCACAGGAGTTATGTGATTGGTCATTTGTGCCTGAGCTTATTGATCCAACTGTCAGAAATAATCCAGATAAAGTCAGAAGCTCATGAGGAGCCATTAGAAGCTGCAGAACTGTCATGCCTCTGATTGAAGGGTCCCTGCTGCAGTTGTTGTGTGATATGAATCTGTGTGCTGGGGGGGCGGGGGGGGGGCATACCAGAGACAGGTCACAGCCCTGCGAGCTGTTGACATCAGTCATGTAGCAGCAGGTCTGAGAGGCGGACGTGTTGAAACCTGACACAGTTATTTCCTCCTCTAATAACAGACCTGAGATCTGCAGAACGCTGCATGAGCAAAGGAGCGTTCCTACATATTCAACATGGAGAATAATTCAGTGGTTCTTATCGGACTTCCTGTTTGGGTGGAAATTTTCCTTTATTTCCATATTATTATTAAATCTATAATAATTCTCTGTAAAAACTGAATCCTGCTCAGATTTATTAGATTTAGTATCATAAAAAAATAATGATTTACAATGTGATGACAGAACAGTGTCGATGGAGCAGGAAGAGTTTTTAAAAAACAAACTGTCATCGTGTTGAATATTTTCATTTTCTGTTTCTTATTTTTTTCTGTATTTCTTATTATTATTATCATTATTATTATTATTATCATTATTATTATTATTATTGCTTATTACACAACTATCCTCATTATGCATCTTGCGAACTCCATCAAGGACTTCACAAAATACACCAAGGACCTCTGAAGCATATTCAAGGACCTCTAAGATTTAATCAGGGACCTCTAGAACACCAACAACTTTTAAACTTCATAGAGGAGGTTTCAGACCTCATCAAGGACCTCAGGAACCTTTACAAGGACCTCTAGAATCATGATCATTAGTATTTGTGTGTATGTGGAACATGTTCATGTTCTGAGCTGTGAGCCTGATGAAAACTAAACAAAGGTCAAACTAGAATCACAAATCTGTGAAAAGGATCTGAAATTATATGAGAACCAGGAAATAAAATGTCTCCACCTTTATCAACAAAAAGCAAACAGATGAACAGCGAAGGAAAAACTACAGCAGCAGCCACATTAACGCACCTGTGTAATTAGAGCACTAATTGCTAATCACATGCTGTTTGTGAGTTTACACCCAAAGGGCACACACACACACACACACACACACACACACACACTGCTGCAGGTGTGTGTGTGTGTGTGTGTGTGTGTGTGTGTGCGTGTGTGTGTGTGTGCGTGTGTGTGTTCACTCAGGAGATGGATGAGGTAAACAGTTAGCATGCTATGCTGATGTGTACACTGTAGCCATTAAGAGCTAATGAGCGAGGTGCTAACGAAGCCTAGCCCGGCTCACTGCCTTAATGACCTCACCGTTAACCATTAGCCACCCGATGAGCTCAGTGCTAATGCAGCCTAGCACTGCACACTATGCTAATGACTCCACCATTAACCTCCTAATGAGCTCAGTGTGAGTGTAGCCTGAGAGTTAGCCGCTAGCTGCTAGCAGTCATTGGAGTACAGGGACATTTTAAACAGTCATCATCAGGTTTGGATCATGTGACCTGACTCACCTGCACACTTGGTCCTGGCTCTGAGGGGGGGTCCGGGGTTTCCCGTGCCTCCATCCAGGGGCCTGGTCAGCAGCACGCTGATCTCGTACTCGGTATCGGGGTCCAGGTGTCCGATCTTGTGGGTGGGTTTATCGACAGGTGTGGTGTCAATCAACATGCCCGACATCGTACGGTACTCCACCTCAAAAACACATGATCAACTGTTATTGGCACTCCCTAGAACCTCCACACAGATCCTGCAACCCCTCACAGACCTTTAGAACCCTCTTAAAGACCAATACGGCCCCCTCACAGACCTCTAGAACTCCCTCACAGATCGCTACAACCCCCTCGAGGACCACTAGAACCACCTTACAGAACCGTAGACCCCCATAAAGGACCACTAGAACCCCTGAGAGATTCCCACAGTCACCTTAAGGACCATTAGAAACCCCTCACAAATCCCTACACCCACCATAAGAACCCACTAGAACCCCCTAACAGACCCTTGCAATTCCTTAAGGACCACGAGAACCCCTCAGAGACTCCTACTACTGCAACCTCCTCAAGGAACCCTGGAACTAGAAAACCCTAGAGAAGGACCACTAGAACCTCCTGACAGATTCCTACAACCCCTAAAATACCACTAGAATCTCCTCATAGACCCCAAGAAACCCCTCAAAGACCTTAAGAACCATCTAAAGAACAACTTGAATCTTTTCACAGACACCTACAGCCTCCAAAGGGACTACTAGAACCCCCTAACATATCCCTACAATCCCTATAGGACCACTAGAACCTGTCTGAGAAGCACGAGAACCCCCTCAAAGACATCTAGAACCTCCTACAGGAGGCCACCAGAAACCTCCTCACACATTGCTAGAACGTCATCATAGACCAGCATCAGATCACTGTTTCATCAGGAGTCACCTCTCTCTCAATGATCGGTCCATCTCCATTGATGGAGTTGGCGTTGAGTTGGATCCAGAGGTAGGTGGCGCCCACCGCCATCAGCTGAGGGGGGGCGATGGGTACAGGAGGCTCTGAGGAACACACACACACACACACACACACACACACACACATTGGGTTTCACTGATCTGTCTTAACGAGGGAGGAAGGAGTTAACAAGTTAATTATTATTTGTGACCTTCGGCAAATCACGGCAGACCTGGATTCTATTACCCAGAATCCCCGGTGGTGCTGCTCTACTTCCTCCTGACCCACTTCATCACACACACACACACACACACACACACACACACACACACAAAGTAGGATAGGCGTGTAATGAAGCTTGTTTATCATGTAACATGTTGAGGTTAATACTCACCTGTGTGTGTGAGATAAAACACACACACACAGTTTGAGTGACAGTTCAATCAGTGGTTTAGCCGCCGGGGATTGTGGGATACGTGCCGGGTCATGTGACTGACAGACACCTCCTCATCTGTCACTGAGTGTGTGTTTGCAGAGAGATCAGAGGAGCTATCGACCCGACACAGACACCGGAGCGCATCGATTGGTTCTGTTATGAGTGATGTCAGTCAGACTGTGATGTGTTTCCTCTCCAACCAACAGGACCCAGTTTAAGGGAACCTCGGTTCGCAGTTACCGCGGGAACCATCCAACATGATCTGTTTGTTTACATGTGTTTAGAACAAAGACAGACACAATCCTCCTGCTGAGGACTGACGGAACATTTCTGTCAGCTGTTTTTATGATCACAATAAGGAAACTTAAAACACAGTGCTGCCGCAACGCCGGCGCATGTCACATGACATCAAGTCAGCACCAATAGGAAGTGACGCACAGCACTGCATCAACAGAGGACCTCACACAGTCTAGACTCACAAGTCAGTCTTTAGACGCTTTGCTTAACTAAAGACTGATGTCTTTCTCCCTGATTTTGTGTTTAGATGGGCGGATACAATTTCAGAGTTTAAAAAACTCCCTACGTTGCAGAACCAATAGTAAATCTGCAGGACGGTCCTTCGGTGGCTCGCTGAACTCTTGTGCTCGTAAACATAGTCCCACTAGAAACACGTGTAGCGGTACAAAATGGCTCAGCCGTGCTCGCAGAAAATGCCGTAAAAGTTAGTGGATGTTTGTCGCGTTTGCCGCGACACATTCTCACCAACTAAAAGAAACAAACATAATCTTTTACAAGGCCATGACTCATCCGTCCGGCCGGACTATAACGTTAGAGGGAATCGCCCTGTTGTTTACAAATACTTCCGGGTAGAAAACCAGCAGAGCTTTTAGCTACACACACACATATATATATATATATATATATATATATATATATATATATATATATATATATATAGCCTATATATCACATTTTTCACATCACTGTATCACCGTATGGACTAATCCGATGTTTGTAAAGTCTATAAACACAATGATTGAACAAACATTACTATTTCTGTGTGCATGTTTAGCTGGGCTAAGCGTTAGCAGGTAGCCCTGTTAGCCGTTAGCGGTGTCTGTAACTCAGTAACTCATTAAACGGTAAAAAAAAATATCTTTTCCAGCGGATATCTTAGTTACAACATGATTGAGCTAGCAAAGCAGTTTTGTGTTGCTATGTGTGGTATTTATTCAGTTTTGGGAAATCACGATGTCTAGAAAGCATCAGTGGCTGCAGCTGACAGGGACAGCTAACACTAGCAGCAAAGCTAACATCAGGACGTCATCTGTTAAAAGCCTCCTGTTGTCGGATACGACATGAAACTACTCCAGTTAGCTCAATCATGTTGTAACTAAGACATCCACTGGAAAAAATATTTTCTTCACGGATGAGCACAGGTTTGATAAAACGGAGTTAAATCTCTCGGCATCCATTTTCAAGCTCTCTGTGTGTTTGTTTCCTTGCGGACGAGAAAAGGGGGAGCGCACATTTCCAGGACGGCGTGTCCTTTTCAAAAATGCAAGAGGCGTTGCTTTGTTGCTGGCCGTTTTCGCCGGTGTGTTAAACACACTTTAGAAAGGAGTGTCCCCAGACTATCAGAATGCGGAGATCTCTGATTGTCTGGTGGCAAGACTACACAGTCTCACTGCTCATATTACACAGACTGTTATCATGTACCGTTAGTACCTTTACCTACGGAACATAACACACCCAGGATGCGTATATAACCCACGTAATCATAAAGGCTGCAACCATGTGACCAATGTGCTAAGAGGAAAAGAGGAAGAGGACACTTAAAGAGTCCTGTTGGGTTACTATCCTAAACCTAACCTACGTAACTTTACAGTTAGTACGTATCTTTACTTTCGCAATCCTAACTACATAATTCTATGCTAAGTATGTAACTTTACTATCCTAAACCTTACTATGTAACTCTACGTTAAGTATGTAACTTTACTATCCTAAACTTAACCTATGTAACTCTACGTTAAGTACATTTCTAGACATTCCTACACCTAACCTACATAACTCTACGTTAAGTATCTAACTTTACTATCCTAAACTTAACCTATGTAACTCTATGTTAAGTACATAACTATACTTTCCTAAACCTAACCTACGTAACTCTACGTTAAGTATGTGACTTTACTTACCTGAACCTAAACTATGTAACTCTATGTTAAGTACATAACTTTACTTTCCTAACCACGTAACTCAGGTTAAGTAGGTAAGTATTAGGTACTTAGTATGGAACTTTACTTTACTTTGTAAAAAAAAAACAAACTTGTATTATGTACATACTTCGTATAAAAAATGTAACTTTGCATTAAGAATGTAACATGTTAAGTGCGTAACTTCTCGTTAAGTATATACCTTTGTAAAACGAATGTCACTTTGGGTTAGGTACGTAACTTTGCATTCAGTACGTAACTTTGCTTTCAATACATAACTTTGCGTTTAAAACATAACTTTGCGTTCAGTATGTAATTTTGTGTTTACTACGTAACTTTGCATTCAGTATGTAACTTTGGGTTTAGTACTTAACTTTGCATTCAGTACATAACTTTGTGTTCAGTACGTAACCTTGCTTTCAGTACGTAACTTTGCATTTAGTTTGTAACTTTGTGTTCAGTACGTAACTATGTGTTCAGTATGTAACTTTGTGTTTTCAATACGTAACATTGTGTT
Source organism: Epinephelus lanceolatus (assembly GCF_041903045.1). NCBI lineage: Eukaryota > Metazoa > Chordata > Actinopteri > Perciformes > Serranidae > Epinephelus > Epinephelus lanceolatus. Next base: position 39,970,503 of record NC_135753.1, on the reverse strand, counting down.
CAGTATGTAATTTTGCTTTCAGTATGTTTATTTTGCGTTCAGTACGTAACTTTGCATTTTCAATATGTACCTTTGCATTCAGTACGTAACTATGCTTTCAGTATGTTACTTTGCGTTCAGTACGTAACTTTGCATTTTCAATACGTAACTTTGCATTCAGTATGTAACTTTGTGTTCAGTACGTAACTATGTGTTCAGTATGTAATTTTGCGTTCAGTATGTAACTTTGCGTTTTCAATACGTAACTTTGCATTTTCAATAAGTAACTTTGCATTCAGTACGTAACTATGCTTTCAGTATGTTACTTTGCGTTCAGTACGTAACTTTGCATTTTCAATATGTAAGTTTGCATTCAGTATGTAACTTTGTGTTCAGTACATAACTATGCGTTCAGTATGTAATTTTACGTTCCGTATGTAACTTTGCGTTTTCAATACGTAACTCTGCGTTCAGTATGTAACTTTGCGTTCGGTACGTAACTATGCGTTCAGTATGTAATTTTGCGTTCGGTACATAACTTTGCATTTTCAATACGTAACCATGCGTTCAGTATGTAATTATGCATTCAGTATGTAACTTTGCATTCAGTACATACTGCATAAATGATAAACAGTATAATATTTGCCTCTGAGATGCAGTAAAAGTATAATGTGGCATGAAAACTTACCCTGAACACCTACCTGCCAATGGGACAAGGGATGGAAATTAGCCGCTTGGCTACAATCTCTTAAACATTTACATTGTTAATGTTCATTGATATGTTCTGTCCCATTTTTAAAAATAAACAAATTAATAGAAAATAAAATAAAAAGTACTCGAGTAAATTACAGTTACCTGGGATCTGGACTTGAGTAATTGTCGTTCCACCACTGCTGAAACCTGAAGACTGAGTACAGCTCAGTGTAGAAGATTATAAGAATCTAAGATAAATGATTCCAGATCAAACTGATCAGTTAGACAGTAATTCAATCTATACTCTGCTACTGGGCCAATAATCAATACACTATCAGTATTGATGGTGATGTTGAGACGTGGAGACGAGGAATTTCTATAATGATCTTCACTTTTGTTCCTCCCGTCCCCTCCAACACATCGGCATGATGGGAAAGGAAAATACCCAGAATCCTCCCTGAACAGGCGCAGATGAAAGTGATGTTTCTGAGACGAGTGACAGCTCTGTCACATAATGAGTCGTCATTAACGCGCTCTGCACCTGCGTCTGTGTGTGTGTGTATGTGTGTGTGTGTGTGTGCACGCGCGTGTGTGTACGTGCACGTGTGTGCGTGTTAGTGGCTGGGGTTAGCGCGCTAACACTCTGACAGGAGGAAACGGAGGCTTTTACTTTGGAGTGATTCATCTTCACAAACGCAGACACTCTTTGACAAAACGCCGCCGATGATTCTCCTTTTTTACACAACCGGAGGTTCTAATGAGGCTCACACACACACACACACACACACACACACACACACACACACACACTTACTGTAACACACACGCGGTGCAGTAATGAGGTGTGCAGCTTTAATAAAACTTCCTAGTTTGACGACGGAGTCATTAAAATAAAAATGTAACAAACTGCAGCTTTAAAGGACAGAGACAGGTGGAGACACAGAGACAGACAGGTGGAGACACAGAGACAGACAGGTCAAGACGGTTGGAGACACAGAGACAGACAGGTGACAGACAGGTGAGACTCTGTCTCCACCTGTCTTGACAGGCAGACAGGCAAGACGGGTGGAGACAGAGAGACAGACAGGTCAAGACAGGTGGAGACAGAGAGACAGACAGGTCAAGACGGGTGGAGACAGAGAGACAGACAGGTCAAGACAGGTGGAGACAGAGAGACAGACAGGTCAAGACGGGTAGAGACAGAGAGACCAGCAGGTCATGACGGGTGGAGACAGAGGGACAGACAGGTCATGACGGGTGGAGACAGAGAGACAGACAGGTCAAGACAGGTGGAGACAGAGAGACAGACAGGTCAAGACGGGTGGAGACAGAGAGACAGACAGGTCAAGACAGGTGGAGACAGAGAGACCGACAGGTCAAGACAGGTGGAGACAGAGAGACAGACAGGTCAAGACAGGTGGAGACAGAGAGAAAGACAGGTCAAGACAGGTGGAGACAGAGAGACAGACAGGTCAAGACGGGAAGAGACACAGAGACAGACAGGTGGAGACAGGGAGACAGACAGGTCAAGACGGGTAGAGACAGAGAGACCAGCAGGTCATGACGGGTGGAGACAGAGAGACAGACAGGTCAAGACAGGTGGAGACAGAGAGAAAGACAGGTCAAGACAGGTGGAGACAGAGAGACAGACAGGTCAAGACGGGTAGAGACACAGAGACAGACAGGTGGAGACAGAGAGACAGACAGGTCAAGACAGGTGGAGACACAGAGACAGACAGGTGGAGACAGAGAGACAGACAGGTCAAGACGGGTGGAGACAGAGAGACAGACAGGTCAAGACGGGTGAAGACAGAGAGACAGACAGGTCAAGATAGGTGGAGACAGAGAGAAAGACAGGTCAAGACAGGTGGAGACACAGAGACAGACAGGTCAAGACAGGTGGAGACAGAGAGACAGACAGGTCAAGACGGGTAGAGACAGAGAGACCGACAGGTCATGATGGGTGGAGACAGAGAGACAGACAGGTCAAGACAGGTGGAGACAGAGAGACAGACAGGTCAAGACAGGTGGAGACAGAGAGAAAGACAGGTCAAGACAGGTGGAGACAGAGAGACAGACAGGTCAAGACGGGTAGAGACACAGAGACAGACAGGTGGAGACAGAGAGCAAGTGGAGACAGGTCAAGACAGAGAGACAAGTGTTGACACAGAGACAGATGTGGAGACACAGAGACGGGTGGAGACGGGTGGAGACAGGTGTCCTCTGCGGAGGTCACACTATGGAACAAATGAGATCTTCAACATGTTCAGAAGCAGTTTTATAGATTAATCAAAATGTTTTAAATTTCTAAATCAAATGAAAAGTGATGTCATTAAAACAGAGAGCGGAAACATCACGACAAAATAAAAAATAAATAAACCTAAATCTAAGAATAAAAAGAAAACAATAAAATACATATAAACATTACAGGGGTCAGCGGCAAATGAGAAGACAGGACTCACGTTTCACTGTGAGGTCAGCGTAGGAGGACACGCCCACACCTCTCTCTGATTGGGCAATGCAGCGATAGCGTCCGGAGTCTCCCTTGGTCGTGTTCTCCACATCAAAGCTCGCAACGTAACGCCGAGAATTCACTGGTTTAGTTTCTCTGACAATCGCCTGTCGACCACCCATTCCCTGATGACCACAAACACAACACATCAGAGTAACACTGCACAGAGTACACTGAATGTTGGGTAAAGATGGGTATTGAGGGTATAAATGAGTATAGATGGGTATAGACCAGTATTGCCCACTTGACCATCAAATTCTGCTGCAGAGACTGGAACACTTAATTGGCCTAAAAGGTTCTGCACTAAGCTGGTTTAAATCTTATTTATCTGATTGTTTTCAGTTTGATTCATAATGAATCATCCTTACGTACTAAAGTTTGTTTTGGAGTTCCGCAAGGTTCTGTGCTCGGACCAATCCTATTTACAATTTCCATTGTTATGCGGATGATACACAGTTGTATTTATCTATGAAGCCAGAAGAAAGTAATCAATTAAAGGACAACTCCTGTATTTTTCAACCTGGGCTCTATTTCCCCATGTGTATGTGTGCGTATGATTCATGGGTACCACTCGTTCTAAAATTGGTTCAGTATTGAGCCGCGAAATGAGCTAAAATGGTAACGGGGCAAAAAGTGCTTTTTTTCGCCACTGACCAGTTCAGATCGCCAGTGCTATCTCTGTAGATAGCATATGGTAGCGGCCCTGGGGCAGTGGTGACTGTGAATGAGTGGAGTCAGCTGTCAGTCAGTGTTGGAGCAGAGAGGGGGAGGGCGGCCCCGCTCGGTACTGTAAGTGAGTATGTGTGTATGAGGTGTGTGTTTTTTCGCCACTGACCAGTTCAGAACACTAGTGTTATCTCTGTAAATAGCATGCTAGCCTTTCTCTTACCTCTGGGCTGTGTGATGTCACGAGCTTTGCTCCACTGTGTCTGTAGCTCTCTCTACTCGTGGGACAGCCGTTTTCTTGAGGAAGAGGTGTTTCGGGATTGGATGTCTTCTCTTCTTCGGCTGGCAGTAGTCATCTTGGGAGAAGTGAACACTACAGACCCGATGGTCTGCAAGGCGCAGTGTCTGGACAGGAGTGTTAGCATCCATTTGTAGCACAACTAGCCACAACTTCAGCATCTCGCCGTCCGACAAAGGCAGCCTATGAAAGCTGTACAGGGTGTTGCGCAACATCCTGTTCTTGCGTTCGGGAAAAAAGGCCCATTTATTTGAGCACTCCAGAAACTCCGGTAACACTCCAGGGGGTAGCACGTAAAAGACTCCGTCCTCTGACTCTTCTAGCGTAACACACACTTCACACACACATACTCACTTACAGTACCAAGCGGGGCCGCCCTCCGCCTCTCTGCTCCAACACTGACTGACAGCTGACTCCACTCATTCACAGTCACCACTGCCCCAGGGCCGCTACCATATGCTATCTACAGAGACAGCACTGGTGATCTGAACCGGTCAGTGGCGAAAAAAAGCACTTTTATACGGGATGCATTTGCCCCCGTTACTGTTTTAGCTTGTTTTGCGCCTCAATACGGAACCAATTTTAGAACGAGTGGTACCCATGAATCATACACACACAAACACATGGGGAAATAGAGCCCAGGTTGAAAAATACCAAAGTTGTCCTTTAACTAAACTTCATAATTGCTTTAAAGATATAAAAACCTGGATGAGCACCAATTTCCTGATGTTAAATTCAGACAAAACTGAAGTTATTGTTCTTGGCCCCAAACAACTCAGAGACTCTTTATCTGATGACATAGTTTCTCTAGATGGCATTGCTCTGGCCTCTAGCACTACTGTAAGAAACCTCAGAGTAACATTTGATCAAAATTTGTCTTTTAATTCTCATTTAAAACAAACCTCACGGACTGCATTTTCTCATCTGCGTAACATTGTGAAAATTAGGCCTATCCTGACCCGAAAAGATGCAGAAAAATTGGTCCACGCTTTTGTTACCTCTAGGCTGGATTACTGTAACTCTCTATTATCAGGTAGCTCTAGTAAGTCCTTAAAAACTCTCCAGCTAATTCAGAATGCAACAGCACGTGTACTAACAGGAACTAAGATCATATTTCTCCTGTTTTAGCTTCTCTGCACTGGCTCCCTGTAAAATCCAGAATTGAATTTAAAATCCTACTGTTAACTTATAAAGCTCTAAATGGTCAAGCTCTGTCATATCTTAGAGAGCTCATAGTGCCATATTATCCCACCAGAACACTGCGCTCTGAGAACGCAGGGTTACTCGTGGTTCCTAAAGTCTCCAAAAGCAGATCAGGAGCCAGAGCCTTCAGCTATCAGGCTCCTCTCCTGTGGAATCATCTTCCTGTTGCGGTCCGGGAGGCAGACACCGTCTCCACATTTAAGACTAGACTTAAGACTTTCCCCTTTGATAAAGCTTATAGTTAGGGCTGGCTCAGGCTTGCCCTGTACCAACCCTCAGTTAGGCTTGCTTATGGTAAAGATGAGTATAGATGAGTATAGATGGGTAAAGATGAGTATAGATGAGTATAAGTGAGTATAGATGAGTATAGATGGGTAAAGATGAGTATAGTTGAGTATAGATGAGTAAAGATGAGTACAGATGGGTAAAGACGAATATAGATGAGTACAGATGAGTATAGATGGGTAAAGATGAGTATAGATGGGTAAAGATGAGTATAGATGAGTATAGATGGGTAACGATGGGCAAATATGAGTATAGGTGAGTATAGATGAGTATAGATGGGTAAAGATGAGTATAGTTGAGTATGGATGGGTAAAGATGAGTATGGGTGAGTATAGATGAGTATAGATGAGTAAAGATGTGTATGGATGGGTAAAGATGAGTATAGATGGGTAACAATGGGCAAAGATGAGTATAGATGAGTATAGATGGGTAAAGATGAGTAAAGATGAGTATAGATGGGCAAAGACAAATATAGATGAGTATAGATGGGCAAAGATGAGTATAGATGAGTATAGATGGGTAACGATGGGCAAAGATGAGTATAGATGAATATAGATGGGTAACGATGGGCAAAGATGAGTATAGGTGAGTAGAGATGAGTATAGATGGGTAAAGATGAGTACAGTTGAGTATAGATGGGTAAAGATGAGTATAGATGGGTAAAGATGAGTATAGATGGGTAAAGATGAGTATAGATGAGTATAGATGGGTAAAGATGAGTATAGATGGGTAAAGATGAGTATAGATGAATATAGATGGGTAACGATGGGCAAAGATGAGTATAGATGAATATAGATGGGTAACAATGGGCAAAGATGAGTATAGGTGAGTAGAGATGAGTATAGATGGGTAAAGATGAGTACAGTTGAGTATAGATGGGTAAAGATGAGTATAGATGGGTAAAGATGGGTAAAGATGAGTATAGATGGGTAAAGATGAGTATAGATGAGTATAGATGGGTAAAGATGAGTATAGATGGGTAAAGATGAGTATAGATGAATATAGATGGGTAACGATGGGCAAAGATGAGTATAGATGAATATAGATGGGTAACAATGGGTAAAGATGAGTACAGTTGAGTATAGATGGGTAAAGATGAGTATTGATGGGTAAAGATGAGTATAGTTGAGTATAGATGGGTAAAGATGAGTATAGATGGGTAAAGATGAGTATAGATGAGTATAGATGGGTAAAGATGAGTATAGTTGAGTATAGAGGGGTAAAGATGAGTATAGATGGGTAAAGATGAGTATAGATGGGTAAAGATGGGTAAAGATGAGTATAGATGAGTATAGATGACTATAGCTGGGTAAAGATGGGTCAAGATGAGTATAGATGAGTATAGATGGGTAAAGATGGGTAAAGATGAGTATAGATGAGTATAGATGGGTAAAGATGGGTCAAGATGTGTAAAGATGAGTATAGATGAGTATAGATGGGTAAAGATGGGTAAAGATTAACATAGATGGGTAAAGATGGGTAAAGATGAATATAGATGAGTATAGATGGGTAAAGATGGGTCAAGATGTGTAAAGATGAGTATAGATGGGTAAAGATGGGTAAAGATTAACATAGATGAGTATAGATGGTAAAGATGAATATAGATGAGTATAGATGGGTAAAGATGGGTGAATATGGGTAAAGATGGGTATAGATGAGTATAGATGAGCATAGATGTGTATAGATGATGGGTACCTGCAGGTATAGCAGCAGGTTGCTCTGCGGTCGGCCATTGACGGTGCAGTGAAACGTTGCCGTCTGTCCTGCGTTCACCTCCACGCCTTTGATGTGCAGGAAGTGAGGCGTGCTCACTGAGGACACACAACAGAAAGGTTCAGAGGTCACACACTGATGACATCATCACCTGGCTCATATCACCTCTGCAACGGCTAACCTTTTCTACTGATCTCATGAGCCAGGAAGCAAAAATCTCACAGAACCAATCAGAAAATGGACCGTGGAGGATGTGTGTGTGTGTGTGTGTGTGTGTGTGTGTGTGTGTGTGTGTGTGTGTGTGTGTTTCAATCACTTTATTGGACAGTGTTGAGGTAAAAACAGGCAGCGAGAAAAAGTTCAGGTCAAGGATGTTTACTGGAGATTTAACACACACTAACAGTCGAGTGTGTGTGTGTGTGTGTGTGTGTGTGTGTGTGCGGTGCTCACATAACAAAGCAACATCAAAAATGTGGGTCTTCAGACGGGCAGGTACATAAACAGACGGATGGATCAAAGTCCATGCTAATCAATTTATATTTTAATGAGCTCCCCTGTCTCCACACACGCACACACACACACACACACACACAAACTGACCTTGATTCTACGATGCCAGTTCAACTTTTAACATCGTTATCCAATTAAGCAGCCAAACCTCGTTAACCAATTCGGAGCCTGTTCTACAAGGGGCGGGGCCTGGGTCTGTGTGTACTTACTGCACTGGTGTCCCTGCAGTGTGATGTCCTTGATGGCTAGAACTCCTCTCTGACCGGTGCTGACCGCCTCGAACACCACCTGACACACAGATCACATGACCATCAGCCTCACTGATGGCAGCAACAGCAGGAGTAACAGGAGTATTACTATTGTTGGTCCCAGAAGGTGCTGATGAGTCTAAAAACTGGCTTGTACCAACTTATGATCACACCTGAGATCGTTTTCACGCCTGCATATGTGAGCCATGGTTGATGTTGTTTCATTGTTTCCATTTGATCCAGTTCCACCCCCTTTTACACAGGGATTAGTGTCTGTATGCAGGTTGTTTTTCTGTGTGTGTTTTTACTGTGTGCCACATTCAGTGTCGCAGACAGGCGGGAAAACAGGTCAGTAATCAGTAGAAAGCAGCATGAAGGCTGGTGAAAACTTCACAGTTGTTGACTCTGTCCGTCTCACTTCAAAACCACTGCAGACTAAATTTAGAACGATACTTGAGCGCCGGTTGGACAGAGACAGGTCGTATTTTATGGCGACCTGTCGTTGCATCTCACCAGCAGAGGGGCTAAAAAAGAGCGTGTCCACCCAGCTGTTGTGTTGTCATCCCTGCTGATGGGGGCGGAGCTGATAATGTGGCTGCTGCAGAGTCATGTGACCTGAGAGAGAATGCTGATTATTACCTTCCCAATAACCACAAGAAAAGAAAACGGATGTTACTTGTGCAGGGTTCTTTTTGCGGTGTGAAAGGGACGTTACCCCCCCCCCCCCCCCCCAATGGGCAAGCTGGTTGGGCGAGAGCCCTGACTGAACACCATGCACGTCTTCATGAAAAGGAAACTCGTCCTTGTGATTGGTTTGCTCCGTCTGTCATCATCTCAGAGAATCATTGAGAAGTGTCGTTTCCTCCAGATGACTCTTTATCCAGTCCTCACACTAAATGTCAGTTAAACATCTGCTCTCCTCTCCTCGTGTGTGTCTGTGGCCTCTTTTTGTTCCTGTTTCCTGTTCTGACATCACGGCGGTCCAAAAACAGTCTGAACAGATTTCATTCTGGCTGCGCTCCTCACGTCGATTAACTATAAGATGTGTTTTAAATCATTCTGAACTCCTGACGCCCTCTACAGATGATCAGCTGACCTCACAAGGGCTGTGTGTGTGTGTGTGTGTGTGTGTGTGTGTGTATATGTGTGTGTGCGCATTCCACAGTGTTATCACCACAGACACCGGCGGCACGCACTTCCTGTTGGCGCCCAGAAACAGGAAGTCCTCCTCCCTGCATCCTCCTCCTTGCTCTCAGCTCTGACTCCTCTTCCCTCCATTCTTCTTCTCTCATTCACTTCCTTCCTTCCTTCTTCCTTTGCTTCTCTCCTTCGCTGTTTCTCTCTCATTAACTCCTCACTCTAACGAGGTGAATCTGTCTTTGCCGTGGCGATGCAGCTAATTAGTGTAGCCTGCTGTGATGATGGGATGCTTGTAATTGCAGCCTGTTCACAACCCACAACACTGTGGGTGTGTGTGTGTGTGTGTGTGTGCATGTGTGTGTGTGTGTGATTGGCTGTACTGAATCAGTCTCTCTTCTTCTGTGGTGACGGCAGTGAGACCCTGCTGAAGACAAATATTTGTCTTCAAACTGTGATCGTCGCTCAGACAAACCAAGTCGTATCAGACAGGAAACTGTTTTCATCACACTGTACAATAATGCACACAATTGGCCCGTGGTTGTATGACTCCTCCCACCAGTCCACCCTGTGGTTGTATGACTCCTCCCACCAGTCCACCCTGTGGTTGTGACTCCTCCCACCAGCCCACCCTGTGGTTGTATGGCTCCTCCCACCAGTCCACCCTGTGGTTGTGACTCCGCCCACCAGCCCACCCTGTGGTTGTATGGCTCCGCCCACCAGTCCACCCTGTGGTTGTGACTCCGCCCACCAGTCCACCCTGTGGTTGTATGACTCCTCCCACCAGCCCACCCTGTGGTTGTATGACTCCGCCCACCAGTCCACCCTGTGGTTGTATGACTCCGCCCACCAGTCCACCCTGTGGTTGTATGACTCCTCCCACCAGCCCACCATGTGGTTGTATGACTCCGCCCACCAGTCCACCCTGTGGTTGTATGACTCCGCCCACCAGTCCACCCTGTGGTTGTATGACTCCTCCCACCAGCCCACCCTGTGGTTGTATGGCTCCGCCCACAGTCCACCCTGTTGTTGTATGGCTCCGCCCACCAGTCCACCCCATGGTTGCATGACTCCGCCCACCTGTCCAGTGTCTCTGATAGTCTCCACACGTCAGTGACTCCTGGCACAGGAGTGTCACACACTATTAGACATTTGTGTAAAGTTTGGTCATAATTAGTGTATGAATTCTTGAGTTTTGTGAGGTTGCACTGACCTTTGACCACCAAATTCTAATGAGTTCATTGCAGAGTCCAAGCAGACATTTGTGCAAAACTGTTCTCAAGCTATCATATTTATCAGAATACAATGGACAGGGTCACAGTGACCTTTGATCGGCGCCACCTAGCGTCAGTGGTGTTGCGTCGCACTGTGGCAACGACCAAAGTGAGCGTGGGGATCAGAGATAATGAATAAAATGTAGGCTGTAAAGCCACCAGTATACCTCTATGTATATGTAGAATGAGAAGGTGTGTGGACACTCTACTAAATAAATGAGTAAAGAGACCGAGCAACAACTATCAGATTTATCTGAAGAAAAAACAAATAGCAATGCAAATAATTATAGCAGAATGCACAGTACCAGTACAAACAGCTCACAGTAAATGATACCAATATGTACAGTATCAGTACAAACAACAGTAGACACAGTGGAATTATACCAATATGCACATGTAAACAGTCCCCATTCTAGAATAAACGGAAATTGTAATCACTTTATTGTTGAGTCCAAGCACCCGTTTTTGCAAAAAAATTGAAGAAATCCCCCTGGGCATTCTTGAGAAATCATATTCATAAGAATGAGAGAGACACAAGGTCACAGTGACATTCGACAACTAAAATCTAATCTGTTTGGTCTTGATTCAAAGTGGACGTTTGTGCCAAATGTGAAGAAATTTCCTCAAAGTGTTCTTGAGATCCTGCATTCACAAGAATGAGAAAGATGAGGTCACAGTGACCTTGACCTATGACTACTGAATTCTTATCAGTTCATTGTCGAGTCCAAGTGGGGTTTGTGCAAAATATTCCCTCAAGCATTCTTTAGATATCGCATTCATGAGAATGAGGGACACAAAGTCACAGTGATGACTGTTGAACCTAATCAGTTCACCTTTGAGTTCAAGTGGACATTTGTGCCAAATTTGAACATGTTCTTGAGATATCGCTTTCAAGTGTCACAGTAATCTTGACTGTTGACCACCAAAATCTAATGATTTCATTGTTAAGTAAATTTAAAGGAATTTCACCAACCTGTTCTCAAGATGTCATGTTCCCAAGAAGACAATGGACAGGGTGACACTGACCTTTGACCAATGAATTCTAAGCAGTTTATTGTTGAGTCCAAGGGGACGTTTGTGCAAAATCTGAGGAATCATTTGTGGATATTCTCATTTATCCAGGTCAATTCCATTCTGGCAACAATTAAATCGTAGGCAACTGGACTTTGATTTTGTGAGGAAATCTGAGGAAATACCTCCAGGCGTTCTTGAGATATTGCATTCACAAGAATGAGACAAAAGGTCACAGTGACCTTAACTGTTGACCACCAAAATCTAACTATTTTATCCTTGACTCAAATTGGACATTTGTAGCAAATTTAAAGAATTTCCCTTGATGTGTTTTTGAGATATCACATTCACAGGAATGTGACAGATGTAGTGACACTGACCTTAACTTCTGACTTTTGACAGCAAAATCAGTTCATTGTTGAGTCCAAGTGGACGTTTGTGCAAAATTTGAAGGAATTCCTTCAAGGTGTTCTTTGGATACCCTGTTCAAACAATAGGACGGACAGATGGGGCACCTTAAAACAAAATGCCTCAGAAATACCAAACTCAAGGATTAAAACCAGTACGTGACATCACAGAGTCTGCGTCCATCTGTCTCACATCTGTCCGACTCAACAGTTCCATGTTTAGACTTCTCAAGTTAAAGTAACACCTGGAAATATTCGGCTCAGTTGTAGTGAACGTTCAGTTTGTTGTCTTTTCTCTAATAAATATGTTACCTGGTAGTAATTGGGCCAGAAGGTGGACACAGCTAGCTCCACCCCTTTCCAGATGTGGTAGGCGGGGCCTGAAGAGTTAAAGACGGGAACTCCCAGAGGACTGTTGTTCTCTGCGGACCACAAGAACACCGTGAACACACCCTGACGTCACTGTGTTGCAGTATTTGTGTGTAGTACTGTAGTGCGGCAATGCGGTACTTGTACCTTTGACATAGACGTTGAGTGTGGCGGGTGTGGCGCCCTCGCGGCCTCCTGCCTGGTAGAACAGGAAGCTGACACAGTGCGTGTCGTTTTCTTTGAGCGGCGGCAGCAGCAGCTGAGCGCGCTGCCCGCCGTATCGACCTGACGTGTTCACAAACAGGAAGGAGGAACCTGCAGACAGAAAGTGACACGTCGTTAACAAACACGGAACACAAAATAAAAGCATTCATAGTGCACAGTGATGGTTTCTGGATTTCAAAATAAAAGCATGGGGTCTGTTTGTTTACATATAATCAGTAAAATTAAAAAAAATGAAGCATTAAAATAAAAACAAAGGAATGGAATGGAAATAGAAATAATAATTTGATTAAACAAAATAAAAACAAATAATCAAAATAAAAATTAAAAACAATAAATGAAACAAAATAAAAATAGAAACAAAAAATCTATTTAATAGAAATGAAAACTAGTCAGACCAAAAAAAAAAATAATAATAAAAAAATAAAATAAAAAACATAAATAAAATAAAAGAAATAATAAATCTATCAAATAAAACGAAAACCAATAAATCATTAAAAAAACATAGAAAAACACTAAATCAACAAAATAAAATAAAAAACAATAAATCAATTAAACAAAAATGAAAACATATTAAATAAAATGAAAAATAATGCATAAATAAAATAAAATGAAAAACAATAAATCAACAACTTAAAATTAAAAACAAGTAAATCAATATAATAAAAATAAAGACAAAAAATCAATAAAAATGTAAATCATGAATAAACTCTGAATTATGTACACTGATGAACACCTGTCAAAATAAAACATTTTTAGAAGCACATATTGCATAGCAGATGAAGATATTCTTTCAAAATAAAAGCATGTGTTTTTTAAGCAGAGTGACATCATACAGAGAGAGAGACTGACACTTCAATATAAAAGCACATGTAAGGTTTCCAGGTGGCAGTCAGAGATTTTCACATTAAAGAAAGATAAAATGAGCTTGAACAGGAAGTCCAGAACTAACAGATCAAGCTAAGAAAATAAAAGACTCTCATTATTATATTAGAGCAGGAAATCCATAATTCATCAACAACATGAAAAATAAACTGTGTGTGTGTGTGTCTGTGTATGCTTGTGTGTGTTTGTGTGTGTGTGTGTGTGTGTGTGTGTACAAATTGCTCGTTTTGTCGACAGTGGAAATCTATAATTGGATGACTTCAAAATAAAAGCATTCACTTTAAAGCTTTGAAACTTAAAACCCAGCCTCTGAGTGTGTGTGTGTGTGTGTGTGTGTGTGCGCGTGTGTGTGTGATCCTCATTAGTGTGTGTTGTTGTCATGACTACAGCTGTCAATCAGCTGAGCTCTCTGGATTCACTTTTCTTTAGGTCTCTGTTTCTGGAAAGTTTCTATGAAATTCAAATAACTGTGTGTGTGTGTGTGTTTGTGTGTCGGTGGGTTGAAGGGCGTCTCCACGGTAACAGCAGGAGAACGGGAAGTGTTGGATGGTTGTACAGCTGTCAGTCACACAGTCACCCTCTCTGACTTTTGTGCCACTTTATTTTGAAGAGAAATCACTTCCTGTTTATCTAAACAAAGATTTTGGTTGTAATATTTAAATGTGAGTTATTTTAGTTTGAGTCAGTGTTCTTGGTGTACAAAAGGATTCAGTACAGATATAATTCATATAAACTAGAATCCCCGCCCTGCGTTCTGCGTCTCCCCCAAACATGATGATGTCACAGTGAAGCTGACCTTTGACCTTCATTATTTTATCCTGTTAGACATCTGTGTCAAGTTTGATCAGAATTGAAAAGTGAATGAATTCTCACAAAACACGTTTAGTGAGGTCACACTAACCTTTGACCACCAAAATCTAATCAGTTTATTCTTCAGTCCAGGAGGACGTTTGTGCAAAATTTAAAGAAATTACCTCAAGATTTCTTGAGATATTTGGTTCCCTAGAATGAGAGAGATGCAAGCTCGCAATGACCTTTGACCTCCAAAATCCAGTTAAATCATAATTGGGTCCAAGTGGACATTCGTGCCAAATTTTAAAATAGTCCCTCAAGGTATTCTTGAGATGTTGCGTTAACAAAGACGTGACAGACAAGGTCACAATGACACTGACCTGTCATCTCCAGCCACCCGAATATAATCAGTTTACTGTTAAATGTGTGAGGACGTTTGTGGCGAATTTGAAGAAATTCTCTCAAAGTGTTCTAAAGATATTATGTTCATAAGAATTGGATGGAAAAAGGGTCACAGTGACTTCTGACCTTTGCCCACCCTAATCTAATCAGTTCATCATGAAGTCCAAGTAGACATTTGTGCCAAACTTGAAGAAATTCCTTCAAGCTGTTCTTGAGACATTGCATTCATAAAAATACGATGGATGCAAGGTCACAGCAGCCTTGGCCTCTGACCCTTGACCCTAGCCCACCAAACTCTAATCAGTTCATTGTTGAGACCAAGTTGACGTTTGTGCCAAATTTGTTCTTAAGATATTGTTTTCACAAGGATGTGATGGACAGACGGACGGAAAGCCCAAAGACATAAAGCCGCGGTGATCTGCGGCATGGAGGAAAGCTTTAGAAGCAAATTGCAGAGTGAAACAGGAAGTTGTCAGACGTGGCGTGGATCAGCTCACACAGACAGACGGGATTTATTGGTACGAACATTCCACGTTTGTTCTGAACGGATCTTTGGCGTTATTGTTTGTGTCGGTGCTGACAGGTGTGACACACTTCCTATTGGTTAACGAGTGTTGATGTTAGCTGTGTGTTTAAAATGTGCTGATGTTTGAGCGTGGCGTCGACCTTCAGACACATCATCCAATCTGAGAGGAGGAGTTTCTGTTTCATTTCATTTCCAGGTTTCCACTGTGTGTGTGTGCATGTGTGTGCGTGTGCGTGTGTGTGCGTGTGTGTGTGTGTGTGTGTGTGCGTGTGTCAGCAGATCAATGGTCCTTGAGGAGAATCGATTAGAAAAACAAGAGTATTAATCATTGCAAAGAGCAAAGGAGGAGGAGGAGGAGGCGGAAGAGGAAGAAGAGGAGGAGGAGAAATAGGAGGAAGAGGAGGAGAAGGAGGAGGAAGAGGAGGAGAGAAAGGATTATACCCACTGATGACTTCATCACAGATTCTTGTGTGAATAAAAAAAAACATCAACACCATCTCTCCTCCTGACTGTTGTTACACCATCTCTCCTCCTGTCTGTTGTTACACCGTCTCTCCTCCTGACTGTTGTTACACCATTTCTCCTCCTGACTGTTGTTACACCATCTCTCCTCCTGTCTGTTGTTACACCGTCTCTCCTCCTGTCTGTTGTTACACCGTCTCTCCTCCTGACTGTTGTTACACCGTCTCTCCTCCTGTCTGTTGTTACACCATCTCTCCTCCTGACTGTTGTTACACCATCTCTCCTCCTGTCTGTTGTTACACCGTCTCTCCTCCTGTCTGTTGTTACACCGTCTCTCCTCCTGACTGTTGTTACACCATCTCTCCTCCTGTCTGTTGTTACACCATCTCTCCTCCTGTCTGTTGTTACACCATCTCTCCTCCTGACTGTTGTTACACCATCTCTCCTCCTGTCTGTTGTTACACCGTCTCTCCTCCTGTCTGTTGTTACACCGTCTCTCCTCCTGACTGTTGTTACACCATCTCTCCTCCTGTCTGTTGTTACACCATCTCTCCTCCTGTCTGTTGTTACACCATCTCTCCTCCTGACTGTTGTTACACCATCTCTCCTCCTGACTGTTGTTACACCATCTCTCCTCCTGATTGTTGTTACACCGTCTCTCCTCCTGTCTGTTGTTACACCATCTCTCCTCCTGACTGTTGTTACACCATCTCTCCTCCTGTCTGTTGTTACACCATCTCTCCTCCTGACTGTTGTTACACCATCTCTCCTCCTGACTGTTGTTACACCATTTCTCCTCCTGACTGTTGTTACACCATCTCTCCTCCTGTCTGTTGTTACACCGTCTCTCCTCCTGACTGTTGTTACACCATTTCTCCTCCTGACTGTTGTTACACCATTTCTCCTCCTGACTGTTGTTACACCGTCTCTCCTCCTGACTGTTGTTACACCATTTCTCCTCCTGACTGTTGTTACACCATCTCTCCTCCTGACTGTTGTTACACCATTTCTCCTCCTGTCTGTTGTTACACCATCTCTCCTCCTGACTGTTGTTACACCATCTCTCCTCCTGACTGTTGTTACACCATCTCTCCTCCTGACTGTTGTTACACCATTTCTCCTCCTGTCTGTTGTTACACCATTTCTCCTCCTGACTGTTGTTACACCATCTCTCCTCCTGTCTGTTGTTACACCATCTCTCCTCCTGACTGTTGTTACACCGTCTCTCCTCCTGACTGTTGTTACACCATTTCTCCTCCTGTCTGTTGTTACACCGTCTCTCCTCCTGTCTGTTGTTACACCGTCTCTCCTCCTGTCTGTTGTTACACCGTCTCTCCTCCTGACTGTTGTTACACCATTTCTCCTCCTGTCTGTTGTTACACCATTTCTCCTCCTGTCTGTTGTTACACCATTTCTCCTCCTGTCTGTTGTTACACCATCTCTCCTCCTGTCTGTTGTTACACCATCTCTCCTCCTGTCTGTTGTTACACCGTCTCTCCTCCTGTCTGTTGTTACACCATCTCTCCTCCTGACTGTTGTTACACCATCTCTCCTCCTGACTGTTGTTACACCATTTCTCCTCCTGACTGTTGTTACACCGTCTCTCCTCCTGTCTGTTGTTACACCATCTCTCCTCCTGACTGTTGTTACACCATCTCTCCTCCTGACTGTTGTTACACCATCTCTCCTCCTGTCTGTTGTTACACCATCTCTCCCCCTGTCTGTTGTTACACCATCTCTCCTCCTGACTGTTGTTACACCATCTCTCCTCCTGACTGTTGTTACACCATCTCTCCTCCTGACTGTTGTTACACCATCTCTCCTCCTGACTGTTGTTACACCATTTCTCCTCCTGACTGTTGTTACACCATCTCTCCTCCTGACTGTTGTTACACCATTTCTCCTCCTGACTGTTGTTACACCGTCTCTCCTCCTGTCTGTTGTTACACCATCTCTCCTCCTGACTGTTGTTACACCATCTCTCCTCCTGTCTGTTGTTACACCATCTCTCCTCCTGTCTGTTGTTACACCGTCTCTCCTCCTGACTGTTGTTACACCATTTCTCCTCCTGACTGTTGTTACACCATCTCTCCTCCTGTCTGTTGTTACACCGTCTCTCCTCCTGTCTGTTGTTACACCGTCTCTCCTCCTGACTGTTGTTACACCGTCTCTCCTCCTGTCTGTTGTTACACCATCTCTCCTCCTGACTGTTGTTACACCATCTCTCCTCCTGTCTGTTGTTACACCGTCTCTCCTCCTGTCTGTTGTTACACCGTCTCTCCTCCTGACTGTTGTTACACCATCTCTCCTCCTGTCTGTTGTTACACCATCTCTCCTCCTGACTGTTGTTACACCATCTCTCCTCCTGACTGTTGTTACACCATCTCTCCTCCTGATTGTTGTTACACCGTCTCTCCTCCTGTCTGTTGTTACACCATCTCTCCTCCTGACTGTTGTTACACCATCTCTCCTCCTGTCTGTTGTTACACCATCTCTCCTCCTGACTGTTGTTACACCATCTCTCCTCCTGACTGTTGTTACACCATTTCTCCTCCTGACTGTTGTTACACCATCTCTCCTCCTGTCTGTTGTTACACCGTCTCTCCTCCTGACTGTTGTTACACCATTTCTCCTCCTGACTGTTGTTACACCATTTCTCCTCCTGACTGTTGTTACACCATCTCTCCTCCTGTCTGTTGTTACACCATTTCTCCTCCTGTCTGTTGTTACACCATCTCTCCTCCTGTCTGTTGTTACACCATCTCTCCTCCTGACTGTTGTTACACCATTTCTCCTCCTGACTGTTGTTACACCATCTCTCCTCCTGACTGTTGTTACACCATTTCTCCTCCTGTCTGTTGTTACACCATCTCTCCTCCTGTCTGTTGTTACACCATCTCTCCTCCTGACTGTTGTTACACCATTTCTCCTCCTGTCTGTTGTTACACCATTTCTCCTCCTGACTGTTGTTACACCATCTCTCCTCCTGACTGTTGTTACACCATCTCTCCTCCTGACTGTTGTTACACCATTTCTCCTCCTGTCTGTTGTTACACCATTTCTCCTCCTGTCTGTTGTTACACCATCTCTCCTCCTGTCTGTTGTTACACCATCTCTCCTCCTGACTGTTGTTACACCGTCTCTCCTCCTGTCTGTTGTTACACCATTTCTCCTCCTGTCTGTTGTTACACCATCTCTCCTCCTGTCTGTTGTTACACCATCTCTCCTCCTGTCTGTTGTTACACCGTCTCTCCTCCTGTCTGTTGTTACACCATCTCTCCTCCTGACTGTTGTTACACCATCTCTCCTCCTGACTGTTGTTACACCATTTCTCCTCCTGACTGTTGTTACACCGTCTCTCCTCCTGTCTGTTGTTACACCATCTCTCCTCCTGACTGTTGTTACACCATCTCTCCTCCTGACTGTTGTTACACCATCTCTCCTCCTGTCTGTTGTTACACCATCTCTCCTCCTGTCTGTTGTTACACCATCTCTCCTCCTGACTGTTGTTACACCGTCTCTCCTCCTGATTGCTCGTTTGTTTTATCTCCTTCTTGTCTTTTCTCATCTAATCTTTTCTTACTTAATCCCATCTCATCCCATGTCATCTCATCTCATCCTACGTCATCTCATCTCATCATTAATATCTCTTTTGTTTTTTAATCTCAAACATGTTTTTGTTTCTTTTTTTCCCTTTAAATTGTTGAATGTCCATCACTTTGAATCTTTATCTTTCAGTTGTCATGCTGTCTCGGTTCATGTCACAGATTTATTTCTTTTCATCTCATCTCAATTCCTGGTGTCATGTTTCTGCTCTCATTAGTTTCAGTTTGTTTTCGTTTCATCTCGTTCTGTCTCCTCGTGTTTCTGAATGTCACTGTATCCTGTTTCTGCGCTCACGCTTTGTTCACGTTTCCATGTATTGTCCTGACTGGTTTGGTCATGTCTCGGTGTGTATGTGTGAAATCACACGTGTGTGTGTGTGTGTGTGTGTGTGTGTGTGTGTGTGTGTACCAGCTGTTTCCTTAGCAACTGAGGAATGTTCTAGAACAAACAGCCGCAGAGGTCGAGCTGTACATGTGTGTGAGTTCAGAAATGAAGGGAGGACGTAGAGTCAGAGATACGGTGACACGATGATTAATCCTGGAAACTCCTGATTTTATGATTTAACCCTAATACAGACTGCTATTTAGGATATTTCACATATTTAGAATATTACATAAGTCTGTTTTTTCAGGGTTATTCCAAATGTTTACAGACTTTAAGGAATATGTTGGATCTTTTGAAACGCGGTCGTGTGAGTCACGTATCCACAGTTTAGTTTAGTTTAAGAGGATCAGCATTATCTGATGCCACAACATGAGCTGCTCTCTTAGAAAAAAGCTTTTTTTCACTGATTTTGTTGTTTTTAATTTTCTCTTTTTACAAATGTCTTGTTTTTGAAAGACATGAAGCCAATTTGCTCTCAGCTTTGAAAGGGTTAAAAACCAGACTCCATCAAGAAAAACAATCATTTGTCAGAGCTGAACACAGGAGATGCTGCCTCCATCAGTTGTTACAGACCCCTTTAGGGTTGTCGTCACGATGACGTCATGTTATCAGCTGGAGGTGCAGCTGCCTCTCCCCCACAGGGCTGTAGGCTCCATAGGAGTGTAAAATGTGTGTTGTCTTGTTGTGTTATTGGGAGCCAGAATAGAAGGAGTCATGGCTCAAAACCAGCCGCCACTGCCCGTCAACAAAAACAAAGACAACTATGGTTAAATGTGATAAGACCAAAGGACTGGACGGAGGCCATCATCAAAAATGCTCACATGTGCAGCGCACACTTCATATCAGGTTAGGGAAAAAGTATTTCCTGCTGTAGGGATGAATAAGGTTATGTGTATTAAGGGTTATCATGTCCACCTCATCAGAAACTGGGGAGGGATTAAGAGGAAGATTGGATTTCTCTGCAACGCTAACTTTTTAGCACATTAGCTAACGTTAGCTTCCATAGCAAAACAAACAAGTGTGGTCCTCCTTTGTAAGATTGGCTTCCTGTGACATCATCCATCCACTGAGTGAGAGCATACGGGTCGGCCAGTCTGGTCCCGTTGGTCAGTGTTTACTTATTCAAGTAATACTGGCGGTCCCGGAGAGTGAGTGACCTGACATGGTGCGTTGGTAAATTCAGTCTGACGCTCTACACTAAAATGAGAGCCCTGTTGGTGGAAGAAACGCAGCGTTATATTTCTACATGAATGAACCAACGGTTAAGTTAATCACACATTCACTCCGCTCGGCGCTCTGCTGCTCCGTCTCCACAGACAGAGTGTCCAGAGTGCGCTCTGCCACTCTGAGAGTGCGCTGCTCTGGATAACCCAACGCTACATTCAGACAGCGCTCCCAATTTATCAACGCTCCAGTTTGTGTCAGAGTGCGCTCCCACACTCAGAGTGAGTGTTTCTGAATGCACCACTCACATCATCTTCCTCCATCGTCTGAAACAAGACAACACAACTTGTTAGCTAGCGCTAGCTAATGTCTGTGGTAGGGCATTAACAACTTTGATTTTTTTCAGGTCGACTTATCTGTCAATAAAGTCGAAGTCGAGTTGTCATTTGATGACGTCATCACATTGACACGGCGGAGGAAAGTGAAGTATCTCCACACATGATGTGTGTCTGTCAGGCCCGAACATACTCGGGCGGAACGTACGCGGAACGGTCTCTGCGGAGGTCCGCGCGGACTCAAAGCAGACGATCGCAAGCCCTGTGCGCGCAAAGCTCAGATTTTACGACCACACAGACTCTGCTCCGCGCACCAGTGACTGCTCGGCATGTATTTTTCACATCGTGGGGATTTTTCACAGACATTTTTACAGGAAACTACAACGCGGAAGTGCGCTCGACTATGAAAGCCCGAATGACTGCGGACATTCCTCGCGGAGTCTGCTCCGCTTAAGTATCAGGCAGCGATTGCATTCCGTACACAAGCACAGAGAGAGAGAGAGGGAAAAAGCACACGACTTGTTGACTCCTCCTGGGGGGTGTTGACTTGTGCCACTGACGTCGACACGTCGACAAATAGACTTTTCTGTTAATGCCCTGTGGAGAACTGTTTTGCCTCCAGCTAAGCCCCACCCACCAAAAAATCATCAAAAAACAGTCAGAGGGTGTGTTGTGTGAGTTTGGTGTGAGGTTAATTCAGATTCAGCAGTCACACAGTAACACTGACTGCTGGGCAGCAGAGGGACGACTCAACTGTCTTTACATTTTCTTTCCTTTTTTTTTTTTTTGCATATGTTGTTTTTATATTGTTTCGCCGTGGCTTCAGGTTATCGTTTGCTCCACGTACAGGACGCCATCATGGAATTCTCAGCTGGTCAATGGATAATCAATCAGAGCAGAGAGACTGTGAGTTGTGTGAGGAGAGAACAAGACAGACAGGAAACAAAAACAAACACGCACGTCGATCGTGTCTTGGCGTTTCTCTCTCTCGTTAACCTCCCACCCCCTTCTCACCTGCCGGCCAATCACAAACGACCCCTGCCATCTCTAAACCAATCACATCAGACCCAGCTCACACACACACACACACACGCACACACACACACACACACACACACACACACACACACAGATGGCGGGGGGTAATTCTATTACCAGAGTTATATTGAAACGTGAGGAGAGGCAGCTGCAGCGTATTGAGAAGATTTACACAAATAACACACACAAACACACACACACACTTCCTGCTGCTGGTGTGTGTGTGTGTGTGTGTGTGTGTGTGTGTGTGTGTGTGTGTGTGTCTTGCAATGGAAGTTAAAATGTCTGAAAACACATCGACACAAACCATCAAAACGTTTACAACAGCAGAGCCACAGAAATATCAGTCACTACCATTGACTTAAATTCACTTCCGTTCACATCCGTTAAAACAATGAAGCTGTTTAAATGAACGTGAACAGGAAACTCAAACAACTGTTGGATGACAAAGTGTCTGTGATGCTGTTGGAAACATTTGTTTTAATGAATCCATTAACTTACACTTTGAATTCATCCATTATTTATTTCATTATTAACACCTTCATTATATAAAATAAACTGCTAAAAACTTGTTTTCTTCAGTATCAAAGTCATCAACAGATAGTTCTCTGTTTCCATGGTTACACTGCAAACCGGAAGTGCTGTTTCACGCTGCAGAGTCAACAACATGTAAACACATGTAAACAGGCTGCACTGAAGCTGAAGCAAAGTTATAAAAATAATACACAAAGTTTTATGATGTTGTTGCTGTTGTTGTTTACAGACTCTGGTTTCTCTCTCAACAACCTGCTGAAAGAGGGGTGTTTCTCTTTCGATGGAGCTATGCTGACGGTTTCCCTCTGCTTACACTCTTTGTGCTAAGCTAGGCTAACACTCTGCTTCTAGTCTTTGTGCTAAGCTAGGCTAACCATTTCCCTATGCTTACACTCTTTGTGCTAAGCTAGGCTAACACTCTGCTTCTAGTCTTTGTGCTAAGCTAGGCTAACTATTTCCCTATGCTTACACTCTTTGTGCTAAGCTAGGTTAATCATTTCCCTATGCTTACACTCTTTGTGCTAAGCTAGGCTAATCATTTCCTTATGCTTACACTCTTTGTGCTAAGCTAGGCTAACACTCTGCTTCTAGTCTTTGTGCTAAGCTAGGCTAACTATTTCCCTATGCTTACACTCTTTGTGCTAAGCTAGGTTAACAGTCTCCCTCTGCTCCCACTATTTGTGCTAAGCTAAGCTAAGCTAACAGTCTCCCTCTGCTCCCAGTCTTTGTGCTAAGCTAGGCTAACAGTCTCCCTCTGCTCCCAGTATTTGTGCTAAGCTAAGCTAAAAGTCTCCCTCTGCTCCCAGCTTTTGTGCTAAGCTAGGCTAACAGTCTCCCTGTGCTCCCAGTCTTTGTGCTAAGCCAGGCTAACAGTCTCCCTCTGCTCCCAGTATTTGTGCTAACCTAAGCTAAGTCTCCCTCTGCTCCCAGTATTTGTGCTAAGCTAGGCTAACAGTCTCCCTCTGCTCCCAGTATTTGTGCTAAGCTAAGCTAAAAGTCTCCCTCTGCTCCCAGCTTTTGTGCTAAGCTAGGCTAACAGTCTCCCTGTGCTCCCAGTCTTTGTGCTAAGCTAGGCTAACAGTCTCCCTCTGCTCCCAGTCTTTGTGCTAAGCCAGGCTAACAGTCTCCCTCTGCTCCCAGTATTTGTGCTAACCTAAGCTAAGTCTCCCTCTGCTCCCAGTCTTTGTGCTAAGCTAGGCTAACAGTCTCCCTCTGCTCCCAGTCTTTGTGCTAAGCTAGGCTAACAGTCTCCCTCTGCTCCCAGTATTTGTGCTAACCTAAGCTAAGTCTCCCTCTGCTCCCAGTATTTGTGCTAAGCTAGGCTAACAGTCTCCCTCTGCTCCCAGTCTTTGTGCTAAGCTAGGCTAACAGTCTCCCTCTGCTCCCAGTCTTTGTGCTAAGCTAAGCTAACAGTCTCCCTCTGCTCCCAGTCTTTTGTGCTAAGCTAACCACATTCTGTGGCTATCAGCGTCACACAGACAGGAAACTGATATCAGACAGAGAAAAGTCAAAGTGCCTTTATTGTCATTATATTGAGAACAACACAACGAAATTTAAGTGCTGCTCTGTTTCATCTCATCTCATCTCAGATCATACATAGATAGATAAATAAATACATAAATAGATAAAATCAATCAATGAAACAAGAATATTATGAGGGGAAACACAGTGAGAGGATTTAAACTAAATGCCACAGTGTTTGGAGTCAACAAGCAGGCCAATGGGGAGCCAGCGTGTCAGTGTGACCTCTCCTCTGATTGGTTGGTTTGGAGTCACAGGCGCTCTGTGTGTTTAAATTCCCTGAATGAGGCTTTAATTGGTTTTGGCAGGACGCTGATAGTGGCTTCATACTGGACACACACACACACACACAGTCATGTCATGTTCAAAGGCTGAGTGAATCAACTGCATGCCGACACGCTGATAAACCCTTTAACACACTAATTAACCCCAACACACACACACGCACGCACACACACGCACACACACACACACACACACACACACACACACACACAGTTTTATATTATTTATCCGCCAAACAAAGTCCAAAACTTCAAACACACACTGACTCATTCACCTTTAAACACTGTTTACCTGTTGGCTGAGTGTGTGTGTGTGTGTGTTGACAGAAATGCTGTAAACAACACACACACACACACACACACACACACACAGAAAAGTGGTTTTGACCTCCAGGTCTCTTTAACACAGAAAGGCATTGTGGGAGTTATCACACAACAGACAGACAGAGTTTGTGTGTGTGTGTGTGTGTGTGTGTGTGTGTGTGTGTGCGTGTGTGTGTGTGCGTGCGTGTGTGTGTGTGTTTATATTTGCCTTCAAGCTTCAGTGTGTGTGTTTACTGTGTACAGCTGGCAGTGAGCTGATAACAGCCCTATTAGAAATATTAATATACCCTGAACTCCACAGAGCCACACACACGCCTTTGGTGTGTGTGTGTGTGTGTGTGTGTGTGTGTGTGTGTGTGTGTTCCCTCTGGTCATCCCTGATTGGTGCAAATCAATTAAAAGCCTGAGACGTGGCGTTCAATTGGCCCTCAGCTGTGACTGACAGGCGGGTGTCCTGCTCGCCCAAGGAACACAACAAGAAGTAGAAACATGGAACAAACGAACAACTAAGAGAGAACCGTCAAACAGAGAACAGAAGAACCAGTTATGCAGAGGTAAAGAACATAGAACCAACTTACTGGATATTAAAGAACCACTGAAATTCTAAATGATAAAAGAGACCAGCAGTAGAAGCAACTCTATAAACAATGGGCAACAATAGAATCATCTGTACACAGGTAAAAAACAACAGTAGTATCAAGTGTGTACAGGTGAGGAACTGCAAGAGAACCGTCTGTCGACAGGTACAGAACAGCATTGAAACCAGCTATCTGTTGGTAAAGACCTGCAACAGAACCAAGTGTGAAGAGAGGCAGATCTGAACCAAGGGGTGAGTGATATATATCGTTAACAATAATATCATCGTTGTTTTAACGATGTGCAAATTTACGTTATCGAGTATGCAAATTACTTCACAAAAACAACTGAAAACACACGTTGAAACCCCACACATTCACTGAACAAGAGTTACGTAACTTGCGTGCAGCAGTATGCCTAGGTGGTCACATGATCTTTCACTGGCACCTTCCCGGCAGGTCAGCCTGCTGCTAAACAAACATTCACGAGACAACATAGCAACACCACCTACGGATGCTCCAGCAGCTTCAGAAGACGTGGGTCAAATGTAGTGATAGGTCCTAGCCTGTCAGGCTAAAGTTCGCCGTGCCGGAAGACCATCTACAGAGCTACCTAGCCTAGCCACAGTTAGCTGAACGAAGCGGCAATATGGCACAGTTTCAAGTCTCCCCGCCGGAAAAGTTCACCTTCAAGGCTGAAGACTGGCCTAAATGGATTAAACGCTTCGACAGATTCCGCACTGCTTCTGGACTGGAGACACAAGCAGAAGAGAATCGCAGGAATGTGATCTTTGAGAGAGTAAAGTTTAATCAGCGGCATCAAGAAACGGGCGGGACGTTAAAGAACCCCAGTAGAACCAACTGTGTACAGGAAAAGAACCACAGTAGAATCGATTGTTTTCAGGTAAAGAACCACAGTAGAACCGATTGTGTACAGGTAAAAAGCCACAATAGAATCGATTGGGTACAGGTAAAGAACCACAGTAGAACCGAGCGTGTGCAGGTAAAGAACCCCAGTAGAACCGATTGTGTACAGGTAAAGAACCACAGTAGAATCGATTGTGTGCAGGTAAAGAACCACAATAGAATCGATTGGGTACAGGTAAAGAACCCAGAAGAATCAATTGTGTACTGGTAAAGAACCACTGTAAAACCGACTGTGTACAAGTAAAGAACCACTGTAAAACTGACTGTATACAGGTAAAGAACCACAGTTGAACCGACTGTGTACAGGTAGAACCGATTGTGAACAGGTAAAGAACCACAGTAGAATGGACTGTGTACAGGTAAAGAACCCCAGGAGAACTGACTGTGTACAGGTAAATACTCCTAGTAGAACCATTTGTGAACGGGTAAAGAACAACAATAGAACCGACTATGTACGGTTAAAGAACCACAGCAGAACTGATTGTGAACGGGTAAAGAACCACAGCAGAACTGATTGTGAACGGGTAAAGAACCACAGTAGAACCAACTGTACAGGTAGAACCGATTGTGAATGGGTAAAGAACCACAGTAGAACCGCCTGTGTACAGGTAAAGAATCCCAGATGAACTGACTGTGTACAGGTAAAGAACCACAGTAGAACCGACTGTGTACAGGAAAAGAACCACAGTAAAACTGATTGTGTACAGGTAAAGAACCCCAGTAGAACTGATTGTGTACAGGTAAAGAACCACAGTAAAACCAACTGTGTACAGGTAAAGAACCACAGTAGAAACGATTGTGCACAGGTAAAGAACCCCAGTAGAACCGATTGTGTACAGGAAAAGAACCACAGTAGAATCGAGTGTGTACAGGTAAAGAACCCCAGTAGAACCGATTGTGTACAGGAAAAGAACAACAGTAGAATCGAGTGTGTACAGGTAAAGAACCCCAGTAGAACCAATTGTGTACAGGTAAAGAACCACAGTAAAACCGACTATATACAGGTAAAGAACCCCAGTAGAACCGATTGTGCACAGGTAAAGAACCACAGTAGAATCGATTGTGTACAGGAAAAGAACCACAGTAGAATCAAGTGTGTACAGGTAAAGAACCACAGTAGAACCGATTGTGTACAGGTAAAGAACCACAGTAAAACCGACTTTGTACAGGTAAAGAACCCCAGTAGAACCGATTGTGTACAGGTAAAGAACCACAGTAAAACCGACTGTGTACAGGTAAAGAACCCCAGTAGAACCAAGTGTGTACAGGTAAAGAACCCCAGTAGAACCGATTGTGTACAGGTAAAGAACAACAGTAGAACCAAGTGTGTACAGGTAAAGAACTACAGTAAAACCGACTGTGTACAGGTAAAGAACCCCAGTAAAACCGATTGTGTACAGGTAAAGAACAACAGTAGAACCAAGTGTGTACAGGTAAAGAACTACAGTAAAACCGACTGTGTACAGGTAAAGAACCCCAGTAGAACCGATTGTGTACAGGTAAAGAACCACAGTAAAACCGACTGTGTACAGGTAAAGAACCCCAGTAGAACCGATTGTGTACTGGTAAAGAACCACAGTAGAACCGAGTGTGTACAGGTAAAGAACAACAGTAGAACCAAGTGTGTACAGGTAAAGAACTACAGTAAAACCGACTTTGTACAGGTAAAGAACCCCAGTAGAACCGATTGTGTACAGGTAAAGAACCACAGTAAAAC